>NW_020653761.1:1300457-1475158 GCF_003589595.1 Hyposmocoma kahamanoa
ACAATTTCACCCTATATGCGGGAGAAGGGACTTGAATCCGATTTCTCTTCACATTAATAAAATTGTGTTCGAGTATTCACCATTCGAGGGAAAATCTTAATTCCGCGATTCAGAAATAAAGTCAAATAGGTCAATGCCATCTAGCTGATTCTTAGTGAACTAAAAGTGGACATTTTGGCTTAAGGCCGTCTCAAACATAAAGTAGGTTTGTTACAATTGTGCAATTCCCTAGCACACCCTTACTCTTTGCTTACCCATGTATGACGGTCACGTGGTGTGGTTAGTGTTTGCATGACAGATGACAGATTCAAAATATTACGATTTTCCGATCTTATTTATTGTTTAAAAAAAATACAAAGCAGTATAATTATTAATATAAAGACCGAAGACTTAGAAAAAAATCCTTTGATCCGGCTACATTTGAACGTCTTCTAGCAAACCGTGCCTGACGCTAAACCAAATAAGAACACGGAACGGACCAGCGGGCCTTAAGAATTTTTCTATAATAATATGCTTGTTGTTCTATGTGTTCGATATTTGTATTAATAATTATAACAAACGCACGGTATGCAAGAAGACGTCGGTTCGAATCCGACCGGATCGAAGGAATTTTTTCTGAGTGTTCGATCTTTGTATTAATAATTATAGCAAACTAGTGGAGTAATTTCACAAAAAATAACTGAATATCAATTCAATAAAAATTTAATTAATACAGTGAATAGCGACATCTCTCGCCAGGACTGGTAGCTGTAAAGGTACTAACTGGGTGATAAATCTGTCATAGATTTCTCATAGATGGCGCTACGACTAAAAAGTCGTTGAAAGACCAAGTACAAAGACACGACGCAAGCACATAGAAAAATTCGTGAGGTCCGTTGGTTCGTTCCGTGGCTTAGTTGGTATAGCGTCTGGCACGGTATGCAAGAAGACGTCGGTTCGAATCCGACCGGATCGAAGGAATTTTTTCTGAGTGTTTTTTCTGAGTGTTCGATCTTTGTATTAATAATTATAGCAAACTAGTGGAGTAATTTCACAAAAAATAATTGAATATCAATTCAATAAAAATTTAATTAATTATAACAAACCTCAAAACTTCGTGGAATTACATCTATTTGCCAAGTTTTATTGTTATCGGTTACCGGAAAGTGCGCGAAACTGGATTCATCCCGTAGTTTAGTACCCGCTTTCCAACAAAAAAAGAATCATCCAAGTCGGTTCACAAAAGTCGTAATAGAAGAAGAAAGAAAACAAGGAGTAACTGCGTAACATACATACAAAACACGTCGAACGTACAGTCGAATTGAGAGATTTCTTCGTTTTAAATCCGTTAAAAATAATTAAATATCATGGATAATGAAACATACTGTTATTAACTTAACATTACAAACCATAATTTCACAAAAAATTTTGATCGAGTGCGTCTTTTTCCTGATTGTTATCCCATTGACGATTATGCCATAAACTTCACATTGTATTCATACGTTAGTGACTATAAAATGCATAGTAGTTACACACGGATATAGCTTCCCTTGGTTATTGTCTTAACATAAAGCGATAGATAATTCCCAACGCGTTGCGATTGGCGTAAGTTAAAAGCGCGAGGTTAAGTTTACGAAGTTGCACTGTCACGGACAAAACTTAATCGAATGAAGAAACTAAAAAATGTAAACGGTGGTAGCCCAATGGTTGACTTTTTAAAGAAATAGGTTTCTCACAAAGGCGCTGCGGCAAAAATACTGCAAAAAAAAGAGAAAACTAACGAAATACTTTCATAGAAGGCACTACGTCTAAAAAGTCGTAGAAAACCAAATACAAAGGATCCGACAACAAGCACATAGAGAAATTCGTGAGGTTCGCTAGTCCGTTCCGTGGCTTAGTTGGCATAGCGTCTGGCACGGTTTGCTAGGAGACGTCGGTATGAATCCGACCGGATTGACGGAATTTTTTCATTCGATCTTTGTATTAATAATTATAACAAGCTAATAGAGTAATTTCACGAAAAACTAGAAAACTGACATGAAAATTACACCTACGGAAAATTATAAAGGTTGCGACAAACAAACTAAATTGCAGTGAACTGAGGCTAACTATACCAGTATACCAGTATAAGGCAGTTAAAAACTTCTTAGTTGAACCACAGAAGACGTAAAGGCGACAGTTAGGTCCCTTATTGTTGTACGACTAAATAATCGCTCTGTAATCCATATGTAATATGATGTTGCTATCACACGTATAACCTAACGGGGCGTTTTTGTTTGCCGTATCGATTTTATATAGATGTTTTTGTATAGCTATACATACCTTACTCTGTAGTTAAGCTAATTGTAAGTGGAATTCTACATATTTCTAACACTACGTAATACATTTAAGTCGTATTATGGCAGTCCATAAATAAAGTAATTATATTAAATGCGAATAATGTGAACATAATATCAGTACTGAGTACTAAAAAAACCGACTGCAAAAGTTAGTAGAATTATATCTATTTGCCAAATTTTATTCAAATCGGTTACCGGAAAGTGCGCCAAACCGGATTCATCCCCTAGTTTGCCACAGTTAGAGGTGGACAATTTTCTTCAAATTTAAATGGGACCAATACAGTCTTCTTTCCAATAAAAAAAGAATCATTAAAATCGATTCACAAATTTATAAAAAACACAGTCGAACTGAGATCCGTCTGTTTTTTAAAGTCGTTTAATAAAATAGAATAAATCATGTCATGTCATACGTATCAATATTAATATGACAATTCAAAATAAAAATCCTAACTTCCAAATTAATATTATAAATAACATACATAAAAAAACAGTTGAATTGAGATAGTCGGTTAATAAAAGACTAGGAATTGTAAGGTCGGATTTTTTTTATTCAGGTTATTTACCCAGGGGGGAGACCGAAGATATTAACAAGACACCTCTTTACGGAGAAGGCAGACGAGTGACCTCAAGGACAAGGCTTTCCATTGCAAAAGATAAGCTAAGCTTTAACTCAAGGTGAAGTTGACATTTCGAAATTTTTGGAAACACGAAAGGAGCTTCCCTGCACGACATACCAACCCTTTCATGTACGGACAGGAAACTGCGTCTTTTCCGAGTCGAGGCGCATAATTGCGATTCACAACTGGCCGATCGGAAACTTGACATTTCTAATCGGAACAACAGATTAACCATTGTTCTAACTCTAGATCTAACTCACAAATTAGAAAGATATAATGGAAATCAGGTTCAACTCACTCAGAAACCCATCTGATTTCGAGACTACCCGATCGGTACCATTCCGATTTGAATCAAAATCAGGGCCCTTATGTCGATTGGCAAGTCCTTTCAGCACGATGGCAAGCATTTTTTTAAAGTAAATCAATAACGTACACACTCATAACCCCGCACAAGCGAAACCCTATGTCGCGGGTGCCATGGACACACACATAGAACACCACAAATTACGTCCAAACTTACGAGAAAAATAAATGTAGGCCATACAAATAGGGAATCGAACCCGGGACCTCAGCGTGGCAGACCAACATGGTAATCATTCGGCCTCGGCAGTTAAGCATTACAGTGTATGTCATCCATACGCTATGAATATGTTGCCTGCTATTACGAACTTTGAGGTAAAATATAAAATGCCTATTGTCGCCCGTATTAAACTATTCTGTAGCTGACATTTGGTAATTTGGTTTTCATATCAAACATTTTTTGAAAGCAGAAAACATTTTGCACAAATAACAGACCTTGTTAGCACCAGGTTAAGTAGCGAGTTTTAACGGGATCCCACGAGCCGGCACCGGTGGGTGAAGATGCAAACACTGGTTTTTTTAGTGGGTAGGCCTCGGAGGGTCTATCGGGCGAGCTTGTATCGCCGGGTGGGTCAACGGAGGAGAGTCCCACATAACCCCACCATGTCATCGCCCGCGGCGGGGTATGCTTGTTAGCAAGTATTTAATTGATAATACGTGAGGCGCACTATAAGTTTCCGTAATGAAGAAGAAAAAAATACTATAAATGCTCAGAAATGAACTTATTGTTTCTCAAAATAATCTCCGTCAGCGTTAATACACTTTTTCATACGAATGAACCAATTTTGAAAACATTTATGCCACTACTCCGTGTCATTTATGTCAATCTCTGAAACATATTTTTCGTACTCTTCGACAGTCTCTTCAGGTAATGAAAATCGTTGACCGCGTAACTGGTTCTTAATTTTTGGAAATAAATAAAAGTCACAAGGTGCCAGTTCGGGACTGTACGCGGGATGGCTCATAAGGTCAACATTGTTCACCTTCAAAAATTCATTTGTGTGTCTGGCCGTATGAGAACTGGCATTATCGTGGTGTAAAATGATATGGTGTTTACGGCTATTTTTACGGAGTTTGTCAATAACTTCCGGCAAAAAATTGGTCGTGTACCAATCACTATTCACGGTACAACGATTCTCCAAAGCAACAGTAGCCACGTGTTAAGTTTTATTAAAATAAAAGAAGCAATCATCCGCTTAAAGGCCCTTTGCACGCGCGCCACTTTGGTTGGTTTCGGCTCGTCTCGAAAGACCCATACGCTCGATTGCTACTTTGTTTTGGGATCGTAACTATAAATGTTTCGTCACCTGTTACTATATCCCACACCAATTTTGAAGCCTCTTGGTTGAATCTGATAAGCCTGGCATTACACCAAGTGACGCGATCCGTTTTTTGAGCCTCAGTCAAATTGTGTGGGATCCACCGAGAGGACAGCTTTTTCACACCCAAATGTTTGTGAAGTATTGATTGTATTTGACTCATGCCTATGCCTAAAGATGCCCGAACCTCATGGCATGTCACAAAGATATGTGATTCTGATTCGGACAGGTTGTCCGTTTTGATCATACGGCGCACAGCATGTTTTTGTTGTTCACAGCAGTGGACGGGCGAGATTCACGCGACCGCGTTTGAATCCTGTAAACCAACTAGATATAATCGTCTTGCATGGTGTTTCATCGACAAAAGTAGTTTGAAGCCGAGCCAAGCTCCGCTGAGCTGTTAAATTACACTTAAAGTCGTAGAAAATCATACAACGAAAATTTTCACGAGTGATGTAGACAACCAATTTCTAAAATGACGCCACAATGTAAAAACCAAAGAGTGTATGTAAGATTGTTTATGTAAGTGGCCAGTTCCGGAAACGTATAGTGCGACCTATGTATATGAAATCAACTTAACTGTTCTTTACGTAGATTATTGGACAACGACTTCCTTACATTAATGCACCACATTATCATATATATTGTAGATGGAAGACAATAACATAATTCCTATTTTTAACGTGTCATCTTTTACGACACTCTTAACAGTGGGTGGCAAATGAATTCGGAGAATGACGAAAGTGTCACAATATGCTGTGACAAAACGGTAACAAATATAGACATGGCATATTTACCATTAAAATTGTCTTTACTCATCTGTTTATTACGTAGCTACTTTCCTAAACAGATATCTGTTATAAATTTAATATCAAAATTGTATGCCCGGACATAATATGTTGCAGTGGTCAAGTTACCTACTGCGTACTCAAGGAGCCATGTCTCGCGCTAAATGTAATTAAGTTTTATTTATATGGTATTCAGTTTATAACCTTAGACTCTATTGACAGCTGTCATTCTGTATACCCGAAGGCTCGGACAACGAAATGGCGGTGATCGAGAATATTTGCAGATGCTCTCAAAAAATTATAATTATTTAAAAACTACCAAATGATTTTACGTGAAATAAAATAGTTATTTGTTATACAAGGCTGCAAAGTTGTTGTTTGACGCGAGTCCTTGTATTGAAACCTAAGCAAGCGAAGAAAGCTTTCGCTCGTGGTTCAGAAGTAGATTCCTCAGCGTAGCGAGGGTTTCAAGGCACGAGACGCAAAACAATTTTACTGCCGAGCGAAACACACAACTTTTCACCTCACTATGGAATCACCAGGAAAATGGTAGATGAAAGAAAAACAGTTGAACTTTAAAACATCAGTTTTTTTTAATTTAAAAAAAAGTGAATCTTCTGATGCGTTCTGAATTTACACCTCATCTATTTTTATTGTAGCTTGTACTTTTATTTTGTGTGATTAAATGATTATTGAAATTATTTTAGTTCTTTCACGAATTAAAATAATTTAATAAACGCAAGTAGTTAACATTGTCAATTTAATGTCAACCATAATAAGAATATACCAACAATATACCAACGGATTTATATTACATAAATAGGTAATGTGCGACAAATCGTGTAGTTGAACGTGACATTATCTTTTTTCTTCATCGAAAGGAAAAGTTTGGTGCACCACACCACAATCCATCGTCAAGTTCGAATTTCAAAAACCTTTTCCACGCTAGCGTGCAAAAAACGCTTTTGCGCGCAGATTTCCAATGAGAATTTTTTTTATTAATAATTTTGGCTTGGATACAAGTCCTTTGAGACATGTCTTCTTTTAATTACGTTTCTGTAAATATGGCCGCCACAAAGAGGATAGGCAATTTGAGGCGGCGTGCTTGGATTGACTCGGGATTACTGAGAACGGGCCGATACGGGTATTTTAGTTCGAGATTCGTATAATTCTTTTTCGTAAAATCTCGCGTTTTAATCTTCGATTAAGGCACAATAGCACTATCCTGTTCCACCTTAAACTAGATTTCACAAAATAATTGAAAGTCAAAATAAAAACGACACTTTTCCCTCCAAAATGCCCAGAGCGAATCCACCAATGAGAAAGAAAGCCTTTCCGAGCTAGTGAGGAGAAAAACATATTTTATGATAACGTTGTGTTATATTTGATAACAAATTCAAAGTGATTTACCATCTCACACCATCACAATCTCTCGCCAAAATATACACAAGGTGTAAATAAATTATTTTCGAAACTTTGATTAATAAGTTTAAACTTTTTGAAATGAATACGTACTTAAAAGTCCTACATAAGTAGTTTCGTGTCTTTCGTACGAAATAACTCCACTAAGTAAATGACTTGGAAAAAACTGGCCGATTTTCTTCATTGGTCGTATTTGTCAACTAACAATTTTCAAAATTAAATCACTCTATACCACAAACAAGTATTATAATGATAAAGTAAAGAGCACATCATCCTCTACTTTTTTCATGCAAACCATTACTCGTTGTAATGATTGGGTAACACCATAATTAACTTTTTATATTGCTAGTGTTTGCGCACAGATTCGTACGCGTTCCGAGCGTTTGGACACATACATACGTATTCCGAGTTTAAAGGTTAAGCTTCCTTTTGTAAGGAAATAAAACAAACTACTATTGGTTTTGCGACCCATAAGTCGTACAGTCTGTTCCAATCCATTTTCATGAAAGTAAACAAACATGTTTGGTTAAAATTCTAAAGCAATCACTCCATAAATCGAATAAGTAACACTTTCACGTATATTTCGAAGTTTCCAACTTGATATCTCATCACTTTCCAATAATATTCATTTGAATAACATCGTAAAATCGTATTTGAAAAATAGTAGTTCAAAAGTGAGGTTATTTTTCATCTATACTTCTATGACTTGTCTATGGTTGCATAGTGCTGTACGAAAAAAAACCATTTCGTTCATTCCATTAAAGTTTTTGTAATCGATTGGTAAATCGAAAATTTCAATCGCAATCGAACGAGTATCTAAGTGTAAAGATTTGAAGGAGGATTTGAAATTAAGATTTCGGAAATTTTAAATATATGCTTTTATAAGTTATGTATTTTTACTAATCATGTATTAATCATGTAAGGAAAACCGCTAGTATGACTCAATTAAGCAAATCGATTCATTCAATTAATTAATCGATTTTTAGTTTGCATTACAATTGACCATCACTAAATCGTCTATGGTCAGGTCAGTGACTTGTTTGTTTACTTTTTGGTTAAATGGATTGAAACGAAGTACACACGCCAGCACTTCAAGCTACACAATGACGTATCTTGTTCTGTTGCACTGGAGGCGATTTTCGAACAAAAATGTGTAGTCGGGTGTGCCGTTGTCCGTACATAAAGGACGTTCTTTACTCGCTTTACTTAGAAAAACCTTTTTGAGAAAGGTTTTAAAAGGTATGGCACAAATTATTGTTCTAATACTATTAGAACAATAATAATAAATAAATAATAAGTATTAGAACAATAAATAACTTTAAATAAAATTGTATTCTCTGTCAGCCGTGATCATAGAACTTGTAAACAACTCGAAATTTAGATTTTTTTTATGATACTATGTGACGGGACAAACAAGTCTTGTTGAGTCAAGTGAAAACAAGTCATGCCCGGTGGTGAGTGATACGCCTGTCCATAACAGTTGCGTGCAGTGCCGCTCTGGGGGCGTATTATGAACTTTTAAAAACCATGCAAGTTCCAGACAATTCTTTTAACGCTCAAAAACTGTTTGGATAAAATTCGTATTACGACATATTTTCCGCTGACTTCTCGCTGATTATTTTGTCTGTGACTAGAAATTGATTAGCTCGTGATTTTTAGTGTAACGTTCAAAAACTTGGATGAATGTTTACCGGTAAGTTACGTTGTTATATTTGTCACTTAGTTTAAGAAAAAAATAATAGATACGTATTATTAATGTACGAAAATAAATAAAGACACTATATAATAATAATAAAGACAATATATTATAATAAAATCAATATATTATATTTTAATTTTTGTAAACAAGAGAAAGGCGCAAATTAAGTTTCGGAACGACGTCAAACGTCAACGAAATTCCGCGGATGTGCTTGAACACATGATGAAACGATTGCCTAAAAATATATAAACTCAAAATTATAACAATTATACAATTATGCACAAAACAATTAATACCTATACCAAGACTCTGTAAACTGAATGGTTTATTGCTGTTACTTTTTAACAGATCAAACGTGAACAAAATGTCAAAATATCCTTTGTAATCCGATATTGCCAGCCAAACTTCGGGCAGAAGACAGTCTAATGTCACGTGACCGCTGACTGGCTGGTATTACCAGTTCATAATACGAAATTAAAAGGCAGTTTACTTTAAGACGTAAACTGCGCGGAAATAACAGTTCATATTAGGCCCTCAGAGCTTTAATAAGATCTGAAGAGCACTACCACTGTGCCGGCCACCTTGGGACATACATAAGTTGAAAAGTCCCAGGTGCCTGTAATTTCATAAGCATCTTACCTTACCCTTCAAAACCAAAACGCAGTTAATGGTCACATTATTGCTTGGCGGCGGAAATAGGCGATATGTCGCGACTGCGGTTGCACCGACTCTCTGCGACTTGCTTTAACATGTAGAACTAAACGGCTTAGTGCAGAGTACCCGCGATCGGCGACCATTGGTCGTGAGACTTGCAGCGATCAGATAGGTTAATTGATGCAATTCGTAATCGCCGCAGAATGTTAATTGGATCAATATTAAATCTCCTTCTTCTTAACCTTCCTATGGGACGGACCCGTAAAACAGAATTTTCCAACTATATCCATTTTCCCTTTAGGTACGATAATTATTCGAAAATTCACTAAGCCATCGGTCAGTCGCCGGTTACGTCGCTAGTCGCCCGCATGCTCCACTGTATATTGTTCTTAGAAGTCGTTGCGAATCGATGCGACTGCAGTCGCGAACTATCGCCGGCACGCTGCACAAGCCCTAAGACCCTTTGCCCTGGATGAATTCTTTCACAAACATCTTTACTGTTACTAATCTTCATGTTTTACACATGTACCTATAGGTACACCTGTAAAATTGTTGCAGATTTTTAAGAGTCAGCCTTTAGGTGACAAAAGTCAATTTTGCCGATCAAAAACTTAAACGTTCACATTACTAAAATGACAAATACCTACATCAAATTCAACTTTTCTAATCTGTCCTAGATAGCCTCACTAAAGATAATGGCGTCTAACAATACACACAGGGTGTCCAAACTATCCATTGTTTTGTCACACATGTTGTTCAAATTGTTTTCACATCATCAAGGCCGTTTTGAGGCTTGAGAGAAGTGATAAAACAAACATTAAAGCTACATTAGCCCTTGCCGTAGATTCTAAGTTCTACACGGAAACAGCGTCGGAGTAAGAAATCTAAAGGGGAATTTTTCAATAATAATCTTTCTTCCAATTTTTCTTTCTTCTCCATTCCTTACGATCTATAGCCAGCTCCTTGATACCTTTATATCTATCGAGTTATTATGTGTACACTTATGAAATGAAACTATTTTTACTGCTTAGTCGATGAACGTGGGACCTGTAAAGGGCCGGAAACGTTAGTTTGTTTGAAAAACTAAATATACGTGATTTAGACTCGAAAAAAATTGTTTCTTTTCCTATTTTTGCAGCTGCTCACCGTGACTTCATCTTTTATTTGCTCATGAAGTGCTATTTATCTTTCTTTCCGCATATGCACAATTGACAAATAGCAAGAATAGGGGTCACTAGTTACTAGTAAACTAAAAATAACTGTGTCCTAAAAAATCAATAAAATTAAACCTATAAATCCTGCCATTGGTTTCAAAACACGAGCATTATTTTGTTCTTTCTAATTTGTGTTTCTCTATCTATACTGATTTATGTTAAATGCCGAGAAATATAAATATTTTTTTTATTTATTTATTTATAAAGCACTGGCTTCAGAGCCATCAGCTTAATGGTAACAAATAATCAAGAAACGCACAACGTAATTAATATACATAAACTAAAAATTAATTCGTGTAAAAAATGTAACTATTAAAGCCCGCCATTTTTTTCAGAGAAATATAATCTAAAATTTAGCTATTGGTATTATCTAATTTTGACACGTTAAAAAAATTGAAATTAGGAACTAAAATGTCACATTACAAAAATCCTTTTACAAAACCTACACATTCTGTGGCCTTTAAGCCCTCAGTATCTAAGTACGTACCTGTGAAACAATGAACGTGTGTCAGATACAGCACGGAACTCCCATGATTGTTTCTCGACAAAAAGCTGCTAAACCCGAGTTTGTTGCCACTAGTTTTTAGTTGACACTTCATCGAAATATACTCGAGTGCTTTAGTCACTTCCTGATGTCAACTGGGAAATTGATTCGCTCTTTGATTTATAACGAAGGAACGGGAATTGATACTAAGTAAGAAGGCGGTACATCTTTAGCATAAATTAATATATTTTTATTGTATAGATACTTTTACTCCTATTATTTAGATAGGTGAGACTATCGCAGGATCATACTGCATGGCCCAAGCGTTATTCAAAGAATAATAAAAAATAATACCGTGATATGATGCAATGAAATATTTATTATAACTGCCTCCGTTGCCAAACGGTTACAATGCTGGTCTGCCACGCAAAGGTCCCGGGTTCGATTAACGGGCCGGGAGAAATATTTGTATGGCCTTTATTTTTTTCGTGTGGTTGCGTGTAATTTGTGGTCTCTATGTGTGTGTCCATGGCACCATCGATATAGGGCTTCCCATTTTCCTACTTTCACAATATGTCGATAAAATTGTCGAGAACAACTACACGACTATTTAAAATTTTACGAAAAGAAGGCAACCCTGCAAATGTCATTTAACTCTATCTTCAAAAAAGACAGACTGTAAATTAACAATAATATATAAGCGAAACCCCTCCACCGCCACCACACCTCTGAACGGTCGCTATCAATACAGCTGGCTTTTTTCTATCGAAGCTTTGTGGTTTATCACTATGATATAATTAAATTTGAATGATTAATGTGAGTACGCAATCTTTGTAACTAAGTTCATTTAAGTGTAACTACGCTATTTCGCTTTAGTATTCATTTTTATTGCTAAAATTGTAGGTAAAAAGATTAAACTACAGTCAGTTGTCATATTTTGTTTTGTTTTCCACTCCTGCATTCTTTAAAAATATTATTAAATATGTTTATTACAGACAGATTATAACGGACAAGAGATAGAGAAACAATAAAAAATAAAACTTATTCGTGACTACGATTTAAATTTATTCGTAATTCCAAATCTCTCTTATTCTTCTCCAGTGTTCTTCTCTCTTCTTTATGCTGTGAGTGCCAGCACCCTGCTGAGGCATCAGGAAATTCACGGGTATGCGATCAAACTCCTGTGAATTCTCCCAGTGCCAAGGCAAGACAGTGGCTTTGCTTCTTTTCTCTTCTTTACCTTCTGTTCCTTTTAGAACTTTCTTGAACGTTAATAGAATCTTCTGTACACTTAGCATCAATTAATGCCATTCTATACGCATGTTAAAATATTGTAGATACGTAAATAAAATGTCATAATTTATTAATTTTTTTAACTTGCTCTATACATTTTTTTATGCTTACGAATAGAAATGCACGCGGTCCTGTAGAGTAATGAACGAAAATGAAATCATAGAGCTCCTTGTGAAAGAGTTTACTTCGTTCAGGGAAGTACTGCCACCTTACGCATTATGTCTTAGTTTTTAGGCTTTGTGAGATTGACGACCTGAACATGTGGCTAAGCTTCCCAAATGCCGCCCAGTCCAAACGAATTCTTCCGTCGGCTTCCTTCTCCAAGTAGCATGAAAAGTGCATAACTTAAATGTGGCTTTTAATACTTTCTTATAGTAGAATTAAGACACAATTTATGGTCAGTTGTAGCTTTTTTGTTGTGTTATTTAATTTAATATCTAATCTGTATAGTATAGTGTTTCCAGTTTTAAAATAATTTTCATTATCTCAAAACTTATGCCGTTAAACAATAAATGACAGTATAAAGTCATAATTCATATTATGAACAATAAAAGGTGATAAGGAAATTTGCGGGTAGCCGCAAAACGGTAGCGCTTTTCCGAAAGTTCGGTTTTTGATTCTGCGGTTCTTGAGCAAGGTGTGACATTTACGGTAAAATTGTTACTGTTATTTTAGTTGTACTTTCAAACACAACAAGGGGATATGATATCATATTGGCGATGGAAAGAAAAGAGGACCCCGGTAGGCCAACGGTTTGAATGAAAAAGTCCATGAGAGGGTCCCGGGTGCGATTCCCGCTAAGACGAATTTGGGAAATAAACTTAACTAAAGTGGTTGTATGCGAAGTGCCGCAGAGTGAATTCCGTTGCTCTGGTACTCATAGTTTTGGATTCCCTAGTTTGAGACCACGTTTTTGGTGTGATTGTCTCAAACATTATGATTGTTTAGCGAAATTTGTTGAGATCGGTTTATGAAACTGTAATGGAGTGATAATGATAAACGGAATAACTTACTGCCTCCGTGGCCGAACGGTTACCATGCCGGACTGCCACGCAGAGGTCCCAGGTCCGATTCCCGGGCCGGGAGAGATATTTGCATGGCCTATATTTACTTCTCACGTGACTTAGTCGGTGTAATTTGTGGTTGTCTATGTGTGTGTCCATGGCACCCGGGACGCAGAGTTTCCCTAGTGTGGGCTATGTTGAGTGTGTGCATTATTATGGAATAAAGTGGCAATCGAATGGTGGCCAAGAAATGGTTATAGAAACGTGAGACGTGCAGCGCCCAAAATGACAGCCGTTTTCTCTCTATATGTCGATGCCATATTTCTACTACTGTAGTTAAGTAAACAAACTCAAATTCAAATATTTCTTTATTTGTTTCAAAAAAAAAAAAAAAAAAAGGTAAACAAATCACATTTGAAATCGTCACATGCATTGATAACATTCTACTTCTCATTCGTAAGGCAGTTTCCTCGAGTAGAATGAGTGGGGAAACTCTAGTGGTTGCTCTTTGTAAATAAACATTTGTACCCGTTTATCATTTATAGTGTTTATTTCAAATACCGAAACAACCTGCAATCGCTAAACAGATCACCACCAAGCATTTTTGTTATCATAGTACGCAGTAGTCGTTTAATAACTTTAGTATAACGTTTTTTCATTGCCGTTTTAAACTATCATATTATCAACCGGAATGTTATTATTATTAGCGTGTACATTTTTTACCCTTAAAGCGCGAAACACACACAGAGCGGGTGCGAGTGCGGCGGCGCGCGGCGGGTCTAATTCCATAATATTCCACAACAACACACCGAGCGCGGGCGCGATCGCCCGTCCCATGAAATAGCCAGCTTGTTGTTGTCCATATAAATACACGGAATTAGACACGAACCCACTCTCTTATGTCTGTCATAATTATTTTATTTTTCTTAAAAACAATACTATTCTTCTTATCATAAATTTCATGTAAGAATGTTATTTTTTTAAATCTTCTCTCTCAAAGACATTCTGGAGCCCCGATTGTAAATAGTATTAACCGCACGTTTTTGCAGGACAAAGATTCTGTATGGAAACAGGTAGAAATAACAATTAGTTGTAACACTCACCTCATGCATATAGTAGATCTTCTTTAGCTTCAATATCTGTAACAAAACAAAAAGCGATTATTAAAAACTTTTCGTACTTCCGAATATTATATCTAGCTACTTCTCTTAACTCTATTATAAGATACAACTATATTGGTTATAATAAATAAAAATGTGTGATTTCTTAGACAATAAGTTAAAATATGCAGTTAAGGTACAATAAAAGTTTAAATAGTAGACTAAAACTAGTAGATTAAATTATATTAGTAATATTCTCCCTTCCCCCCTTGTATCTAGGCTAATGCGTTGGGCAAGGTAGCCGGCCGTTGGTTCGCCTTATAATAATTATTTACAAAGAGATTAATTATTTATCCCTTATATTTCCCACTTCTAGGCAGAAGTCTCATATAAAGGAGGAAAACTTCGATCAAATTAGTCGTCAGTGTTTATCTTAACACTGAAGACGTTTTTTTAATAGGCTTTAAAAGACTGAGTCTTTTTCATCACTACTTGGTACCCATTCAACCTATAGGCATAACATTTGAAACTAGCGTAAACAATCCAAGTCTGTAGGTCGTGGTGAAGCCCAAATGTTGAATTTCGATCAGTGACCTGAGATAATTGAGATCAAAGGCCACCATGTTAAGTCTATGGGAAAAACATACAATTGTAAAATTTTTGCGCGTGAAAATGTGCAGAATTGTGAGAAAAGAAAAATAAAAAAACTGTTGTGCTTTGGTAGAAAATCAACATACCGCCTACTGTTATTTAAGAACTTCTAGACGTGGAAACAATAAGGTTCAATTTACCGCAGAACGGAAAGGATGCGAAGATTTGTAAGGAAATTGTACATATTAAAAATTTTATTTAATTAAGGATAAAAAGGCAACAAAAGCTTAAGTACTAGATCGTAAAACTAGGATTTTCAAATTAAATTAATAAAATTGTGTCCCCGCGGCAAGGTGCCCTAGATGCTGGCAGCGTTCCTCCTTTGTGTTGATGCTAATGCGTTGGGCAAGCTACTGCGCTAGCCCTTGGGTTTCCCGGACAGTCTATTAATTTTTTCGATAAATTTTTGAACAGATGAAAGGCACTGGGACCCAATGGGCCAAGGATTTCGACTCCAAAGGCTGTAAATAGGTAGTCGGACCCGAGATCCTGGTACTTATTACTTTTTATTCTTTCCGCCAGCTCAGCTGCGGCGCCAGTCCTCGCGCCCTCTGGGGCAAGTGTGACGGTACATAAATTTATGTTATTGAATGTTATCATGTTTTACCGCCATAATATGCGTATTTTTTGTGAAAATACTACACCAGTTTGTCATTATTATTGATATACAAATGTCGAAAAAATACAAACAAAGATCCGTTAGATCCCGTTGGACTAAAATAAGCGACTTTTTCCCAATAGCGGGGCTATCTCTCTCGTTCCGAAGCTCAGTTGGGTCACGGTCAATAAAAAGAAATGTGTAACGTAGAAAATGGATACGGTAGCTACGGGAATTCCCGAAATTCACAAAAATCGCTTTTTCGAGTACGTATCCAATTTATGCGTTACGCAATTGATATAAAGTCCATTTTCACACATTATTCGATTTTTGTGTGCCAAGTGCGGGTAGTTGGAAAACCTCCCACGGGTAGAAGATGTTGACTTGCCTTTTCAGTCCCTTCGAGACCATAGACGTTGCAATACGTCCGAAACGTTGAGGTAATTAAAATATATTTTAAGCATGATTTAGTCCCGAAATAAAAATCAGATAAAGCCCATTATGCTATGGTTACAAAAAGTCATATCCATTCTGTTTCACGCCAATGAAAATTGAGTCCAAATTATTTTAATTTATTATCAGTAATGAACTATATAAGTTAAAAAAAGTGAACTATACATTCTGTTTGAAATTAAATTAGGTATCTATTTTTTCTTGTAAATTTTATAAACAACGGATGTTTGCATGTAAAGAGAAATTGCTTTTTATTCAATTTGAAGGACGTAACTGTAAATTTTAAGACTTTAATAAATTGTAGTTTGGCTCAATACATTCAATTATTTAAGAACTACTAGCAATCATATATATTTTTTGTGATTATTGGACTATTATGATTAACAGGAATTTAATTAAAAAGAGCCTAATTCGTCAATCTGGCATTTGTTCCAGCCTTAATAATAAGTTTAACTTTATAAAAATTCATATTGTTGCAATAAAATAATTTGTAAGACAATGTAGCGTAAATTGGAATGTTTCTTTGTAAAATTAAAAATAAGGTATTTAATTAATAACTTTTGTAAATATGGCGAAAAAATAGGGTGGTTTGCATTAATATTAGACATAACTGGTTGATGACTATACCACCTGAGTCAACCGAGACCATGGGACCTGTAAAGGGCCCGAAACATCAGTTTATTTGAAAAAACAAATGTACGGGATTTAAATCCGGAAGAATAGTTTCATTTCCTATGTGTAACAATTGCGAAAACCTAAGAACTCGTAATTATCAGTTTTTATAGGCCGTATGTACGGACAACGGCACACCAGACTACACATTTTTGTTCGAAAATCGCCTCCAGTGCAACGGAACAAGATACGTCAATATGTAGCTTGATGTGCTGGCGAGTGTACAATCACATAATATGGTCGCCTTACACAAAAGGCGCACTATAAGTTTCCGGAACTGGCCACTTACATAAACAATATTTAAAAGTAATTACAACATTTGAAAATGGAACTCTTTGGCTGTAGAATACAGTTTGTTTCATCTGACTACCACTTGTTTTTACATTGTGGCGACATTTTAGATTTTCGTGATGGTCGCCCGTCCACTGCTGTGAACAACAAAAACATCGATGCTGTGCGCCGTATGATCAAAACAGACAGGTATGTGACATACCATGAGATTCGGGCATCTTTAGGCATAGGCATGAGTCAATACAATCAATACTACACAAACATTTGTGTATGAAAAATCTTTGCTCTCGGTGGATCCCACATAATTTGACTGAGGCTCAAAAAACAGATCGCGTCACTTGGTGCACTGCCATGCATACCAGATTCAACGAAGGGGCGTCAAACAGGTGTCGAAACATGGATTTATAGTTACGATCCCAAAACAAAGTAGCAATCGAGCGTATGGGTCTTTCGAGATGAGCCGAAACCAACCAAAGTGGCGCGCGTGCAAAGTGACTCTAAGCTGATGATTGCTTCTTTTTTAAATAAAACTGGACACGTGGCTACTGTTGCTTTGGAGAATCGTTGTACCGTGAATGGTGATTGGTACACGACCATTTGTTTGCCGGAAGTTACTGACAAACTCCATAAAAGTAACTGTAAACGCTGTATAATCTTGCACCACGATAATGCCAGTTCTCACACGGCCAGACAGACAAATGAATTTTTGAAGGTGAACAACGTTGACCTTATAAGCCACCCACGTACAGTCCCGACCTGGCACCTTGTGACTTTTATTTATTTCCAAAAATTGAAACCAGTTCCACGATCAACGATTTTCATCACCTGAAGAGGCTGTCGAAGAGTATGAAACATATGTTTCAGAGATTGTCACGGAGGAGTGGCATAAATGTTTTCAAAATTGGTTCATTTGTATGAAAAAGTGCATTAACGCTAACGGAGAATATTTTGAGAAACAATAAATTCATTTCTGACCATTTATAGTATTTTTTTCTAATTCATTCCGGAAACTTATAGTGCGGCCCACGTACTCGCCTACCTCTAATTAATAAATTTAAAAAAATATTATATTTTTAATATGAGAAGTTTAAAAAGCCGCGGTAGCCTAACAGTTTGATTGCCACTCAAGCTGAGGGCAAAGGCTCGATCCGGACTCGCACCTTTGAGTTTCTAGGAATTTATGTGCGAATGAGCTTTTTAGTGAAGGAAAAAATCATTGAACCTTCAACCTGCACGTCGAAGAGTATTGGTAACCCTCGAAAAGCCTTTTAAGTCTCCAACGCGCATTGTGCCAGCGTGGCGGACTATGGCCTAAATTCTCGCCTGAGCAGTTGGATGTATGAATGTGTTGATGATTGATGACAAGAAGTTTATTATATTTCAAAGTACAATATATTATACTTTTACATAGGTTGATAAAAAAGAAGCCGATTTTTTTTTTAGAATACCAAGTGATGGGGCGGACAAGTCGTGCGCGTGGTGGTAAGCGACACGTCTGTCCATGACATGCCACTTTAAGATCTTTGAGATTTGAGGTCACTACAAACATAAGTTGACAAGTCCCATGTGCCTGTAATTTCACCTGCACCCTTGCCCTTCTAGTCCGGAACGCTGTCATGCTCACATTACTGCTTGGCGACAGAAATAGGTAAGAATGGTTCTTATAGGGATCAAAACTGCTTAAAATAATAAGTACGTACTTATAGGTTCTAGTAACGAACAGTATTCGTAAGGCTTATATATTTATTACGGTATTATGGAAATGACTCATACATAATGCATGTGGGAACTCAAATTATTTCTAAAGACTTAATTATGTGTTTGTGTTTTTATGTACATAGTTATGTAGTCTGTGAGTCGACGACCCGACCGACAAAACAGAAAGTTACTGGTGTTTTATATTACTTATAAGATGAGTGTAACTTATTAGGTGAGTACTAATATATATATAAGAACTTGATGCGGTTGCAGAAAGCGGTGCTGCTCGATATGACGTGTCATTCGCCGGTGCTTGAACTTGAGTCCCTAACTCTGGTCGACTCCATTGTCGGAGAATACTTACTCTGTTAGTTAAAAATCCAAAATTTACCTTTTATGCTGTATTCCATAGAGTCTAAAATAGACATTGTAAAGTTACAAAAACAGGTAAAGTTCTCTTGATCTTTTTTTATAATGCCAAGTGATAGGACGGACAAGCCGTGCGCCTGCTGGTGAGCGACATGACTGTCCATAATAGTAGCTGTGCCATTCAGAGTTTTAAATCACAAAGATCTGAGGGGCATGGACCCTTGACACATAAGTTGACAAGTCCCATGTTCCTGTAATTTCACCAGCACCCTTATCCTTCGAAACCGGAACGCAGTAATGCTAATGGAAAGAGGGTACCTCGGTAGTGGTCTTTAGCCATTTAAATTTGAAGGAAATATTCCACCTGTAAAGGTGGTTTGTAGGGAATGAAACACACACAAAACAGTTTTGTGAATTTTCCGGTAACCGATTTCAACAAAACTTGGCAAATGAATGTGATTCCACAAACTTTTGAGGTCGGTCTTTTAGTACTCTGTAGTGAGATAATTATTGTCTCGAATATTCTACAAATTATAATAAAAAATCAAAGTACAAGCGTACAATCATTTATTACATATGAGTGTAATGGATCACTTATTGTTATGAGTTAATTCGTTGAAAAGCTCGTGTTAGGCGCTCATCCAATCGATAGGTTAATAGTTGATGAAAAATACGTATAGCTGTGTAGTTTTCAATTAACTTTTTTCTTTTTTTCATTAAAAATACAGGCACGCTTGGCTACTATTTGTACACATTTGTCTAATAGTTACTTTATCACTCTAATTTCATTTATTTATTAGACAACAAGTTAAAATATTACAGGTAAGGTAATAAAAGCTTCAATATTAGAAACTACGATTAAATTAATAATGCGGTGAGCAAGATAGCCGGCCCTTGGGTGTCCCAGACAGTCTATTAATTTGATTTTGGTGTTAAGTCTTGCATCAAGCAGCGTCTGTCTACTGTGGTGCAAACTCGCATCGTAAAATTCTTCAGTCACGTCTCAAGACGGAATTTTGAATCAATAGAGCATTTTGTTGTGCAGGGCAGAGTGGACCGATCAAATAAAATCTGCAGTGGCCGGTCCTTTACATGAGTGCACGAGGGAGTCGACTAACAGAGAGAGATGGCGAGATGTCGCGAGGCAAGCCACAGCAGCCGTTAACAAACGTACTCCGTGATGACCACGATCACTCTGTCAACAGTGATACGAAAGAGAAAAATTAAGGCTTGATTAACTCAAATTCTAGTTTTCGGGAAAATTAATAATAATAATAACGCACACACTCAACACAGCCCCGCACTAGGGAAACCCTGTGCCGCGGGTGCCATGGACACACACATAGACAAACACAAATTACACCCAAACTCATAAATAGTATAGTAGTAATAGTAGGCCATACAAATATTTCTCCCGGCCCGGGAATTGAACCTGGGACCTCTGCGTGGCAGTCCGTCATGGTAACCGTTCGGCCACAGAGGCAGTTAAATTAATTATTATGTATTCCATTTGTATGCTTAAAATAATATAGTTATACAAGCGCTGGCAGCTCAGTGGAACAGCGGTTGCTTTATAAATTGAAACATCATGTTTCGTATCTATGTAGTGACATGTACCTATGACTTTTATATGTAAATTACAGTACATGAATATGTAAATATCTGTTGACAACAGTCAAGAAAAACATAATGATCAACCATTGTTGGTCAGGTGGACAGGATGTCCACCAGTCACTAACAGTAGAGTTCCATGTGAGCATTACTGCGTTCCGGTTTGGAGGGATAAGCGTGCTGGTGAAATTACAGGCACATGGGGCTTGTCAATTTATGTCTCAGGGTGTCGGGCACAGTGACAGAGAGGTCTTTACGATTTAAAGCTCTGACACTGCAACTGTTAGGGAGAGACGTGTCGGTTGTATGCTTTAACTAATGCTTGCCGTTGTAAACCAAAAGAGATAGTATTACCATGGTATGTGCCACAGACATATATCTAGATAGGCGCCGCAAGTGTACGTCCTTCGCGTGCCCAATGTAAGTGAAATACACTTAGTTGCCGCTGCTACACTTCAGTATAGCCATGTGTCGTTATGGCTTTATCAAATAACCTAACGAAACCGTTTTGCGTTTTTAGATAACGTTGAGAAAACTATCTATTTGTGACAACTATCTACTTCAACTACGGCGCAAGTGCCGAAGCGTTTTAAAACGGTTAGAATTGATATCTTAACATAACTGAAATAAGAAAGCTACAGTTTGTTTCGTTGTCTTTTTTTATTTAAAAGCGCTAATATCTGGAACTCCAATTTAATTTGAAAAAATATTTTTGCATTTGATAGCCCAAATCATGTCAGTATGACATTACGCTACAACCTACATTATATTATATTATGTCGGTTGTACATTTTTATCAAATATATCAAAATTGACACTTTTAAAGTCCTAAATGTCATATCAACTAAGTTGCGCGATAATGAATTATACTATTTTTGAAAAACGGAATACATTTTATTTACTGGCCTTTATGTAAGCTTACTAAATATGTTTTCCCAATTCAAAAACGACCTTCACGTGAACGCCTAAAGGTTTACATTACAATGGTGACGTGGTGTTGTTACATCGTTGCCTAGCAACTTATAAAGGTGTTAAAAAAACAAGCTTAACGATGTCCAAAGTGATTTTTTGCCTACCGTTGCTTACCGTTGCTTTATTTTGGAAAATACGTTGATTTTTTTTAGATTGGTTTAGATAACTCACAAAGTTACTAATTAAACTAAAGTAATATTGCCAAATTAGACCTATTTTGGAAACTCTTGTATATAATTAATTAACACCGTATATAGGTATAATTATAATTGCCTAGGTACACGAGATCGAACTAGATTACTTTAATGACTAGGTGCTGCCTTGGTCAGGGTGAAATATAATGCTGCCTAATAAGAACGGGTCATGCAATGCAACATTGTGGTTAGAACACTACGGTTTAACAATATCTGTACAAAGGAGAATTTACGGGTGACATTGTGTCATAAAGCCAAGATTTTAAATAGACAATTGAATCAGAGGAAACTAGGGAAAATGTTCTGTATTTTCTATTTTAACCTGACCAATAATTAGTAATTAAATGTTTTATTGAATGTTTCACCACCATTACATTCAATTATTATTATTTTATTATTATAATTAATTATTAATACAATGATCGAACACTTAGAAAAAATTCCTTCGATCCGGCCGGATTCGAACCGACGTCTTCTAGCAAAC
This sequence comes from Hyposmocoma kahamanoa, assembly GCF_003589595.1. NCBI lineage: Eukaryota > Metazoa > Arthropoda > Insecta > Lepidoptera > Cosmopterigidae > Hyposmocoma > Hyposmocoma kahamanoa. The sequence continues at coordinate 1,322,723 of NW_020653761.1, forward strand.
CGTGTCAGGCGCAGGCGCAGGAACCAGTGGGCCTCATGATATTTTCCATGTGCTTGTTGTCGGATCTTTGTATCTGGTTTTAACGACTTTTTAGTCGTAGCGCCATCTATGAGAAATCTATGAAAGTATTTCGTTACATCAAATAATTAGTAGGAACAATAAAACCTTTGCAGAAAATAATGTGCTCCAGTCAAGTAGATTTTCAGCTTGATCGAACCAATCGCAACATTAACAGTCCTATATTTACTTACTTATTTTGAATGTATTAATTATTATTTATATTATTCATTAATACTCATTACAGTAGTAATGGTTCAAATTTAAAGCTATACATATTTAAAAAAATAACATTATATTTAAGTTGGTTTATATTTCGCTTTATAATAATTTATACAATAATATACACACAGACACATTATCTTTCTCTCTCTCACACACGCACACACACAGGAACACACATACACACACACACACACACACACGCACACCAACCGCTTTTTTTGGGAAGATCGCAAGCATTACTATTACATATACTAAATTTTATACTAGAAAATCTGCTATTGGCTTTACTATATTAAGTTTCGTTCGTCGTGGTCCAACTACTGACCGCTAGATGGCAGCATGTAGAATAAAATTTTAATATAAAATCAAAACGTCGTAACTTGCAATAAAGGTATTGAACTTTGAACGACATAGCGACTGGATAAAGTTTAAATTATATTAACAGTCCAGAATTTATTACATCTTTTTAAATTAGATTCTATGATCCAATCATTATCAAGATTTCATAGTGCTTATCGTTTTGTTTGTGTACGTTTTGGCGACAGCGGTTTTGATAATAATCGAGGCTTAACACACTTCCATGGTTTATTTTTTTCTTCTGTGTGTGGCATGGTACTTCCCTGGACGAACTCTTTCACAAGAAGCTCTATTGCTTGCAAATTATATGGGTCATAGTTGCCTGATTTAAGTGAATAAATATATACAACAACAAAAATTGTACTATATTAACCGTACTTCTGTTTTCCCCTTTACGTGCTTAGCAGCTACCGCCATAATTCCAGGCTCTCAAAATAATATACCTCGAACCCGCAAAACAAAACAATAAACAAAATAAATGGTCCCTTGACCACTTTGATTAAAATAACGATCATTAATCACAAGCGACATAAAAAAGAAACATTAAGGAGAGGGTTGCGTGTTAAAAATCACAGCTCCACCCTCCGCGCCCCTAAATACCACCCCCGCCCTCTATATAGGTTACACCCCTAAAAACACCCAACTAAATGAGTAGTGTGACCCTATTTATGTAGGGCGAACCAAAAGGTTTCGTTTGGTAAAGGATTTTGTCACACAGGAATAACATTATTGTGTTCATAAAGGACGTCATAAAATGATGTCATTATTGTGGCAACTTTTGCGACAATTATAACGTCTTTGGTCATTATTATGACACTTTTTATAACTTTAGGATATGAAAGTGTTCATGACACTAGAAAACTTAAGATGATTATTATGACTATATAGAAATAATTTGCATAAATGGTTGTATTTTAAAATTGTTGAAATTTCTGGTTAAAATTTATTTGCATCATTAATTAATGTTCTAATCGTCGTCGTAGAGTCACGTAAGTGTATATTCAATATCAAGTATATTCAACGTCATAAAAGGAAACAAAAGAAGCATTTTTCATGTGAACAAAAGACAATTCCTCGTCCTTATCTTCATTTAAGTCCAGTGAAGATATGAAGTGAGTACGTCAAAAATCCAACGTGATAAAAAAAATGATACATTTATGGCAAAAGGTGCCATAACAATGGTATATTTTTTTACATCCTGTATAAACTTCTACGCGTAAGTTTAACTACATTTTTTAAAACCAACATCTTTGTGAAAAATACACCATGTGATAACGACCTTGTTGGAGGAGCTCACAAAATTAAGTATTTGGACACCTGTAAAGTGTCCAGCACATATTTGTCTGGCAGCAGAATGTTGAGCTATAAGCTTGACTTTTTAAAGCCACAGGCAGGAGGAGCTGCCTGTGCACAGAAGTATTTTAATGATTGTTATAGAAGAAGTAACTGTTAAATATTTAAATAAATAGTATTCGCCAGGTCTCGAAACCGACACTTTTGAAGTCCTATATGCTATAGTAACTAAACTACAAGATCGTTGTCAACTATTTTCATAAAACGAAATATGCTTTGTACAGTGGCCTTTAAGTAAGTCAAACTAATCAATTTATCTATCAATTTGACGACATCCGCGGTCGCGGTGTCGTGGCCTTATTTGAGGTCCTAGGTTCGATTCTGTAGTATATTGCCTCTGGTCAACGTAGGAAAAGTTTTTTATATTGTCTCTCGGTGTTTGTGATCATCATTGTTGTTTCCGATTTATATAACACAAGTGTTTTAGTTACTTACTTTGAGATCAAAGCAACGTATCTGCCACGCAGAGGTCCCGGGTTCGATTTCCGGATCGGAAGAAATATTTGTATTGTCTACATTTATTTCTCTCTTGAGTTTAGGTGTAATTTGTGGTTTTGTGGCACCTGCAATACACGGTTTCCTTAGTGCGGTGCTATGCGTGTGTGCGTTATTATTAAATTTATATAATTCAAAAAATCTTCTATATAGACATTAGCTACATTTTTTTTTAAACCAACGGTGTCCGCTATCCCGGCGCTATTTTCACTTATGACATGCCATATTGTTTTTTTTAAACGCATGTAATGAAAAAACCTTTGCAATTGCCATAATACCTTAATAACACGCGTACATATTTTTTAAACACGTATATTTTTATACCACTTTATTTTCTTCTTACCAAACCCTGTATCCCACACCCTTACTCCCATGGCGCAGTAGCGATCATAGATATAGCGATATGTTTTCGTCACGATATTTCTTCTTAATTTTATTAATAGCAATTGAAAAACAAAATTAATCCCTTGTAATAAGAAACATCTTAAGATAATAGAGCCAAGTAGTTACCCAGTAGTTGGGTATTAATTAAAATCGCTTTTAAACTTTATCATCACCATTATCATTAATCCTAACCTCACTGATGGATACGAGTCTCCGCCTAGAAAAAGGTTAACCCTTATTCCGCCACACTGCTCCAAAGCATCATCACGAAGTAAGAGTTATTCCAGGGAAGAACCTTTAACCTTACCTATTTCTACCTCCAAGCGGTAATATGAATATTATTGCGTTTTGGTTTTGAAGGGTAAGGATGCTGATGACGCAGTGGCAATGCCCCTCAGATCTTTTTTTTTATACCATCAAGTATAGAGTAGAGTAGAGTATATAATACCTAAGTTATTAAATAATTTGCCTGGGTATATTCAAGACCTATATGTGGAAGGAAAATGTAAAAATAAATTAAGGAAGTACTTACTGGCTAGAGAGAATCGCTGTGGACAGATAAACCCTTAGTGGTTTTTGAGCTACAGCTGCTTGTAATATGTTTAAGTTTTTGTAAAAGTATTAAATAAATTAAAAAAAAAAAAAAAAGTGACGGGACGGACAAGTCGTGCGCCTGATGGTAAGCTACACGCCTGTCCATAACAGTAACAGTGCCACTCAGAGCTTTAAATCGCAAAGATCTGAGTTGCATTACCACTGCGCCCGTCACCCTGAGACATAAGTTGACAAATCCCATGTGCCTGTAATTTAACCAGCACCCATATCCTTCAAAACCGGAACACAGTAATGCTGACATTACTGCTTGGCGGCAGAAGTAATTAAGGTGGCAGTACTACCTTGGACGAACTCTCCACAATCGCTCTACTGGTAATAATCATCAGGATTTTAAATCTTTATGATTTAAAATCCCTGAATGACACTACAACTGTTATGAACAAGCTTGTCAGTCCCGTCACTCAGTATAATAAAAAAAAGGTTTCTTTCGCCGTTCGTGAGAGATATAGCTGGGTTGTGGCGCGTATTTCTAATGATGAGTGCACACGGTCGTATTGTGCGTCCATAGGGATACTGAAGCTTCCCTGTCTGCTAATACTCCAGATAGCCATGTACGCACGTAATCACTCGTATCTGTCCGCACTGAGATGCGACAATGAGCGGTACATACTGCGATACGGAAACCCCCTCCGCGGCGATCTTCACTGGCTGGATAATTCATGCAATGAGCCATCGCGTATACAATCACCTACCTGACGACGTCACTAGCGCTCCGAGCACGTCTTCCTTTCGCTTTAGGCTAAAAATGTGGTTAATCCAAATTAAAAAAGAGCGCTTTTTAATTTATCGGAATTTATCAATTTTAAATAATATTATTTTATTGTATGTAGGTTATAAGTTCATAGTACAATTCAATACATTTGTTCAGTTAAGATTCTCATTGACATTTAAGGTACTAAATTGACATGTAATGGAAATTATGAATTTATGATTATGATGCTGTCAGGCAATAACGTGTCAACCAACATCATTACAATTTTGTGAAAATGGCACTTAAAGATATATTCGTAGATTTGATAGTTCATTCTAAAATCTACGTATAATCACCATCATTATTCCAAAGTCCCAAGTCTGCTAATTTTAAATCATTTTAGTTCTATGTGGATACAGTGTTAATGGCAGGCTTTAGTACATTTGGCATTCTGCAAAAAGTTAAGAGAAGTAGCTTATCGTGGCTAGCCATCGAGCCATCACGGAGAGCGTGCGATGGAATTAAACGATTTAATTCCACCTTCGTCTTTCCATCATTGGGGGAGTAGGTGTAGGCTTGGATTCCACCCCTATGTTGTGGATATTCCAAAGATTCGCATCAAGTGTTCCGCTTCCACATTCATTGGCGAACGGCTGGAATTCCCTGCATGCAGACTTGTTCCCTGAACGTTATAACCTGAGCCTTTTCAAGGCGAGAGTGAATAGGTATTATTTACGTGAGCATGCTCCATCGTCGACCTCTTCATCACTTTCCATCAGGTGAGATGGAGGTCAAATGCGCACTTGTTAAAAAAAAATGTCGACGACGTATTCTATAGTCTATAGCATTGACTTACAAATAAATGGACGACGGGTCTAATACAAAAACCACGAAAAAAATGTCCCAAGTCAACCTATTTAAACGTAGTGACATGTAAAGGAATACGAAAAAGCTAAAACGTTGAATTTCAATTGTAATGTCATCGCAGTACTGTCTAATTTTGCTTGCTTCGCTGTCAGTCGAACAAACGAAGACTAAAGCGTGAATGACGCTCTGTATACGATTTTAACGCCCTATAAGTTTGGACACTTTTTAGCGCGGACCCGACGTCCATATAATTGTAAGTCAATGGTCTATAGTCTCATTATTATGCACAAAAAGTACATTAAATTGCTGCTTAAACGAGATAAAAATTAAGAGCGCTTGCTGAGTTTATTTTTACGTATGGTCTAAGTAGTTATGGGCGTACGTTTACATCTTATATACAAGAAATTAAGCAACTACAAATAAGGTATTTCCAATTGTTGGTGGATAAAAATGTTACGGAAAAATGAGGCAAAAACTATGTGAAATTATTCTATATTTGTAATGTATTGCCAGTTCAAGAAAAATTCAAACTATTATTAGCTTTGGAGGAATACAGAAGGCATGAGATTAAGAATTCTGAACATTCTTATACAACTAGATCTGGTAAGAAAAAAGAGTATATTGTATCTAGAACTGTAAATTACGTTGGTCAAAGAACTAAAACTTATTTAATACCTGTCATATATAACTATCTGAACGTTGACGAAAATAATTTATCTAAATTAAGTTTTAAAAAGAAAGCGAAAAGGAAAATGTTATCATAAATCTCAGATTCTGATATATCTATGCGAGTGTATTTTATGACGTACGATAGGTAAGGTAGGCATGCAGGTTTATATATAAAAATATAAATATATATAGGTTTATTTTAGTTTTTATTTTATTTCATTGGATGTACAAAACAGTTTACATTCAGTGGAACATGTTCAGATACAATTTATAGTCTTAATCTAGAATGTAGACCTAATACTTGTACATACAGAATTATTACGCGAAGTGTAAACATATTTGCAAAAGGATTAAAAAAAGTGACAAAAAGTGTAAAAGTGAGATTACAACTTAAAACTAATGCAACTAAAGACTAACATAGATATGAATTTGGCAGTACTAATGAGAAGACGAGTTAAAATATTTGAGGAGATTGGTTTAAATTCGACAAAGATTGTTGTCGTAAACATCAACGTGACCTCCAGATTTTGATATTAGTAAATCATTGTTGGTTCGGCACATTCCAGCCACGGGATTATAAAAGAATGTATTATTTCGATAAACATTTAACACAAAAGTTTTATTGCTTATGAAGAGAGTGGTCTCCGTCAATAAATTGCTCTGGAGTTTGGCGGGCTTCAAATTTGTAATAGCTAAGCGTATGTTATGTAATAAACGATTTATTTATTATTATTATTAAGATATGCATAGTCATTTCCATGTTAGTTTTAGACAGGCAACATCAATCGTTAGTGATTGAATGAATGAATGAGCGACATTACCTGCGTTCCACTGACGCTCCCTTGAGACTCGACTGCCATTGCAACTAGATTTTAACAGAATAATAAATATTGTCAAAATTGCAATATAATCTTAGTTGAGTCTGAATGGAATTACAATGACAATATAAGTAAATTTTAGAACAAACTATCAAAAACAACGAAAAAATATTTAAGTGCCATTTTCGTAAAAATATGATCGTATCAGTATAAACCTAAACACAACAAAAATCTTAAAAATTTGATACTAAATAATTGATACCTAAAAACCTAGGTTGCATAGCGACTGTGAACTGGCAATCGGGACTCGGGAGTGTAATAAAAATATTTTAAAAACTACCTATTTTTATTTAATAAAAATATGCTATTTAAATGTCGCAAACAATTACTTTCTTCATCCTGTAAAGTTGTCAAAATTGAGATAGTACCGGTTGCCAGTTCGCAGTCGATAAAATTACTAAGTAAACATATTATTTTAACGTATTTCACGCCAAAGTAAGCTTCGTTCAACGTATGCTTAAACATTTAAAATGGTTTATGTTATGTTGGATGGTAAGTCTGAATCAATACGACGAACACGCGACCTGCAATGGCGTAAAAACGAAGTTCAACAAAAAACAGATCTTTTTACTTCTTTTTTTTTTTAATAATTGCAACCTATAGTGCATGCAAACTGGTCACGTTAGAAAATGGCTGGAAAAGTTGTTTCGTTTCATGACTAAAAATCATTTAAGCATATTTATTGCAAATTGGAAACAACAATTTATTCTTTACAATGTTTTGCTTTTAGTACTAATTAAGTGTCTAATGGAAACTGAGTTTGTAATAATAATATTAATATAATTTTTAGTAATGATTTACAGAAGTGACAGCTTCTGTACACAGCACTGGCCTATTAAATAGGTTTTAGAAAATAAAATAATTTACTTTTAATTACCAATAGCGCACACCGCGAAATGCAAGAAAAACTATTTTTAAATATTTATTTAACAGGAAATTAACCTATTTTTTTTAAGTCTAATGGCGCGGGTACGACTGACTGGCCTTAACCATAGTCAACCGACACCATGGGAAATGTAAAGGGAGAAATGTTGGTGTACTTGAATGATTATAACTTTTTTATTAAAAAAAAACTAACCTTCTTTGAAATACATCCATTTGCCAACCGAAGTACCTTCGAAGTACCTTACCGAAGTACCTTCTTTATAATAAAAAAAGAATCATCAAAATCCGTTCACAAACTTGATGCCGGAGTATCGCGTATCATCGTCACTTGGTTAAAAAACATTGTTATATAATACATATCTCAATATAATACGCACGCTTGGTATAATAGAGGCACAAATATGCTAAAACGATCTTCAAAAGTGCTGTTAACACATGAAAATCATAAACGTATTACAAACTCTGTGAAACAATCGGAAAAACCTAAGAACTCGAAATAAAAAATGAAAGGCAAAGATCTTTAGACCATGCAGCCTAGTCTTCTTTTATATTTTTTTTATTTACATATGGTAACCATAGTAACTATTTTATTCATATTATCCCTACTCTGTTATTGTGTATTCAAAACACTCTGTTGCTTATTAATCTAGGATTAAATTACAATAAATGTTAATTTCTATATTCTATATACTTTCCATATGTCAAAGATGTATGTCATATCTATGGAATAATAATGAATGATTATACAAATCATTCGTATACGAAAATTAGCAGGTTATTAATTTGTCATTCGAATGACAGTATTAGTAATTACTAACGAGTCGAATATCGAAATCATTCGCATTCGCGCATCTCTAGTCCAGGAGTGTGGATGAGACTCTGGCTTCTTAACAAAAACGCACGACTTCTAGAGGTAGAACTCATAATAATAACAAAAGTTTATTAGTGAATTTGTTTTCTTATCACCTACTCAGAAAAACCTTTTTGGCTTTCTGGGAAAAGGGTCTCACTATTTATACCGGGAATAATGTGTACTTCAGGAGTTGGCAAAATTTTCTATTTATTTTAAATTTCTTAACAAGGGTGTTAATTTAAATGCATTACTTTAAGAATAGATGAAAGTCAGCGCGTGAATAGGAAGGAAATGTAATGTCAAATCAGCTTGCAAAATTTGTATATACAATCCGATTTTTGCATTTCAGTAGTTTTGTGCTTTAAGATACGAGTTTGAAAAAGTAATGCGACTATAATAGGCAATGAGGTTGAAGAAGATATTTTTGGGAAATGGAAGCGACCGGCTAGCTTGTGGCTGTGCTAAATAAAAACTACGTCGGTCAGTTTGTATAATATGGAATTTAGATTACTTTTAGTCACCGTCTGAGTTCTTCTTATAGTGGTTATGTATATTTGCATCTGCTTCAACTACTCAAGTAACATTTCCTTGCCATATTTTATTTGGCCTTGTTGTCTCACATTTTGAACCTTAATTCATTGGTTTTAAAATGTTGACAAACAGTAAATAAGGTATAAATTCTTGTTAATAAAGAGGTTACTATCAGTAGCAGATGTAAGGTTAAATTTTTACACTTTTTTTTTCAATATTTATCCGCAAAATATGTGGTAATATTGGTATTTAGTAGGTTTTATTCGCGACTTCACTCGCATATCAAAATGTTAAACTACTTTTATTTTATTTTACTTATTTTAGGAAGGTTTACAGCTATAAGTTGAAAAATGGTGTATATAAACTAAATAACATCAAAAAGCCTCTTACAAACCTTCACATTTGGATATCAAAATTAATTACGAACAGTAATTAATGCTGATCTTACATATTTTATAGTTTAAAGTAATAAATATAAACATCGTATTCGTTTCAATTGCATAAATAAATAATAAATAAATAACGCACACACTCAACATAGCCCCGCACTAGGGTGCCATGGACACACACATAGACAACCACAAATTACACCCAAACTCACGAGAGAAATACTTGTAGGCCATACAACTATTTCTCCCGGCCCGGGAATCGAACCTGGGACCTCTGCGTGGCAGTCCGGCATGGTAACCGTTCGGCGGAGGCAGTTGTATGTATATAATTGTACATATATAAGTTACAAACAGATTTCAAGCATAAAATGACAGTGACACAGTCTTTCCGCAGGATCTTCGGTACGAACAAATGTGGAACAATTTCGCAGTGGTAGTGGTCGAGACAGGCAGAGACCAGAGTCTTTTATTCTGACACACATCTTGCGCATCATCGCTCGATCGATTTCATACATTCGAATAAGGGTACCTATTCTTGACCTGGCCTTTCTTTAGGACATTCTCCACCAACCGCAACAGCATTTCTTCCCGACAAATCTGTCCCCAAGCCATAGGATCATTTTGTTAAGGTTTCATTAGGGGGCAACGTATGTGCTTCTATAATAATTTCCCGTTCATATTCAAAATTTATGAGATTTAAAACTATAGTAAAACAAAAAGTTAATACTAAAGGTTATTTATACAGCTTCTGCGTACTTGGATGACAAAGATCCGTGGTAGTGATCCGTTTAGCTTCTGCAGGTATTCTCAATCTAAGATATTTGTAATAAATATTCTAAATGATAAATGTACTCAAATGCATATTTACAAAGAGCAACCCTTACAGTTTCTTGCTCATTCTTCACAGGGCAATCTGCATTACAAATGTGCATTTCAAGTGTAATTTGCTTACCTATGAAATAAAGAAGATTTAGAATTAAACCAAAAAGGTTCTTTATATCTAATTTATTGTACCTAAAAGTTTGCAATTGAATCCTGTATTTAACAAAAAAACTGGTGATCTGTACGGTTATATCTAAATAAATGGTTTAATTGAACCACTTTGCAGTCGATACTGAATCAAATAATCCTATTAACTTAACTTCATCTCGAGACAGATGTAGAAATGATCGTAACGACATCCTGTGCAAACCGTTAACTCAGATTTCAGATGCACTACGGGCTGTTAATTAGAAAATACTAAGTTCTTTAAGCCCAGTACTACCCATAAAAACTGGATATCGCATATCAGTTTTGCTCAATCACCGCGAAGCCGTAAAGAGGGTTTTGACTTTTACATTATGTGACATCACGGAAGAAAAAAACAAGGGAACGACAAATTTTCTGTATATTGTACAACACACCTTTCATGACGTTTATGAAATTAGAAAACGGACACTGGCAGAATGGAAAATAATTAGTCTCACAAGCCATTCATTCAAAAAAGGAAGGGCAGAGTCTTGAACACCGCCGTAAAGTTGCCTGCTTATCGGTGTTTTACAGGATATATCACGGAGAGTGTGCGATGGAATTACACGATTTAATTCCGCCTTCCCTTTTCCATCACCGGGGGACCAGACGTAGGCTTGGGTTCCACTCCTCTCAACCCAGTTATGGATATTCTATTATGTTACCTTTCCACATTTATATGGCGAACGGCTATGGAGTGGAATTCTCTGCCTGCAACTTGGGCCTATTCAAGGCGAGAGGGAATAGGCGGTATTTAATTGTGCATGCTCCATCGTCGACCTCATCGTCACTTTCCATCGGGTGAGATGGAGGTCAAATGTGCACTCACATTTTATAAAAAAAGGCAATAATCGATTATTAACAAAACCACTGTCGATAAAACTCACACTATCATAATATTTTGTCATACGGTTGGCCGTATTTCCTAATTCAAAAAGATGTAACAAATTCTGTAGGTAGGTACTATTAATATAATTTAAACTTTACCCAGTTAGCGTATCGTTGAAAGTTCAATGTCTATTATTCAATGCGCTGCCATCTAGCGGCAATAGGTGAAAGACGACGAAAGAAAATTTTCGCTTCTTATAACAAAAAATCTATTACGATAAACAGAAAATCGAAAACGTATTAATTTTTTTATAATATTAAGTGATGGGACTAACAAGTCGTGCGCCTGATGTTAAGCGACACGCCCGTCCATAACAGTTGCTGTGCCACCCAGAGCTTTAAATCGCAAAGATCAGAGGTGCACTGCCTCTGAGCTCATCACCCTGAGACGTAAGTAGACGTAGATGGAAGTAGCAAGAAATAGGTAAGGCTCTACTGCTACTAATTTCGTATATATGTTTAGTTGGTAATCATCATCATCAAGAACCCATTTATACGTTCCACTACTGGGTAAAGGGCTTCTCTTGAGGACACGGGTTGGGGACATGTCTTCCGAGTCATCCTCGACGGAAGGTTTGGTTAGGTAGTACTTTTTTATTTATCTGTTTGGATACTATTAAGTGTTTTTTTGATATTTTGTCAAAATGAGCAGCTCAAGTCAAGGCGCTGGTTTTGAACCGTGAGGAGTGGAGGAGGCTACACCGACAAAACCTCTTAAATAGGACAATGATGTTTTTCTAATAGAGTTGACATGGTCAATAAATGATCGGTAAATATATAGAATTAAAAAAGACGCCAACTAACATGATTACAATTATTAATACAAAGTTCGAACACTCAGAAAACAATTCTTCGATCCGGCCGGATTTGAATCGACGTCTTCTAGCTTACTGTGCCAGACGCTATACACCAACTAAGCCACGGAACGAACCAGCGGACTTCACGAATTTTTGTATGTGCTTGGTTTGTATCTTTTTATTTGGTTTTTTCAACGACTTTTTAGTCGTAGCGCCATCTATTTATAACATTATTACCCTACAAAAAGCGACCAATCAGATAGCCACAACAAAATCGATATAACTCAAAATTGATTCTAATTGGTTTGTGAATGGAATAAAGTAACATGGGCAAAATATCTTAGGCAGTATCACCAGTTATTTCCCTTTTTTCGTATAGGATCGGTATGGTAATAACGATCTAACGGTGAATGTTAGTAAGTAAACTTCTATTGGTTAGTAAACATTCAGTTAACTGCTAGCGTGTGTGGGCTTGAGATTGCAATTACAACCGTTGCTAATATCTTAGGGCATGTCGATTGTACTTAATATACCGTTTATAGTTTCTTTTACTACTCGCTTACATAGAAATGTTACGGGGAAATCATGAAGATGGAGTCATTCCAAATTCTACCATACTAGGATTATCCATACTTTTTGGAAAAATAATGGTATATGTCAGACATCGAGTATATAACCAGAAATAGAGACGAAATAAGGGCCATCCACCTCTGGCAACTCATCAGGCAAATGGGACCCATATCACTTTTAAATCTCTACTCTCGTTTGCGCTGAATTCACAAATTAGAAAGCCGAAATAGTACAGCGCCAACAACTGACCTGCGTGTACGTCTCCGTATATTTCAAAAATATTCTGTGTTTATTGTAATAAAGATAATATCGTGCTGTTCCATTTGGTGGTGTGGGAAAAACAGCAAAACACCTAATTATAAAACAAACGGAATCACATTTTATCGATAATTAAATATCAAATATGTAATTTTTCAATTTTCGTCCATTACAGCAAGCTCAAGTTAAACTGGTCGATTTGAAGTGAAACAATTGACGACATCCGCCAATTGTTTCGAATTCGGGCTGGCCAACCGGAGCGCAGTTGTCACCATTACGGATTTGGCAGAATAGTTTTCAAACAAATTAAATGACATGTCGTCTCCATTTCTGGTTATTTACTCCATAATGCCAGACTACCACACCAATTACCAAAGGGTCCCAGATCACCCAGAACAGAACCAACTTAGAAAAGTTCGTTTCCCGAATGGATCCTATTGGGAATCGAACCCGGGACCTCCACATCTAACGCCTACAATGTGAACCATTGGTCCACCGAGGTCGTCAAAATACCATAAATTACATTTCAATTCCAATATTTAGATCTAACCAACGCTGGCTAAATTGTTGATTAAAGTACGTAGAGTTGTGTCGTAGTCATCAACACTGCAGAGCACGGGTCTATAAGAAGAGCCACATGACATTTATTAAAATTGAGTTGACCGTTTAAAATTCGATAATGTTTCCTGCATTGGTTTTTGTTTTTTGTTTTATTTCTTGTTTTCCTTTTGCTTTGTTTTTTTATGTCTTTCTGTATATTATTATTTTTGTGTTGTGGCGTAGTATAATAAATTAATTCTATTCTATTCTATACTTTCTTTCACCGTTAATGAGAGGTACTGCTAATAAATATCCACAATATACTTACGTAACTTAGACATTACAGTCAAAGGTGCACGCCGTAACAGGTTTTCCAACCGTAAACCTTTCAATTGAGAAGCATTCCTACTCCCACTGAGCTACTATCGCTATCATATAGATTAGCACAGTCAGCATTATTAAGATCGTACAGATTGAAACTGACATTTTAAAGTGTGCTTTAATATATGAGAGTTGATTCTGTACTTCCCACGCTGCGACCAATCTGACGCTGATAATGCTTTCCAGCAGATCTTATGATAGACGTGGAAAATAATTGTCTAATCCCTTTGTGCGCCAGGTTATAGGCACACCTTTATTATTATTATTTTTACATATGAGACAAAGTATGTAGAACATATTTTTGTGAAATTACATTTACATTGGATTTGTCAAGTTATATCTCAGAGTGACGGGCGCAATCGCAGTGCCCCTCAGATGTTTGCGATTTAAAACTCTGAGTGGCTCTGCAACTGCCATAGACTGGCCTGTTACTTACCATCACGCGTAAGACTAGTAGTAAGTTACATTATTTTCAAAAAACGAACACGGAAAGTTTGTCATTTATGGACCATGCGACTTCTTCCGGCCAAGGCCTGTAAAGTATGAAAATCCATTAATGTCCTCTTCTCTAAACTTTTAAATCTACCTACTAATAAAGAACTATGTAAACAGACTAAAGGAAAACTCATATAGCCAAGCCCAGTGTTCTAATTGCGAGGTTTAAAAATATCTACCTGTACAGCTTACGTACAAAAAAAGAAAATGGCGTTAACATTTAAACTGAAGTTTTTATTGTATTCTTTTGTTTTTCCCTCTTTTTGTATTTTGGTCGCAAAAATGAGTGCTAGTGAGAAGAGCTATAACGAAAATGCAGTAATAGATACACGTTCAAACACATCATCAGAAGTTCAGCAGACTACTATTATTAATAAGCCTGGAAAAGCAATAACATTGTCTTTTAGCAATTGCGTAACACGTCAAATATTACTTTTTATATATTTTTTTTAGTTTTTCTGTTAAACATCTTCCTCTCTTTAGTCTTTTATTATTTCCTCACATTGTTTGAGAAAAATTCTATACATGCCTCGACGAGAACGGCGATTGCTTGACTCGTATTAATACAAGGTCTCGCTGGCGCTCGTCCTTGTAACTCATATTCGTCCAGCAATCCCTTACTTCCCGGCCTCTTCAATAATGTACTATTAATTCGACATTTAAAAAACAGAATTTGCGAATAAAAGCCTTAAAGATTAAGTCTTATAGTACAAATCACATTTCTCTTAGATCTAAGGTTTACCGACACAAGATCAATTTACCTCAGCTTATCGGAAACGTAAATGCGGTAACAGTTAGCCGCTAACAGCGTAATTACAGAGCTATCTTAATATAATTGAAGGAATTAAATCAAGGTAAATGCCACTTAATAAGTGACGATCTAGGAAGTATTCTACTTGAGATTTTTATCTTATACTCGCTTATGGAAATAATAGATACGTATTATTTCTATTTTAAGTATATTATGAAGAAAACACGTAGAAAAAAGAAAAAATAGTGACGAAGAAAGTTAGAACTACATTCCTTATATTAAACCAAATTACAAAAGACTTTGTCCTGAAAATTCTACTAATTACGAATTCAAAGTTTTTGTTCACAGTGACAATAAACGTCATTTTAAGTGAAAGTGAAAACGACTATTTAAAAAACCCAAACGGAAGAGAAAGTTAAAACATAAAGTATTAGAACCACAACGGAAAATATTTATTGACGATCCTCATAATTAAACGAACATATGGCTCAAAGGACTTGTATCCAAGTCAAAACTGTCAATAAAAAAATGAAAAAAGAAAATAAAATATTATATAAGACAAGACCCAAAACAAGACCCCTATACCAAGCAAGCCTGTATCGTGGGGTCAAATATATCTGATTTACATACAATATTTAGCCTTTATAGCGAGTCTCCTTAGCCACCAACTAACTGGCCGTCTTAATAAAGAGCACGTAAATGTCTTTATGACATTTATTTCGCTCGTCTCTATTTTCTTTGCAGTCAGCGTGTGTGTTTGTGCTAGATTCGACCAAGGGTCCGAAAAAGCACATTTGAAGAGTGTCGTACTATCATAATATATATTTTTTGCTAATAACAAGTAATGTGGGAGATAAAACCACCAGGGAAGTAAAGTAATTAAAATAGTAGTAAAATTGTCCGTCCTTCGGGACAGGCAAAGACGTCTATTAGCCATACTGCGAGATCTTAGAGCGCGTACCCACTGCGGCGATGCAAAAGCGTTATAAAGGCGGTACAAAAGCGATGCAAACACAAGATAAACGCGATAATAATAATAAATAAATAACGCACACACTCAACATAGCCCCGCACTAGGGAAACCCTGTGTCGCGGGTGCCATGGACACACACATAGACAACTACAAATTACATCCAAACTCACGAGAGATATAATTGTAGGCCATACAACTATTTCTCTCGGCCCGGGAATCGAACCTGGGACCTCTGCGTGGCAGTCCGGCATGGTAACCGTTCGGCCACGGAGGCGATGCAATCGCGATGCAATCGCGATACAAATGCGATGCACATAATTTGTTTATTTATTATATTTATTAATTTCACTTTTAAATTTACAATTAACAAAAAAAAAAAATTGTGTATAAACCTATACAGATTTTTTGTACATAATTATTCAAAAGCGACTATCGATGCAGCCGCGCGTTTGCATCGATGCAATCGCTTACAAATCGCAAGTGTAGAGATGCAATCGCACGTTACACGTGTGTAATCACTCTTAGATTTTAATTTTTTCTTAAATCATTTCATTTCCTGACATTTATTCGCGGGAAATCGTTGTCTTTACGATGGCTATTTTCCTTGGAGGATGGAAAAAAATAAAATAGTCTAAGCTATTTTCCTTAAAGAATGGAAAAAATAAAGCTATTTTCTGATTCTAATTAAAAATAGTATAATAATTACCTTTTTTCGTAAATCATTTTCGTTTAGAAATATTCTTACAGTTTTCGTTTACCTCTTAATTTTATTATGCACTTCTTGATTACGCAATAGAAAGTGTAAGTATATATTTTTTGACTCAACTGAATTCATATACAAAAATTTTAACTTTTTGAAATGCTAACGCAATCAAATCCTCGCCAAGCTGTGTGAATAAAAAAATATATTTTTGCTAATGACGTCACAAATTTTATTCATACAATCGCCACTATTTTAGGGTCCAAAAGTATCTGTATCTACAAAGAACAGCAAGCTAGGCTTTACTCCTTTGGACCATGTTACTGAAAATGGTATAAAGTTTAATGAGTCTATACTACCTCAAATGGCTTTGTTTTGTTGATTCCGCATAACAGTGAGTGTTGAATCAAAAAAATAATAATTGAGGATATATACTGACTGATGAAGAAAACCGCTGCATTCAATAGATACTTTACCGCTCACGCGATACATGCAGCCGTAGACGCATACCACACGTAGAGGTGACGGTGATGATTTCACACCGATTTATCGGCTATCGAAGTTATAACAGGTAAAAGAACTAATATTAATTGCTATTTCGGTAACTACTCTAGCAAACCATAAAGTTTTTAATGCCTGGGTCTGTCATTTAAAAAAAATAAACAATTTCAAAAATACGTCACGACAATCGTGTGTGTTATTGTCTGATTCGCTCTGGACCTTTTGGAGGGAAAAGTGTCGTTTTTATTTTGACTTTCAATTATTTTGTGAAATCTAGTTTAAAGTGGAATAGGATAGTGCTATTGTACCTTAATCGAAGATTTAAACGCGAAATTATACGAATCTCGAACTAAAATACCCGTATCGGCCCGTTTTAAGGAATCCCGAGTCAATCCAAGCACGCCGCCTCAAATTGCCTATCCTCTGTGTGGCGGCCATATTTACAGAAACATAATTAAATTTCATGTTTAGGCTGATGGCTTTGCCAAAGCCTTAATAAATTTAAAAAAAAATGTGTTATTGTTTGGGCTGGTGGTTTCGGTGTTTATTTATAGAAAACATACCGTAAGTAGCGTTTTTTTAAGTTTACCCTGAATATAAATGTTTATAAACTATACTTTAAGGAGTAATTTCACGGTAAACGTTAGAAGCACTCAAACGGAATATTATCATATTTATCCAAGTACACCAAAAATTTCATTAGTGCTTTTTAAGTGCAGGATTTGCGGTGTACCTATTACTGCATTTTATTTGAGATGTTTTTGTTGGTAGTACGGAGGGTATTTATTTAGCAATGCAGAACAATAATTTTTACTTATAAAAACTTGTATTACTTACCTAATATGCGAAACCAAATTATACCTATTATTTTTTTTTATATCAACTGAACTAAACAGAACACGTTATTATAAGCGAAATCTTTAAATTCGAGCTGAGGTAGTATCGACACTTAAATCATAAGAGTTCTAAAAATTAATAATTAAAAATAAGGTTAAGTTTATTCAACATCACGATGTTTTATTACTACGATACTTAATTATTTTTTGTGAAATTTCTCCACCGATTTGTTATAATTATTAACATAAAGATCATCATCAAAGATCAGACACGGTATCCTGAAGTCGCTGGTACGAATCCAGCCTGCATTCTTATCGTTTCATCTTTGTAGATTATTAAAATAAGATAGTTAAATTAATAACTTTTGACTAACAACTGGTACAGTCATCATCAGTTATGTCTAATATTAATGCAAACCATCATGTGTTTTACTAGTTACCTCAGTCAACCGTGACTATGGGACCTGTAAAGAGCCCGAAACGTTGGTTTCTTGGAAAAAACATATATACGTGATTTAAATCCGAAAAAATAGTTTAATTTCCTATAAAAAAATAGTTTTATTTCCTTTTAAGTGTAAATATTAAAGGACACGTCATTGACTTACAAATAAATGGACGACGGGTCTAATACAAAAACCACGAAAAAAATGTCCCAAGTCAACCTATTTAAACGTAATGACATGTCAAGGAATATGAAAAAGCTAAAACGTTGAATTTAAATTGTAATGTCATCGCAGTACTGTCTAATTTTGCTTGCTTCGCTGTCAGTCGAACAAACGAAGACTAGAGCGTGAATAACGCTCTGTATACGATTTTAACGCCCTATAAGTTCGGACACTTTTTAGCGCGGACCCGACGTCCATATAATTGTAAGTCAATGGGACACGTGCTATTTTATTGTTAGTGTTTTCGTCAATTTTTAGTCATATAAATCCATATACAGATAATTACAATTCAGCATGTTCGTAAAAATTTTGTAAAAATTGAAAGATCAGCGTATATTCAACTTCTTGCAGGACATTTTAATTCTAATTTGAACCAGTTTCTTGGTCAGTTTAAGGTCACCTCAGCTGATGAGTTGTCTTAAACACCTGCATAACAATTGTTATTACAACTATTTATAGTCTATAGTCTATACGATATATTTACGACAGCTGTGTTCAAGAATTAACAAGTAGGCAAGAAATTGGGTCAATTTTAAAAACCTAAATTGGCGTGGAAATTAGCTATGTGTGGATTATATGGTTTTTCTTTTTTTCTCCCTAGGGAAAGGCATAGGGGCTGAGTCTATACAGCCAGTGTAATACATAATAACAAAAGCAAACTAAATGTTAAAATATGTCAATTGAACTGTCACATCTATTGTCGATATTGACAATATTAATAAAAACTTACAGGGGAAAGTGTTTTTAAGGTGAAACGTTCAAATAAGTTCAAAAAAATTGGAAACCATAATAGAAATTTCGACAAAACATGACGACGAATCAACCAGAGCACACACACACACACACTTACATAGACACGATTTTTTTTGTGCTCAAGGTAGTAGCCCTTATTATCATTTAAAAACACAAAATGTATTTTAAGAAGTGTGAAGCCTATTTATATTTAATTGTCCACTTTTGAAGTTGATTTCTTTTTTAAATTTATTATTTGTTTAAAAACCAGCCAGTTCTACGAAAGGTATTTTTTCAAAGTGACAGATTATAATGAAAAATTTTTTTTTTTAATTTATTAAGGCTTTGGCAAAGCCATCAGCCTAAACATGAATTTATAATGAAAAACATAGAAAGTTTTTTATTGTGAACATTTATTTAAATTAACATTGAAATAACGACTTTTAAAAAAATATTGATAATTTATGATGATAACTTTTTTGTAGCAATAGTAAAAAATTTATGTATCTTTGTCGGTCACAGTGTTGTATCCTTGTTGGAATAACTATTTAATTATTAGCAAATTAGCGGAACGCTATAATATCCCTAATTGACATTAATTGCGTCGATTATTCACTTAATTGCATGGCTTTAGTCCGTTCATTCACATTGATAGAACTTCCATTGAATGCCTTGCGAAGTTCCGTCGATGTGCCCATTATTCAATTATCTTTAAATTAACAGAAACTAACTATAACATACGTCGATATATTTTAGACTGATTTATTGCATTTGTACCATGAAAAAAGTAACTTTACTTTTGACGCCAATCTCTGTGTTAAAGATAGTAGTTATTACACTCGGCAGTGGGATTCGAGATCTAAAATGTAAACAAACAACTGTCATGGTCAAAGTGACGTCTCATAGATCACAAACATTATTTCTTCAGGTTCGACTGAATAAATCTGTTAATACAGGTTCTACTTTTGATATTATGAGTAAATACGTTTTTTTTATTAAGAATCTTAATCATTAATAACATTTATGTAACAATTTCTTTTACGTCATTAGAAACTGTGAGGGCAGCTAATGTTTTGGGACTACATAAAGATTAAAAATTTTAGCACAATTTTAAAATTCCGTTTTTACGAGCTTATGTTAATTATTAATTAAGATGCTACAATGCAGCATGGCCGTGGGTTCATGTCCCACCGGGTAGAATGTTTTCTACGTCTTCGATTTTTTTATCGACAGAAGTTTAGTTAATCGTGTTTCGGGCCCCATAGTACTCTTACGGTATCATTTGTTATCATAATCAATTTAAAAAAAGTTAAATTCGCATTTTTTATGTGAGATCGAATTACATCAAAACGTTTATTTTGGGTCTCACTTCACCTTAACTTGTGAGAGTTTAATAAAAACAATTCTAATATACAAATAAAACGTTGTGCGCAACCGATAAATGGCATATCGTGTCTATATACAGACTGATCTATTTCCGAAAACGTACGATTATTTTTGTTTTAAAAACTTATTTTAATTGTATATGACATAAAATGTATAAAATACTACTGCACGTCTATACAACACTTATGGTATAGCAATTTTAAAAAACATAATAAATGATATCTAGTTTATGGTCGTCTTAACAATCTAGTTAGTGCTTGGTTGACGGGGCACTATGAAACTTACTTTATTACTGTCAACTGCAATACAACCTGAGTTTCCACAAATGAAGGGCTTACGGTTTATTAACCGAAACGGTTTATTAAAAATTCGTTCCGTAGCTCTGTTGGGAGACCGTCAGACAGGAAGGCGCCGGTTCAAATCTTGCCGGATCGAAGGCATTTTTTCTTAGTGTTTGATCTTTCGAGTATTTATGTGGTCTGTGTTATTAATATTTATTATGGTTTATTTGTATGTGCAAAATGAATAATTATTTTCGACATCAAATTTTGTTTAATTTGGTTCGTGGTTCGTGAATTTGGTTTGGATACGTCTCTGACCCAACAGTACACGCAGTAGTACAGTTTTAGCAGCAGTAGAGCTCCTTGTGAAAGAGTTCGTCAAGGGAAGTAGGTACAGCCACCTTGCCTATTTCTGCCGCCAAGCAGTAACGTGGGTTAAGGGAACTGGTGAAATTACAGGCGCATGGAACTTGTCAACTTATGTCTCAGGGTGTCGGGTGCAGTGGCAGTGCCCCTCGATCTTTGTGATTTAAAGCTCTGAGTGACACTGCAACTGGACAGGCGTGTAGCTTACCACCAGACACACGATGTGTTCGTCCTGTCACTTACTATTTAAAAAAAACAGATGGCACGACATTGCTACATAAATATTTAGATATAAATTTATTTATCACTTCGAACCTTGCTTTTAATCAAATAAATTAACGCACTCACTCATAGACCCGCACCAGGAAGACCCTGTATCGCAGGTGCCAATATGCAATGCACCTAGTATGGATATTGTCTAAAGAATTGGCTCGTTACACGATGGTATGTTACATAACCCGATCATATAAAATCCTGAAAATAGGCTAAAATAAAAATCTAAAACGAATTGTTGAATAACAAAATACCTATCTAACTTTGCACATAATTTTTATATGGAGATATTTCTCTTTAAGTCCTACAGAGAACGTACTAAATTTTGAATTTCTACAGAAGCCCTATAGTTATCATAATCACATTTATTCCAAATTTGAAAATTGGCCAGCGGCTTAACGACGCACCGCGTCAGGGCTCGTGCAGCGTGCCGGCAGTATGTCGCAACTGCGGTCGCATCGACTCGCAACGACTTATAGCGACGAAATACAGTGCAGCATGCGGGCGACTAGCGACGTAAATACAAAGTACTTTGTGGACGTAATAGTACCGGCGACCGGCCAATAGCTATGTGAGTTTTCGAATAATTATCGTACCTACAGGGAAATGGATATAGTACCAGGAACTTTTTTTGTTGGAAAATTCTGTTTTACGTGTCCGTGCCATAGGAAGGATAAGAAGAAGGAGATTTAATATTTATCAATTAATATTCGGCGGCGATTACGAACTGCATCGATTAACCTATCTGGGACCATTATTACAATTTTAATTACTTATGTAATAAAGTAATAATAATAATAGGTATATTCATTGATCATCTATCTATCAATAAACGAATGTAAAAATGTATATAAGTTAATAAATAAATAAATAAATAAAAAAAAATCTAGTAGTAGTCGCAAGCGACTTGCGACGACTGATCGCTGCAAGCCTCACGACCAATAATAGTCGTCAGTCGCGGGCACGCTGCACTAAGCCATTTAGTTCTACATGTTAAAACAAGTCGCAGCGAGCCGGTGCGACTGCAGTCGCTAAATATCGCCGGCACGCTGCACGAGGCCAACCCGCTGGCCCGTTAGTCGCCATCGGGCGCTTGTCAACGTAGAATCTCTATCATTTTTTTCCGCCTGTTCTTATTTTATTGATATTAATTTTCAGCGCGCGGGTTACGGGACGCGAGTAGCGGTCCCTCATACCTCATTTCCTATAATTTAGTGGTTCGCGTTGAAAATACTTCATCTTAAATAAGAAATTGTCGACAAAATTTTATAACACTGATTTAGTCCTCCATGTAGTATTATTAACATATCACCTTATAATTAAATAACAAAAAATATAACGTTCACTAAGCACACCCTGCATAGACGTACCTACTTGGTGAGGTCTAGTTTTTGTGCGCCCGCGCCGACCGCTCTGATCTTGACCATCGACAATCTAATCTTTATTGGACATTAGTTTAATATAAAGCCGTTCGCTGCTATTTAAACCTTTTAAAGCTGACGAGTTTTTGTTGAACATTCAAACGGTGACACCGATGGTGACCTCCGTTTTTCAAAATTCCTCGACGTGGCGAGGAAACAAACTAATTTAAACTTGTTAGTCTTTAAATTAGAAACTTACCTTGCGCTGGTTGTCGTCATGGCGCCTTGTCGTGCGATGACCGCACCAAATTAAAATCTGTAACAAAAGGAATGAAATTTTATAAATGATTGTACACAAGTTCGTAAGAGTTTTTGATTTTTTACGCCATACAATGAGACACCAATTGAAATTAGACCTTATTGTAGGACGGCATGGTTTTACCAAAACACCTTCGAAAAGAAAATACTATTTAAAAAACCATATATTTTCTCGATTGGTACACATAGGAAATGAAACAATTTTTCCTTTTTTTTAAATTCGGAAAAATAGTTTCATTTCATATATTTTCTATTAATTTAATTTATATCTAGGATTTTTAACTTTTTTTAATTCAAATCTAAATCGCGTACATTTATTGTTTCAAACAAACCAAATTTTTGGGTCTCATGGTCACGGTTGACAGAGTAATAAAGTCATTAACCAGTTATGTCTAATATTAGTGCAAACCACCGCGTATTTAGTGAACTATTGTTACAAAAGTTATTAACTTAAATACCCGTTCATTTTAACAAAAAAAACACTAAAGTTTTCGCTACATACGTTTTATAATATATATATATATATATATACATATATACATATATTATGTTTTAACTATAAGAATTGTCCCAAAAATAAATTTGTATTTTTAAGGAGAAAATGAAAACTAAAGTAAAACATTTAGTAGCAGTAGAGTTCCTTGTGAAAGAGTTCAGCCAGGATAATACCTATTTCTTTTTTCTTTTTTTTTTTTGTTCGGCACCTTATCTATTTCTGCCACCAAGCAGTAATTAAATTAAATTAAAATTAAATTAAAAATCATTTATTTCAGGCATGGCCCATAAATTGTTAGTAACATTAAAATCTTATTCTATTATTAGTAAACCTATATCTAAACACAAGAAACAAATCTGGTAGGTACATTAAAAGCGGATGTTCTGGGCAGCGGGTGTTAGGTGCACCCGTACCCAGTGCCGCAGCATGGAGCTGTCCTCCCTCACGGCCACGGTGTTCAGGATGCTGTTGGTGCCACCCCGCATCCGCCGCATCAGCGATGCGATTCTTTTGCGCACTATTGCGTGAAAGCCGTCCACTCGCGCCTCGGCAAACATCCCTGAGGCACTGCAGTAGCGTGACAGCCTCAACAGCAATCTGAATCCGTTGTTATATTGGACACGCAGAGCGTTGTAGGCTTTCTGTGTGTACTTTGTCCATAGGCTGCACGTGTAAAACGACTGGCAATAGGCCTTAAATAACGTCTGCTTTACCTCTTTCGAACTCCGTGCAAATCTACTAGCCAACATATTACATCTCACCGCCAACGCTCTGCGTTCCCTATCTATGTCGAGGTCGTCACTAAGGTCATCGGTGACCCAATGGCCAAGGTATTTAAATTTATTTACCACCGGTACAGCAACGCCCGACAGTGTAACAGTCGGCATCGAGTAAGTTTTTGCACCAGATTTAAAAATCATAACTTCACTTTTTGTGGCATTATACCTTAACCCATGGGCCTCCGCGTACCTTTCACATACATTTAAAAGTTTCCTGACCGCGCTGACTGAAGGGCACAACAACACCATGTCGTCTGCGTAGCTTATGTTGTTAATCAACTTACCGTCTATAGAGCATCCAACATTTGTGCCGCTGAGCTCTTCAATAAGGCCATTTATGTACAAATTAAAAATGGTAGGTGAAGTTATTCCTCCCTGCCTCACACCACATTCCAGCCCATAGGCCTCTGACACAACACCCGCCCATCGGACGTGGTTTATTTGACCTCTGTACCAAAATTTGAAAATGGAGACCAGTTCCTCAGGCAGTGTGGTTTCTGTTGACATTTTATGCCACAGTACATTATAAGACACAAGATCGAAGGCCCTTGACATGTCTAGAAAACAGGCATAGACAGGTGTCTTTTTGTCTGTGTAGTATCGGACAGTCTGCTTGAGGCACAAAATAGCAGCTTCAGTGGACAATCCAGGTCTAAACCCAAACTGCCCATCATGCAGGGTAACGTGTTCTCTCAGTTGCTTATCAAGCAGACTGTCCAACACCTTAGAAATAATAGTGGACAACGATATTGGTCTGTAGTTATTTTTATCCGAGGGGTCTCCATTCTTATTTTTTACTATTGGTATAACAATAGATTTTATCATGTCACCAGGGAGGTATGAGTGACCTACACAAAAGTTAAGCAGCATGCACACAACTCTGGGCAAGTGTACACCAGCGTGCCTAAGGTGCTCAACACTGAGTGCATCGTGGCCCGGTGACTTCCCCCGTGACATATTTTTAATCACTAAATCTATGTCTTTGGCATTAAAAAGAACATGACATTTGCTTGAGTACTCCTCCGTGTTGTGCACCTCATACACACACTCAGATGGTGACACCCTAAAATGCTCCTTAAATAAGTTGGCAATTTGAAAAGGCTCACTAACACCTTCTACATTCATAGCAATACCCGGCTTTGGATTTACCTTGTTAGCCATTTTCCAGAATTCGGAGAAGTTTTTATCTTTATGATGACTAGCTAACAAGTTCATCTTCAATTGCTGTGCATTATCCTGACACCATCTTAATTTGCATTTGAAAACTTGTTTACTTTCTTTCATTCTACTATATATTGCACCTATTTGTGGCTTTCCATATAAAAGCCACATTTGATAACAAAGCCTCGCGTCACTATGTAGTGTTTTTAAATATTTATTCCAACCTGGGACATGGTGCTTTTTCCCTACATATTTACTTTTAAAACTCTCTGTAGCTGCCCGTTTCAAAATACCAACTATTCGACAGTATAATTTGTTTATAATTTCCCTGTGCAAGTGATCGTTACACATTTTGCCGCTGCACTCTGTAAATTCCACAGGAAAATCTATCTCCCTAAGCAGATTGTTACAAATACTTTTATATTTATCAATTTGTTCTAAATTTCTCTCCCCCCAGATAACCTTATTAACATTTAGTTTATTAATTACTTGTTTAGGTGTTATTAAATTAAGGTAACACGTAATAATAAGGGGAAAATGATCTGACCAGAACACATCGTGTAGTACATGGATATCTGTGATTGATAGCCAAGCAGCTTCAGTGACAATACAGTGATCCAGCCACCTTTGCGACCCGTGAACGTCACTTACGAAGGTATAGGTATCTGTGTTCAGGCCTAGTTTTTCTACGTCCGCACAACGCCACAACTGTTCATTACAAAAATCGAAAAGTTCCATACCAAAGAGTGTCCCAGGGTGAGCGTTGAAATCTCCCAGCATATAAACCGACTCGACGTCGCTATTTCGTACAATGACACTTATCTCACTCATACATTCTGTAAACTCACTCAAATTATCAATCGCGTCAGTTGGCATATAGACAGAGAACACCAGAAATGGCCGCTCGCCCATATTAACCTTGATAGCACATAGACGGGCACTTAAACACTGTATTACAGAGACCGTACTGAATACGCTCATTCGCCATAGTATCGCCACCCCGCCGTAAGGCCTGCCACGTAAAATCCCCGCAGTCGTATCCATAGATGATTTTCCGGTAAATGCGAAATCTGGATGTATACTACTCAGGAACTGTATATCTTCTTGTGAAAGCCAGGTCTCCTGTAAAGCTATTATATCAGCGGTCTGGCAAATTCTTTTTACACATTCAGATGAGCGTTTAATATTTTTGCAATTAAAACTGCAGAACTTGTAGGCTTTTACACTGTTATCCATTCGTTTTATTTGGTTTTCTTTCTCTAAAGTCTATGAATCGGCGGAATGTAACCCCCTCCGGCCACAGGCTGTTATCCAAAAACACATCCAGTTTATACTTGGGTATAATAATTTTGTAAGAATTGTAATCTTTGTCCTGTTTTCTGTTCAACTTTTCCAGGTCAACATCTACGCTAGTTCTCCTTAGTATATAGCTTTTAATGTCCGCTTCTGTTGTCTCCTTATGTACCTTATTTATGTAAATAGGTACTTTTATCGCCGCCGCTTTAAACTTAGTATCAGAGTCTATCACTGCATTACCTTTCTGCCCAATAAAACGGTTCCGCAGTCTTTTGTTTTGCACTAAAATCCACTCTTCCTTAGGGGGATCATTTTTCCATACGCCTGGATTACGAACAACTTGTGCCAGTAATCTTGGTTGTTTGTTTACATTAGACTCGATCTCAGGCGCCGCCAAATGCAACAGCGGTCGCAGTGTGGGTACGCCCGACAAATTCCCTCCACACACCTCACCCACCCGTTGCGGCTTAGACAATACAGAATCATTTGCTTCGCATGCCGTGAGAGAGAGATGGGGCGTTAGTGTGTGTGCACATTCAGTAATCGGCGGTGGATCAGTATCCGGAGTTGTAGGCAAATCTAGGCGGAGTCCCATCGGCCCGCTGTCACACAAGCTGTCACGCAGATAATCGTCACCTTGGTTAGCGCCGTTACTGCTTTTTCTGATTCTACCGCCTCTTTTCATATTTACATTACAAATACCTTCAAAATTGTTAACTATCGAGGCTTGCTTTAAATTACAAAGCTCATTCTTCACTAAATTCAGCTCCTTCGATGTAACATAGTCATCCTTTATATGTTTCATGTCACTCTGTAAAGTTAGTAGTTCTTTAAGTAATCTCGTGACATCTAAATGATCGAAGGTCACCGCAGGTAACTTATGTAGATCACGGGCAACAAAAATAGGTACTTTATCTGGATCAGTTTCTTTAAAGACAGCTATCACATCAAAGAGATCTCGCTGTGATTTTCCTTCCTTCTTTCTTCTGACGTTCCTCTTGGTCGTCGTTATTGACTCAAATAACAGGCACTTAGCATTTTCAATTTCCTCAGATGTGAAAGCTGATGAGCAGAGACGCACGATTCCTTCTTCATCCATTACGTCCACTTTATTCTGTATGAAAGACAGTATCTCGTTGATAACAACATTACAGTTTGCACATTTCACCGTATTAGGCGCCATGACTAATCAAACACTGTTACGCACAACCGCACGCGCTGGCGCTGACGCCGAGACTGATAATGCAAGCATTACTGTGCTTCGGTTTTGAAGGGTGCTGGTGAAATTACAGTCATACGAGACTTGTCAACTTATGTTTCAGGGTGACAAGCGCAGTGGCAGTGTCCCTTAGATCTTTGGATTTAAAGCTCTGAGCACCAGGCGCACGACTTGTTGGTCCTGTCACTTGATATCACAAAGAAAAAACATTTTAATAAGTAGTAAAAAATAGTTGCATTAGCAATGTGCAATAATCAGGAAAGCCTAATCTAGCAATGTATATTCTCCTTAAATGATGTAACTCCTGTAGTACATGTAATAACAAATTATTTCTTTTCAAGTTTGAATTTACAGTAATAGCGACAAGAGTCTTATTTTAAGCATAGCAATGACTCTGCTTTTCTATTTATAAAATGTGAGAGGGTTTTAAAATAGCGTTATTTAATACATTTTCATGTTACTGCTTTTAATAATGATAGCGATTCGACAGAAATTTCTTTCAGTATATTTACATTACTTTGGAATGGAATGGAAGGGAATTTTTGTAACGAAGTTGTACATAGCATGTCCATGGGTCAAAAACTTCTTAGATATCTACCGTTACCGTTGTAGCTGCGGTAATTCCCCAGACTGCTCGAGAATTCTTTGGAAGACGCGTGATCTGTTTTTGGCTTAAATCCAGTTTGCCATTACATTTTTGATACATACAATTTTGATTCCATTCCCTTCCTCGGCAATGTATATTGAGTTTTACAAAAAGCAGTAAAACTTTTTTTTACTCAGATTTCCTCTATTGACTGTCAATAAAGATACCGAGCGATTCAAAGAGTTTTGGAAATCTTCTCCTAGGAGTGGAACGTTTAATGTTGATATAGAAATAAAATTCACGTCTTTCCTTTAACAGATTTTAACTACGCAATTGCAGAAATGGTTGAGATCCTGTATCCGTTTAGCAGTCAGCTCTTTACCTGCTTATGGCCTAGTCTGAATACTAGACTTTAATACCGCCTTCACGTACTAATGTCATAAAAATGTTTAGTGTAAATTTGTTGACAAATGTTCAAAAATGAAACAATTTTTCCGGGCATAATCGCGTATATTTGTTTTTTCAAACAAAATAACAAATATACGCGATTTAAAAATTTGAATTATTCAAAATGTAGTTTTCATGTCTATGCACTTTGCTTATCTAAAGAAATTACACTAGGCTTCGTTAAATTGATTAAATCCAAGTAAAATCAACGATGAAAAAACTCTATGGGTTGTTCTTTGTTGATTTATTCATATTTATGCCACCATACCTATTTCTATCGCCAATCGGATGTGTCACGCTCAATTTCCATAGATTTGTTGGCCAGCACAATTATTGGCCACAGACAGATTGGTCACAAATACAGTCAAATATGAAAGAAATTGTAAATAGACAGACTTTCTTTCGGACAAACGGTGACGACGCAGTGCAAACCCAATTACTGACCTGAGAAGACTGTCCTGAACGTATTCCACAAATAATCCGTACTGTTGGCATTAGTGCGTTCCGGATTTGAAGGCTGCTGGTGATGACATATAGGACTTGTTAACTTTAGGTTACGATGATAGAACAAAATACAATATTATTAATTATGGTATTTGAGAGGGAGATATTATCTACTTTTTGTGTGTTACTTCATTGTTGTTTAGGTAAATAAACTCAGCCTTTCCTATTTGGTAATTACCCAGGCGGGTTATGCATATATGTACGCCACGTTTGTCAATTGAATCCAAAGTAGCCAGTTGGTATGTAGCAGAGCCATCCCAAAGGTGGAGCAGTACTCCATGCACGACCGGACTTGTGCTTGGTACAGCTGAAGCAAGTGTCCCGCTGAGGCAACAGTGCCTCTCTGATCTTTGCAATTACAGCGACTGCGACTGTTATTATTAGGCATGTCTCTCACCATTAGGAGCAAAAATATCATCGATCAAGTCGAATCAGTCTTTAAAGTCTTGGAAAATCTTTTCTTGCTACCACTACACGAACTGATGTGCGTAACCAAAGAGGTGCGCGCGCGCCGATCGCTTTTTTTTTCATACTCATTAATAGTATTACGACAGCCTCATTACAGATAAGATCTCTTGCTACACTCCAGTATGCCACCATTGCTGCTATGTTGCTTTAAGTGGTTATTAATTTGTGTTGATTTATAGTTCTACGCGTGTAATGTAGTAATCAAAAGCACACGTTCGGATATGATCTAACGTTATTAATTCGCACCTTTGGCAATAAGGCCATATTTTCAAATTGTTTTCCTGTACGCTTAGCGCACTCCAGGCAACAATCGGCGAATATTTTACTATCAATACCACATAACAACAAATGCAGTAGAAGTGGTTAGTTAGCGTCTTACGCGTGCCAACTATAGGTCTCGAAAGACCTATCTGAGCTCAGTCCGCCATTTTCGCTTTGTATGGTATGGTTGTGTCATTCTTTCGTGCAAATTCTCTAAAATCCTAAAAATATGCCTTGTTATTTGGAGAGCAAAAAAGCTTATAAAGCTTGTATGTAAAGCTTATAACCCTGCAATATGGAGAAATTCTTATTTGGAGAACTAAATTAATAACTCCAATTCGTCGTCGTTCAGCAATGGAATGGTTGTGTCATTCTTTCGTGAAAATTCTCTGAAATCCTAAAAAAATGCCTTGCTATGCTGTTTTGGAGAGCAAAAAAAGCTTATAAAGCTTGTATGTAAAGCTTATAACCATGCAATATGGTCACTTATTTGGAAAACTAAATTAATAACTCCAATTCATCGTCGTTCAGCAATGGACCGCTAGATGACAGCACATTGATGGGAATTTCAATATAATATCAAAACGTCGTAACTTGTAATAATAGGTGTTGATGATATAGAACTTTCAACAATATGCCAACAGGGTAAAGTTTAAATTATATTAACAATCCAGAATATGTTATTTCTTTTTAAATTTGAAAATACGACCTATGAATATCAAGATTTTTATTTTATTTTTTTTAATTTATTGGTTCACCAACAACTGCTTACACTAAAACTACAGCTAGAGAAATACATAACATTGTTGAAAGACTGAGTGCAACAGTTAATTACTGGTAAACACCTCATGCCATAACTGAAAACTCGTAATTAAGTACCTATATTAAGATTAAAGAATAATAAATAAATAATGTCTAACCATTTAACAGTAAAAAAGAAACAAAAGAAAACAGAAACAAAAAACACATGACCGCCTATACTACCTATACTTATTTAACAATTTGTTGTGAACAAGCACACAAAACTTGCTTAGTGAGATTTGGTGTATATCACAATGATGACTGATTTCATTGAGTAGATTGGACAGTCTGGGTACAGGTGAGTATTATATTTTGAAGTGTTTCAAATTAAGAATGTGTGAGTTTCGGGGACATCGGTTCTGATAATATTCGAGGCAATCATCATTTATCCGATCAATACGTTAAGATCTGCAAAATGACTACTTTTCGGGAGAGACGGGCCACTGTGTTTCTGAACAGAATAACTTTACTATATTTATGAAATGATTAAAAATTCTAATTATTTTATTACATAATAACTCTAAATGTTACATAACAGGTACAAAGGCGTATAAAATAAAAAATATGACGCTACTCAAACGCTGTACTGCCTCCTGATTGGTTAAAATATAAGCGGCCAATCACGGACATTTCTATTTTATATCAAAAAAAACCAAGGAGGTTTTTTTTGTGGCATTTGTTTGCCTTTCATTTGAGTTTGTTGTCGTTGGTTGTTGACAAAATATACATTAAATATTGGTTGTGTTTCATTATTTCAATTTACTCGTAGAAAAACTATTGTATGCAATGATTACATAGTTAGGTCTCGTACCTATCTATTACTTAGGCCTCTCGGCAAAGTAGGCCATTCGGCAAAGCCTCGTGGCTTAAACACGGTACTCAACTTTAGAAACCGTCATTATTCGACGATTGCATAAAATACTATTGACATATGATCACATGTGACTTTATTACAGCAAGAGTACGAATTGTCAAACTGTGATAGGTACACGAAGCGAGGAAGGGTGAAGAAAAACGCTTGAATCTCCTAATGCGCAACATAGGAGACGTAATCGCGCTCACCCTCGAAGTAAGCTCACCGTCTCACCCGATGAAAGCGGTAGCCGACGATCAAGAACGACGATTCTATGAACTTTCATTCAAGTATTCCGCCCGGTGGAAGTACTGGAATGGCGCTCAAAGGCCCTACGATTCGGTAAAAAGCAATTTTCTTTAACAACTTATATGGTAATTTAGTGAACACTTCGATAGCTCGTTCTATTTTGATCCCAACGCCATCTAGCGGCAAGGCGAAGTGTCTAATATTTCTTGTCCGTGATGTTATAAAACTAATTTAATAAAATGTAAATATCTCTTTTATTAATTTGTTAGGTTTACTCGTTGTACCAAAGACGTAAAGATTTCATTATTTAAAGCATATTGCCAAAACTTTTACACGAGCAACCTGTGGGTGTAGTTTACGCAGAGAACCCTGAATACAAGGGTTCAATATAACAACGCTTTCAGGATGCTAATGGAGCTACCGCGACACTGTAGTGCATCCGGCATGATCACGGAGGCGCACACAGACGGCTTTCATGCCATTATTCGCAAGAGGGCTGCCTCACTCATGATGCGTGTGAGCGACAGCGTTAATAGCATACTAGTCGTTGTTGCCAACAACACGTGGGTGGGGTAGTACTCTAGACGTGGTATTTCTATAGAATTAAGTAATCTTGTATTGTACAAACCATAGCAAGTAAGAAAAGTTTACTGTATTACGAACATTACTGTGGATCATGGTCTCAAATAAATAATTATATTCTATTCTATTGCAAGTAAACAAGTTACACCTGAAATCGTTGTAAATTTTGATAATTTCCCGAGGGAAAAACTAGCTACTAGGAAAAGTTTTTAATTTCAGGACAAAATAGCTAATTAATACTACAGTTTTTTGTTTTTTGCCTTGGACGCCCAGTGTCCCTGGGGGCCACAGATGCAGCCTTATCGCTAAGGACCGCATAGAAGCTTCCCAACTTTTTAGGGACGTACAGGTACAATCTGTAACTCGCTTTGGGTCAGGGATTATGGCCTAAAGCCTCTTCAATCAAAGCTCTTTAAGGTTCAAAATCCAGCCTTAAGTATTTTTTTACGATTTAAATAACTCGCCTTACCTGCCAATCGCTTTCAAAACAGTTTTATATCCAGCTAATTAAACTAGTCTAACTAGAATTAAATAACCTGCAGGCTTATTAGACAATGTTTACACTGTTGAAAGGAGATAGAGGTGAAATTATAGTTAATATTTATGAGGTGAATATTAATTATATAAATTATTCGATAGAACGTTTTAAGCGATATCGAGTTCTTAAATTAAATTTCGCACGTATGTTTAGCTTGAAAGGTGGTAAGTCAAATTATTAGGATAACACGGCTACTTACTAATAAAACCTTATTCAACCTTTATTGAAAAAATATTTGGAATGAAAAAAATGCATTTTTGAACATTTTGTGATAAAACAGAAACAGCTGTAAATTTAAAAATTGTAACAGTTTCAAACTGGTTAAATTTAAATTCAATTTTATTAAAGTTTTTTTTATTAAAGTTCGACAAACCTATATTAGTAGAAAATTAAAACAAATTAATGAAAACATTTACATTCGACTAATTTTCTATTTTCAAATAAGACCTAAAGTAAAAAAGACAAATAAACGGTTTTTACTAGCGTTCCGTTAAATGAGTCTGTGTGTTTTCTATACGTAGTTATTAATTATTTTAAAATTCAAGGTAAATTAATTAAATTATTAATACAAAGATTGAACACTATGACAAAATTCCTTCGATCCGATACGAACCAACGTCTTCCAGCAAACAGTGCCAGACGCAATGCCAACTAAGCCACGGAACGCCTTAACGGACCTTACGAATTTTTCTGTGTGCTTGTTGTTTAATGACTTCTTTGTAGTAGCGCCTTCTGTGAGAAACCTGTTTCTTCACTCAATATAAAAAACTAGTGGAGTAATTTCATAAAAAATAATTTAATATCATGGTGGTCAAACATCGTGACCTTCAATAAAATTTGCAAAAATTCTCTCTTTAAAAGGATTTGAGCGAATCTTACAAATTAACAGATTAATAATCTCTACATGGTTCTATAAATACTAGTTACATTATATTCTCATAAGATCTAGAGCAAGTATTGCACAAATAACAACATTGTTTGACACATGACAGCAATTTATGTTCAACATTCCACGTTTGACAGGGTACGACATTATATTGACTTTGTGTCTAGTTGTCTAATTAGACAAGGTTATTTGTATAATTGTAACAACCTCGCAAGACTATATTACTAAAATCATAAACAATAATTTTAGTTCCATGACTTTTTGCAAATATATTAAATGTACATAAAAAAAACTTAACTTTTTATTGTACTGGCATATTTTATACCTGTATTTTTAT
Organism: Hyposmocoma kahamanoa; assembly: GCF_003589595.1. Classification (NCBI taxonomy): domain Eukaryota; kingdom Metazoa; phylum Arthropoda; class Insecta; order Lepidoptera; family Cosmopterigidae; genus Hyposmocoma; species Hyposmocoma kahamanoa. Next base: position 1,357,515 of record NW_020653761.1, read on the forward strand.
TATTAAGGTAGTTAGTTCAAGCATACAAACGTCCTTCCCGATGAACCTCACCCCCGCTCCTTACTTTTGCATCGGACCAGTGGTCACGCTAGCGCTTTCTTTAAAATCACAAATTTAAAAAAGTTAATTACTCAACAAGAATCGAACCCACCACCCTCTTATCCAGTGCCGCTTAGAACGTCGCTTATGCTATGTCTGTTAAAGTAAAGTTAAAGCTCTGAATGACACTGCAACTGTTCTGGACAGGCTTGTCACTTAAAAGCACACGACTTGTTCGTCCCGTCATTTGGTATGATAAAGAAAAAAAAACCAAAATATCTAATACCCCGAGTTACATCAATGAAATTTAATGTAATTTTAGAAATGAGAGCTTTATGGTTTTTTTAATCAGTATACTGACTTAATTTATAAAAATATCACTACATGTCCATTTATACAATGCCGTTATGAGAATGTAATTTCTGTAGTGTCCCTTTAATGACACAGTGGGTGGGATCATATAACAAATCTCTTCATAATAAATAAAAATTGTCTTTGAATAACATATAGACTATGGTTTTTATAGTGGAGTGATTTTAAGCAATGATTAGTGATAGCATTGTTTCTTGTTCAAATCTTTTGGAAGAAGGGCATCCAAAAGATACGTCAATACTAGATGCCGCTTGTTCGGTGACTATTCGATAAAAAACTTATGATTTTGCGCCACGTAGAAGAGATGCATTCTGTAAACCGAATGCGTTGAAGTTCATTCGATTTGGTTAACAAGTCCGTTGTGTATTCGATAAACGTATAAAGCTGTTTGCATTTTTATGCACGCGTTCTATATCTAATGTATGCGCCACTGTTTATTCTGTAAGAATTATGCGGAAAAAAAACGCGCAATACAATGCCATGTTAACGGTGGGTAAGATAATCTCAACTGATAGTAATGCGCGATTGCGAATTATTTCGATATTCGACTTGTTAGTAATTACTAATCCTGTCATTCCAATGATCATTAATTACTAATTAGTATTATTAATCCTTAAGCTTTCTAGAATCATGTCATAGGATTAGATTAGAAATAATAGCGCCGACACCCCCGGTCTGTGTCGTCGGGTCGGCGGGCTCGGTGTGTAGAAGACTATAGATTCCATAGAGCATTTCTGCCTAACCCTATCTGACACATCGCACCCCTCATGGAAAAATGGCGTAAATGGAGTTACGTCAAACATGTTTATTGCTCCATTAGATACAGAAAAATATACCCACATCCTCTCCCATTCTTGTAACTCTATGTACAATATTAGTCGCTAGAGTTACAAGAATTGGAGAGGATGTGGATTATACTTTTCTGTATCTAATGGATTTAGATACATGCTCCATTAGTGGAGCAAAAACATCTTTCACGTAATTCCATTTATGTCATTCTTCCATGAAATTTGAAATATGACGGGGACAGAGATACTTTGATATGGACATGGTGAATGATCTCATGGAGTTCCGAGTAGTTCCGACAAAATCACTATCGAATAGCAGGTGCTTTCGGTATCGGTAATCATTCAACTTGAGTCGAATGATTGTACTTGGTTTAGACTTAGGCGAATGATTTGACAATTCGAATGATTCGTATTAGTAACATTCAAAATCGCGCATTGCTAAACTATAATAAGGCCACATCTGCAAAATTACAATTTTTCGGAAGAAACGTTTAAAGATTATAGGAATTAAATTAACCGATGACTTTTTTATGATAAAATAGGAGAGCTATAAAATTTGACATATATATAATTTGTTTCATGTTGGTCGTGTTATTTTTACATCAAGTATATAACCAGAAATAGAGACGAAATGTCATTTAATTTGTTTGAAAACTATTCTGCCAAATCATTACGGTGACAACTGCACTCCGAACGGCCGGTCCGAATTCGAAACAATTGACGGGTGTTGTCAATTATTTTACTTCAAATCGACCAGCTTAACTTGAGCTTTGTTATAATGAACGAAAATTGCAAAATTACATTATTTAATATTTAATTACCGATGAAATGTATTTCCATTGGTTTTGTAATTAGATGTTTTGCTGTTTTTTCCCACACCATCGAATGGTACAGCCCCTATGGTTAGAGATATTATCTTTAATATAATAAATACAGACGAATATTTTTGAAATATACGGAGATTTACACATCGGTCAGTTGTTGGCGGTGTACTATTTCAGTTTTCTAAATTATGATTTCAGCGCAAACGAGAGTTGATATTTAAAAGTGATTTACGGCCCATTTACCTGATGAGTTGCCAGTGACGGATGACCCTTATTTCGTCTCTATTTTTGGTTATATACTCGATGTATTTTTATGACTGTCGTGTGATAAAAGCACTTTTGACGTATGATCACATTGGCTTTATTTTACCAAAGGTACGACATATTTGTCGTCTAAGTATAGAATCTTGTTAATTATTTAAAAAATATATTATACAACAAAAATGATGTTGACACGAGCTTCAGCTCAAGGTGTCAAATAATAAACCCAAAATACATTGCCCTGAATCATTTGGCAACTGCTAGCTACAACAATTAGTCAAGGTATGGGCTATGTAAGTCCCGGTGGGACACAATTGTTATGTTTTGAGGAACATGACATGGTATTCTCTATTTCAAGAATCTGACTTTAAAGCTAGAGGTATAATGAAACAAAGCTTTACATTGAAGAGTTACTGCGTACTTGGATGATAAAAATCCATGGTAGTGACCCGTTTACCTCTTGCAGGTTGTCTCGATCTTATGATATGTCACATATTATGGATGATAAGTGTGTAGAAGTGTTTGTTTACAAAGAGCAACGCCTAGAGTTTTTTGTTTGTTCTTCACAGGGGAATCTGTCTTAACAATGAGAAGTAGAGTTTAATCAGTAAGACGATTTCAAGTGTAATTTTTGCTTACACATATTGAATAGGAATTTATATGTTTTTAACAAAACATTCTAAAACATTGTTTTAGAATGTTGAAAAACACGTAATGGTAAAATACTAAAGTATTTTCCTAAGTCGTTTGTTTTTCAATTAACATCATTATTTTACTTTAACGTAAGATTGATTTTAATTGCTAATTAAGAGCCTCACTTTTAAGACGCTCTGTAGTAAAAAATACTGTTAGGCACGTAAAGTTCTTTATCTCTCACCTAGAGTATTGTGATTTTTTAAATTATTTGTTTCAATTTGTACCTATTACTTATTCTATTTGATTTAAAATGCTAATGTGTGTTTGTTTGTAAAGTATTTACTGATATGTGTTTGTGTTGAATAAACAATTTATCTATTTGTTTAGACATACCGGCACATTTATCGGAAGACTAGTAAAAGCCCCAAAATAATGCAGTGTTTATTCAAGTCTGGTCTGTTATTTTACTTTTTTAATTTAGGTCTAATTTAATAGTATTAGTTGTTTGTCATTACTTTCGTGCATTTGATTAATTTTCACTCAGTTAGGTCGCTGCAGAGACAAGATGTGTAAATGGCGGCTAGAACCCCTGAAACTAGTCCAACACAAAGTGAATGTGACCCCAACACAATCCATGCAGCACTTGCTGTTGTGCCTCTTGTGCCCTCATACCTGTACGAGGGAATATCTCTAAGCGGTCACGGATAACGCAGTGACAAATACACTATTCAAAATCAATAAAGTTCTAGAATAAAAGAATCGATAAGACGACACAGAACAGTTTCCTACTAATACAGGTTTTTCGAATGGTTCCAGGTTGATTTTGCGTTCCCGTTAATTTCGTAAACTCTTAGGAAATGAAACTATTTTTCCGGATTTAAATCGCGTATATTTGTTTTTTCAAACAAACCGACGTTTCGGGCCCTTTACAGGTCCCATGGTCACGGTTGAACTCGTAAACTCTATTTGAAAAAGGCTTTTTTTTATTTATAAAATTTGATTTATCAATGGTGCACTATTTACAAATTTTAAATTTTCAGCTGCTTCTACTTTGTCACGAAATGTAAAAAATATGCATTTTGTTTATTTCTATTATTCTAAAAATCTAAAAAGGTTGAGTAAGGCGATTAACACACTGCACCGTGCCCCGCGACGGTGGCGGGACGCGGAAACGCGCGCGGTGGCGAAGACGCAGATCTGTACCAACGCACGGTTAAGTCTGCGCGGGGGCAGTAGTCTAACGGCCCCGCGCCGCTTAAAGTATTCGCTTCGTAGTTAATCGCTGTAATGATTTACATGTACCTGAGATCCTTCTTTGAGAAGAATGGTTAATAATACATCACTTCTTCAGGACGCTGCAGTTATACTGTCTATTTAGTTTTTGTGTACTCAAATAAAAAGACACCGAAGATAACATTCAACTTCATTACAAAGATATATGAAAATATGAAGAGTAATTTTTCAACTACACACGTATGTCAATTGAATCTTTTGATTATTTGTTAGGGAAAATCCGAACGACAATTATTCGTATAGACACAAATTGATTAAAAATTTGCGCGGTATTGCGGAGCGCAGTGTGCCATACCCTCCGGTTCGCCGGACTCGGTGCAGTGTGTTAATCGCCTTAGGCAGTTGTTATAAGATGTTAATTAAATTGCTGCTTTATGTGTAAATCTTATTTATTTCAATATATTTTTATACGACTTCAGAAAAAGGAGGACATTCTGAATTCGACTGTATTTTTTTTTCTGAATGTATCTTACGTGGTAACTCCGGCTTTTGTGAACCGATTGTGATGTTTATTTTTTTGTTGGAAAGAGGGTACCTCAGTATTGATCCTATTTCAATTTAAAGAAACTATGCCACCTCTAAGGGTAGCAAACTAGGGGATGAATCCGATGTAGCGCACTTTCCGGTAACCGGTTTCAATAAAACTTGACAAATAGATGTAATTCCCCAAACTTTTGAGGTCGGTTTCTTTAATACTCTGCACTGAGATTATATGTTCTGACTTTTTTGTTTCTTTAAATGTGCTGGTGTCTGTATTTACCTTAATTATTTCTAGTCTCGATATACTCAATGCTCATGTACACATGGTACCGGAAATTCCCTAGATTATTACCTAAGGCCAGGTAATTAGAATGGTAATTTGGCACATTATGAATCGGTTCTGAATTTAAATCTTATGCTCGCTCCATGAGTCCTATTACAATTCCATACGCCGGCGCGTGCCCGCCTACACACTGGACAATAAATAATAAAGCAAGTCACAAAAGTTTAGTTGTAAATGTCACAGTTTACGTTCGACTAATTTTAGAAATATGGCTAATGGTACATTAGCCGTTAGTTTTTTTTATTATCTTATTCATTGGTAATAGCGAGTTGTAGACAGTGTCGTAAAGGATTCTGGGGGATTTTTCGTACTTTGGGGGTTATTTGAAAATTTACAAATTTGGAAAGAAATATGGCAAACTCCCATATACATTCTTGTTGACATAATTTGTATGCGTCTGTTTATGAAAAATATGTGAAAATATAGAGTTGAAATTCCTGAATAAATTTTGTTTTGGGTATACTACTCCGAGAAGTCTGGAATTAAAGATATTCCAGTTTGAAATTTTGGAGGTTATGTTTTTTTTTTTTTTTTTTTTTATTGTGACTCGGCAAAATGACTGCACCGCGCCTGATGGAAAGTGCGAATACAGTCCAGTTACGTAATTGAATAAATTAATATTCAGTGTACTATTATATCAAAATAAACTACAGAATCCTGAAACGGAGTTAATAGAAGCTGAATGGTGTCGTGAGTTTGTGACCTGACGAAAGTTCAGAGGAAATAATGATTATTATACCTGCACTGGTAACACTGACACAAATTATTTTTTTGTGAAACGTGCCATCTATCCCTGATTTCGGGAACGTTTTTGTCAGTTTTTACCATTTTCTCGCGTAGAATTTTGCAGAACAAATTATCTATTTTATTTTTTGTAATGAAGTAGGTAGTTAATCTCTTCTTAGCTTATTACAAATCCGACGAATCAGCACATTTGATATTACGTGAACTAAATGTGGACCATTTCCATACGTAGGTACTGAAATTCTTTTTTTGGCCGCTAGATGTCGCTCAATGTTAAGAAACTAAGAAACTGACAGTTGTAGATATCAGTCTGGTTACATACTAATTAGTGATTAATTATATTTCCAGACTTAGATAGGCCGCTATTATAATTTTAAAAACCTAATGAATTTATTTTATTCAAACTTGGAATTAAGATATTTGAAGACACTAAGGAATTCTTTTAACTATGATTTGGCCAACGTTCTTTAAAAGCTTTAAATGGTTATATCTCTAATGTATGTACGTCAAATGCTTTAAAAATGCAAACGACTGTTTCTTTCATTTCATTTTAAATTTTTTAATGCGTAGTCATAGCTTGTCCCAAAATACCTCATTATGCTGATTGTACCTTTCAGTCAGTTCCGAAAATCCCCAATATGCTGACTGTACGTTTTAGGTACAAATAATTAGTTCCAAAAAATCGCCAATGTACCATAACGTTCAAAGTTTTATTTAATCAAACGTTATTCCCAAGATTAAATTATTCTCAGTACAAAGGAAACGGAAGTCACGTCATGAGCTACCGTATTCTAAATGGCAGTTTTACGAAACGCGTTACCAATCGAGGCGATACCAAGTGACGGAACGAACAAGTACGCCTGGTGGTGTCAATAACAGTTGCAGTGCCACTCAAAGCGCAGTGGCAGTGCCCCTGCGTCCGTTACTCTAAGACATAAGTTCACAAGCGCCTGTAATTTCACCAGCACTCTTTCCTGCCGAGACCGGAACACAGTAATGCTCCCAGAATCATGTAAGGTAGCAGTACTTCCCTGGACGAACACTTTCACAAAGAGCTCTACTGCTAGTAAAGTACCACTCACAACTCACAAGATTACGTTCGTCTGGCCTCACCCTTAGGGCGCCTTTAAATTAGACGCTTATAGAAGCTCTGCAGTGGCACCACTGTGGCGCTGCAGTCGCGCAACTACTAATTTTCAAACAATACTTAAAAGCGCAGGTGCAGCGCCACTGTCGTCACACGCGCACGCCACTTTTGCAGTCATAATTAGTGAACTAAAAATTACTGAAACGCCACAGTCGCGCTGCTGCTACAGTCGTCTAATTTAAAGGCGCCCTTATGGTTAAGTATAAAGGACGCACTAATCAATAACATTTGAAGTAACACATGAAAAATACGTTACCAACGGAAAAAAGTATATATTAAAGAATTTAATTACTTAATAGAGGTATTCAATTGTATAATGACAAGGGCAGCACCCTTTATTAAAAAAGCAATAATATAAACGGTGTGTTGGAGGGGCAACGTGGCAACGTCACGTTTATTGCTCAACAACGACGACATTAGAAACGAAGAGTTATGATTTTAACACTCGAAAGTTTTGTTACAGAAACATTTATTAAAGTTTAGAATGAAAATTTATTACAGATTATTCTTGTGACAGAGTTCACCCAGGGTAGTACTACTACCAAACCTATTTCTGTTACCAAGTAACGATGTGAGCATTGCTGCATTATAATTTTGAAGGGTTATGGGTGGTGGTACTACAATTGTTATGAATAAGCGTGTTGCTTTTCTACCTGGCGTACGATTTGTTAGTCTGTCACCTTAATCATAACAAAACGGTTTCTTACCATGCTGTGACATTTTTTCTCTCTATGTTTTATATTATTTTATAGTAATTTTACGAATGTAAACTGTACAGGTAATTATATATTTTAACTTAGGTGTAATTGACATCACGAATCAATTCTGAATATTTACAAAAAACTAATAATATATTGAATAGTATGCGTGAAGAAAGAAAAAAAGAAAAGATCTTTCGGGAGCCTTACACAATTGCAACGTGTTTAGCATATTGGTAACATTTCCCTTTTGAATGACTTAGGACACCTTCAAATTAGACGCTTATAGAAGCTCTGCAGTGGCACCAATGTGGCGCTGCAACGGCGCCACTACTAATTTTCATACAATATTTAAAAGCGTAGTTGCAGCGCCACTGTCGTGACACGCGCGCGCCGCCTTTGCAGTCACAATCAGTTAACTAAACATTACTGAAGCACTATAGAGGTGCGGCTGCTGCGCCACAGTCGCGCCACTGCAGCACTTCTAGAAGCTTCTAATATGAAAGCAAGCTTAAGTCGAAACCTTAATTTTGTTTTAACTCACGCGAGTGTTTTATGTTTACATCTTACGTGTGTTCTCGTGTCACACGGCGAGAAGACGAAGGCTTAAGTCATAGTACATCACAATATACAGAAGCTGGTTACACATTTTACAAGTATTAGAACGATTTTGATTTCTCAGATAAGATTTTTCGTCACCATTAAAGCAAATTAAAAAAATATATTTTTTACTCGGCTCAGGGTACACCTGTATCTTATTTATGTTAGTCATATTTATAATATATTATGTTTTAACATCAAAACCCATATTATAATTATAATTATATAATTTGGCTAACCTGACACATAGTGGAATACAGTAAGGTGATGCGAAAACAAATAAAGCGTGTATGTGTATGAAGCTCATTTATTTTAAACTATGTACACAGAAATGGTACCTCCACGTTTACAGTGTAGTATATAAGTACATTTTTAAAAGGATGTATTACTAACTAGGCAACAGTGTTGATTGAAATGAGGAAACCCTTGAACTTTATAATTTTTTCTAGTTATATTTTTTAAAGATGGACGATCGCTATCCTATTTCTTGCTGACAGAGAAAAATTGCCATTTTTTTAAATATACGTTTACTTTTTTCGTATAATGAATTTGTCTAGCTCTGACAGCTATTATTTAATATAATGAGAATCTGTCTTTATTTCGACGCCAAACAAATTATCAAAAGAAAAGAACAGCTTTGCGTTGCAGTTTAAAAAAGAAAGAACACTAAAAAGCGTCGTTCAAAAATCTTCCTTACCACGTAGTTCGGCCATGATGGATTCATTCTGCGAAAATGAAGAAATAGTTTATAATTTACTGTTGAAACAGAATGATTATTGCGTCGTGACAATCATTGCCAATAAATTATTGTGGTGAATGGAATAGGCAATAACGTGCGCGTGAAAGACATCTGTCAGAGTTCTCATACGATTTGCATGAAAATATCGTGACGTCACAAGTGTGACATAATCATTTTTAGAATTAGAATCAAGTAACAAAGTGGTTTTGAAGTATTGCGGGTTAAGTTATTTTGAATTGATATTTTGAAACAAAAGAATAACTAAATTCTAAAGTATTAAACACGTAAGGTATATAAGACTAAAAGTTACGTAACAGCGTAAAGGACATTCCCCTCGTTACGTATTTAAATATTCAACACGGCAAGCATTTGTAAAGCTTGGGATTAATTAGTAAAATCAGAGGAAAATGTACGTACTCGTATATCGATTATAATAACAGTAATGAAGAAATGCTATTTCAAAGTTGGATTATACCTCACATTGAAAAAAACTAAACACAAAAAAGACTTTTAATGTAATCTAAAATGGCAACCACTGACGCAATATGCATCATTAACCCTTTCTTGACGCTATAAATTGTCCACAACGTGCTAACAAAATTATTGATCGGTTAACGTCTTTAAACTGTACAAAAGTGTTAACTTACATGGCGGCCTGAATGACCAGGCTGGCAGCATCGCTGGTCTGAAATGGTGCACCTCGGTTGAAACCCCACTCAAGAATGGTCTGAGGATTTTCGCCATGGTGCTCCGTGGGTTTTACCACCACCAGGTGGGTCACACCACGCATGCGTAAAGGTGGGGCGGAAAAATATTGATTATTTCATACCCTTATTTCCATGATGGGGATGATAAGGGCGCCTATTCATGGCAGACAAATTGTCGGTGGGGTGGGGGGCTACCACCTGGTGGTATTAATTATGTAGTGCACAGAATGATTGATTGGCGCCGACATGATCGAACTTTGGTAGGCATTCAGACACAACAGAATGTTGATCATTATTGCTATCGAAAAGGTGTAAAAATAATAAATATTACTTGCTGAGGTTTAGTAGACTTTTATCGACAGGATGTAACAAAAAGTTGCGAGCATACATTCTTTTATAAGGGTAATAATGCAATCTATAATTTACACAAAAATTATTTATTCACGTCATAGAGTGTGAAAGTTTTAACGATATTAAGTAAATGGGTTACTTCCAGCTTATTTTTTTCTAATTATCGCTGTCAATTTTTATTATTAAAATATTCTAGAATATTATCGAGTGTAATAAGCTGAAATATTATTCAATATTTCGAGATAATATACTGGAATACTTGAATAATAAAAATTACCACCGAAATTAGATACATAAAAATGTATTTTTGTCAAATTCACAACTTACCTCTATTTGTGCTACAAGCTAACCTTATTTCAGCTGGTGACTATATTAGTAACAGCAAATATATTTTACATTTTTTTGTTCTAGTCTGGGTGTATTGTGCCTCTACCATGAATTTATATTAGCAGTTGTAACTAATAACCGAGTAAAATATTTCACAATTTCGTGTAGTAAATTGCACATCGCCATTATCGGTTGTAATAAAAAGTAAAATTGTGTATAATAAATATTTTACACGATCGCTAGCGACAACTCCCGCTGTAATCTAATTGCTTCAAAAATGTAACTGCCTCAGTGGCCAAACGGTTACCATGCCGGATTGCCACGCAGAGGTCCCAGGGGTCTACTCTGGATCTCCATCCGACATCCGTCCGAAAAAAAAATAATCGCAAAGGTCTGAAGGGCATTGCCACTGCGCCCGTCACCCCGAGAGATAAGTTGCAATGCTAACATTACTACTTGGCAGCAGAAATAGGTAAGGTGGCTGTACTTCCCAGGACGAACTCTTTCACAACGAGCTCTACTGCAGCGATTGAAACACGCGCAAACTTCGTTGCAAGCAAGAAGCTTTTATACTCCACTGGAGTTCACACTTAGAATCTAATGTAGTTGCTTCATTTGAAAAAACTATCTGAAATTAACAAAGAAACTGAAATTAAAACTATCTCTACCTATATATCTACATACCCGCATTTACAGCGCGTCAGTGGCGCGTATACACGCAAATGACGCGCGTTAAATTCGAACTATGTAAATTAGTTATTGCCATCAAGATTGTAAATCATATTCACTTGGATTAAAGGTGACGACATATCTCTAGGTGTAAGAAGCACTTATATGCATTTTGTATATTCTAGTCACTGTAGAAACACATGCTGCTATAGAATTCTCACCGGCTGCCATAACGCGCTCGGCGAAGTAAAGGCGGCTTTGCACTACCATTATGAATTATTTATCTTCCGGAGCAAGTATACGTGGAAGCTTTCTTTGACAATGCCTTTTGAACATCGTATTCTTGGTATAAGAAAGCCTCATGTGCATCAACTACTCGTACTTGAAAGAATTTATGAGAATATGAAATTTAAATTTGAACTTTAATAAACAAGCACATAGGAAAAAACGTAAGATCCGCTAGTTCGGTCCGTGGCTTAGCGTCTAGCACGGTTTGTTGGGAGACGCGGGTTCGAAGGATTTTTTATAAGGATTAATCCTATCGCGATCTCAGGTTTTCGCGTTTGTTACAAATGAAACTATTTATCCGGATTTAAATCGCGTATATATGTTTTTTCAAACAAACCAACGTTTCATGCCTTTACAGGTGCCACGGACACGGTTGACTCAATAGTCAAAACATTTCGGGCCCTTTACAAGTCCCGTTTGAAAAAACAAATATACGCGATTTAACTCCGGAAACATAGTTTCATTTCCTATGGGTTTATTCCTGTTTAAGTTGTCATTTTGCAGATGTGGCCCTATTACATCAATGCAAGGGCAAGATATATACGTTGCTTTTAAAATGATACTAAACAAATAAATAGTATATTTATTTTGAATAAGAAAACTTAACTAAAAACCTTCATTGAATAACGTGCTATAATGCATAATGCCCAGTCGATTAGCAATTTTTTCCCTTTCCAGAGCTAAACTTATTATGTGTTAACAGCTTTCTAGTCACCGAAAGGTACATTGGGACGAACTGGAAGTTTCTTAGCTAGGAGTTTGGCCTGTGAACCCAGGGAACCAGAGATTTCCCCGCAAAACATACAAAGTTATAACACAAGTTGAGATTGGCGCATTTGAGTCTAAAAATGGACTACTCTATCGGTGGAACCCATGTCATTCATGCTTGCTTAGACGTGGGATTCTTCGCTCTGTATCTCGTTATCTATCCAACTAACTGTTTACCTAGCATACAATTTCATATACATAAAAAAACTTTAATTAAATTTTTATTGAATTGATATTCAATTGTTTTTTGTGAAATTATTCCACTAGTTTGTTATAATTATTAATACAAAGATCGAACACTCAGAAAAAATACTCAGAAAAAATTCCTTCGATCCGGTCGGATTCGAAACGACGTCTTCTTGCATACCGTGGCAGACGCTATACCAACTAAGCCACGGAACGAACCAACGGACCCCACGAATTTTTCTATGTGCTTGCGTCGTGTCTTTGTACTTGGCCAAACTTTGTAAATGGCTAAACTTGTAGTTTTCTGAACTTCGCATCCTAGTGAAATAAGGCGACAACTGTAAATGACAACTTGGCAGGTTTTTAGAGAGGTTTGAAGATTGTAATAACAAAATTAGTTGCAAACTTTTTGTGAGTTATAATTTCACACAATATATACATGATTTTATTCATGTAGCTCGTCTCATTTTTAAGACTTTCTTATGATAATAGCACTTTTGATGTACACCCCGCGCGTGCACACACACAACGCGCACACACACACACACACACACACACGCACATAGAGACACACACACACAATTTGTGTTCCATGTACGTGCAAACACAGTGTTGTACTGATTTAGCTTTCTAACAACTCTGTTATCTCTTCTTTTCCTTTTATTATTTTTGTTATTAAGTATTAATCGTTATTAAATGCACCTATGTCACATATTTCTAGATCGAGTCTGAGAGTGGGGGGTCGGAATACTGTAACACCGGGTATCCTAGTACAGGTTCCGCTCTCTCACAATGGTCAAATATGTACGTAGTCATTTCAACCTTTGTACACCTATTATAAGTTCAATACCATTATGATTGGAAATAAATGATTATAATTATTAAACGATTAATGTAACATGTAGCTTTATCGTACTACCTATTTCTTATCATGAGTATAGTTTCAAGTTAAATGTTACATTTTTGTTACACACTGTAGAAAACAGTGATATCAGAAAATATCAAAGGAAGTTTTTCCGTTGACATATTCCGTGTGGAGGGTACATAAAAGTCAACAAAAGCTACTAACATTGTAGCTATTTATTCACAAATACTTATAATGACTCAAATGACAGGTATAACATGGCTGTAGTCGTCAATTATCGAGGTATATGTGCCTGGCTAGCAATTTTTAGGGCCAATTACAAATGCGACAATCACGTGCGGTACTGCTGGCCGCAGCGCATTGAGGGTCGAATTCGGGACACCGTTACGGAAATGGTGGTAGGAGCGCGTTCCCATAGCGCCTAAAAATAATATATGTAAATAAGCAATAAAATGAAAATGGTTTCCTGAAAGACTACACTTTTTCATAAAAACGTTAATGCGTTGGCGCCAAAATAGTATAATAAGCTGCCAAATCATATTTTTTGTATGTAACACGCCGTGGTGCGCTACACGCCCGTCCTTAACATTTACAATGACACTCAAAGCTTTAAATCGCGAAGATCTGAGGGGCATATTGGCACTACACTCGTCAACCTAAGACATAAGTTGACAAGTCCCATGTGCCTGTAATTTCACCCGCTCCCTTCGAAACCAGAATACACTAATGCTGATATTACTGCTTGGTGGCAGAAATAGGTAAGGTGGCAGTACTTTCCTGGACGAATTCTTTCACAAAGAGCTCCACTGCTATATAAATTTGTATTATAAAATCAGCGATTATTTAAATGACTAGAACATAGAATAATAGGTTAACTACGACAAAATATTGACATGTATAATATTATTAAGAATTGAAATTAAAATTAAGATTTGACATTTTGTAATTAAAACTATAATTTATTGTTAAATTAATTTAATCAAGTAAATTGTATGCCATAAAATTGGCAATACGTACTTGACACAACAATGTTATTTAAGACCTTCGACACGTACGTACACAATAAATGATTTGATTGATTAATTAAAAAATATTAAAAAAAACAATTTCAAAAGTTTCTACAGTCACATCTATTGGCCAAGTTTTATTGAAATCGGTAAATGGAAAGAGGGTGAAATCCAATGCCGAATTCATCTCTTTTTTGTGATACCTAGTGATGGATTTGCCACACTTGGAGGTGGAATATTTTATTCAATTTCGAATGTGACCACTACTGAGGTACCTTTGCAACAAAAAAAGAGTCATCGAATTGGGTTCACAAATGTCCAAGTAATCAAGTAACATACAAAAAAATACAATCAAATTGAGATCCACTTCTCCTTTTTCCGAAGTTGGTTAAAAAGGGTTTTTGTTTAAATTTTCATTGAATTGATATTCAGTTGTGAAATTTCGCCACTAGTTTATTGTAATTCTTAATACAGAGCTCGAACACAGAAAAAAATCCTTCGATGCGACTTCCAGATTCGAACCGACGTCTTCTAGCATACCGTGGCAGACGCTGTATCAACTAAGCCACGGAACGAACCAGCGGACCTCACGAATTTTTCTATGCGCATGCGTTGTGTCTTTGTATTCGGTTTTTCAACGACTTTTTAACCGTAGCGCTATCTATGAGAAATCTATGATATTTCATCACCCAGTTAGATACCTTTACAGCTACCAGCCCCGGTTAGAGATGTCGCTATTCATTGTATTTAAATTTTCAATGAATTGATATTCAATTATTTTTATGTGAAATTACTCCACTAGTTTGTTATAATTATTAATACAAAGATCGAACACTCAGAAAAAATTCCTTCGATCAGGCCGGATCCGAACCGACAAGAAACCGAATAGAACCGGAAGGATTTTTATTATGAAATTTTATTGCTAACTAATCAGATTCAATGATTTTCTGTAAACACGATCTAGAAACTAATATAATAGTGTTGATTTGTCAGTTTTCTTATTATTAAT
Source organism: Hyposmocoma kahamanoa (assembly GCF_003589595.1). Classification (NCBI taxonomy): domain Eukaryota; kingdom Metazoa; phylum Arthropoda; class Insecta; order Lepidoptera; family Cosmopterigidae; genus Hyposmocoma; species Hyposmocoma kahamanoa. Next base: position 1,372,656 of record NW_020653761.1, read on the forward strand.
CGAACAAAGGTTTATTTATAATACAGGTTAATTACTTACCACTTTATTTTTTATAAGTAATCGATTAACTATGAGTCAGTATGTTGTTACATTCTCAAATTTTAGTAGAACTCCTTATGAAGGAGTTCTTCCGGGGAAGTACTGCCATCTTACATATTTCTGCCACCAAGTAGTAATGTAAGCAATACTGCGTTCCGGTTTTTGAACGAGCACATGAGACTTGTCAACTCTGCCTTGTCTTAGGCTGAAGGGTACAGTCGCTGTACCACTCAGATTTTTGCGATTTAAAGCTCTGAGTGGCACTGCAATGGACGGGCGTGTCGCTTACCACCAGGCATACCACAGACATATATCTAGATAGACGCCGCAAGTACAGCAATTTGTATGAAAACCAAGCGTGCCACATTTTTTGTACACAATATGACGTCACAAGAGCTATTTAGTGATGGAAACCTCCTTCCGCTCGCTCTAAATCGATTGATTGAACGGAATGCGCGTAAACACGCGTATTCTATTCAATTAATTGATTCTAAATACAATAATTTTTGTTCCAGTATTTGTTGATTACAAGTAGTCGTAATAATAATATAGTACAAAAATATTAGAATAAGATAGTTAAGTCCTATGTTTTAAAAAAATGTTGATTACTTTAAAAAGTTAAGACTTTAATTTTTAATCGACTTCAAATATTAAAATTATTGTCCTTCCAATAAAATGAGCTTATTATATAACATCTTTTTGTAATAGAAGATCTTATCGATTAACTTAAATAATGAAAACGCACGTCAATGTATGAACTTGCGACTGCCTTAACTAATTTAACTAGATGGTTTTCTGTTGGTAATTGATCAAATTTATGAATGGCAAGACAAATGAAAATGTTACTGCTGACAAAATAAATGGTAAAATGTTATTAATCAGATGAGGTTACTTAATGACGGCCTCGTGTGAAATTTTAATGATTTGTTTATTATTTCTCGGATTTCTAACTCTGCTACCTGCATATTTGGATAGCATCTTAGGTGGGATAAATTAGACCACCTTCGTCCTCGAAAGCAACGAACTCATACATATGACCAACTCCAGGTTTTTCTGGTCATTAATTAACAGTGCGCTGTCTTTACAGCGCACTGGTAATTCTTTCCGTTATATATTTTTTTGTATTACTCGTATTACATATCCGGCGATGTATGTAATTATTTGCTCACTATATTCGGACATTCGAGGCAACGTGCTGCAAAAATTATCGAAACTACATTTACTACTGATAATAGATACTACAAAACTAAATAAAAGCGAAACGTTATAACAAAAGAGTTATAGAATATTTTTATAATATTGCTGAGGTCATAATAATTTTCGTCCCTTTGTTTTCAAAATCGATCAGAATCGAGAACAGTGTTGCCTAACGTATACCTCACTAAATGACCAAAGAAATGTACAACAGGCGGTGCCACGAAACCGAATGCATTATACCAAAGTGCGTTCGTTAGATGTTCATGACGTATTAACAAAGGATCACAAATATATCGTACCAAGTAAAAGCCGCAATGTATTACAAACATGAGGTATACACTCGGTTGCATATTTGTGTTCTCGAAATTCATACAAAAACAAAATAATTGCTTTTAAAATATATCATTCATCTTCTGATTACAAAATCACTTGCCCGTGGAAGGAAACGTCCCTGTTTACCCGTTTACCCACAATTATGGTGCTTTCGCAGTTTATAATGGCACAATTATGCAATTTTTCGCGTTTTCGACTGGTGTCTACGATAACAGTCGAGCGCGTTCTGAAGTGTAGCAGCGGCAACTAAGTACATTTCATTTACTTTGGGCACGCGAAGTACGTACACTTACGGCGTCTATCTAGATATATCGACTCATCCGAAGAACAGAGTCCGATGTGATTATATAGCGAAAAGAGAATAAGTACGTTACGAGAATAATTTCGTTATTCAAACTCAGGGCTACGTAAAGGTGTTTTGAGAATTTATATATCTTATTTCATTTCGGAAATATAAAAACGAACAACGGTCGATCTGACATCTACAGCGAAGAAGAACGAACAAAATGTACTATGTCCTGAGAATAAGTAGTCTCTTATAGGTCTTTGTTCTACGGATGAGTCGATATGTCTGTGTTCCCGTCTTTTAATATCATTAAAAAAAAAACCATTTTTTTAAATTTATTTTTTTACTGTACCAACAGTCAATAGCAGGTAGGGCTTTACATTCGACATTTAAAACTGTATTATTAATGGTCTAGATTAGAATTTCCAATTGCAAAAGGAGAACTGTAGTTGCCTGTATACAGAATCAAAAGTTACTTTATTCTTGGACATTGCAATAAATTCGCGATAAGAATAAAAAAACATCAACATCAGCAAAACGCGGTGGAGCCAAAGGCTTGAGTTGAGTTTTCATTTACAATTAATTAATATTTCATGAAAGATATCTTACTTACTAATCATAAAACTCCTTTGATCTGCCGATTGTGGATAAAAATGGTATACCACTCATTATAGGCTGAATCAAGAAACTTTAGTTTGGAGCGCGTGAATTTAATTATGGAAAAGTTTTGCCGTAAAAAAAACCATGTTGTAGCTAACAACTTAACACAGTGAGTTCTAGTCAGAAGTAAACTAGAGACGGCTTCAATAATTTGGTCCCTCGTGAAATTACTTTGTCCAGCTTTTGGAGAAAATTCTAAAGACGTTTTGAAGATTCTTACATAAGTCAATTTATGGGTACTATCCATTTTTATATCCTACGAAATTCCTCCTTGGCGTCTTGGCGTTAATAGAAATAAAAAAAATAGACGACAATTTTGTAATCTTCCCTGTTCAATGCTGTATAAGGTTTATGATAGCTTTTCCATCCTCCATACCACACAAGAGTGTCAATTAAACAAAGTACCCTGTTACTACAGATATTAAGGTTCAATACATACTATTCTACATGGTGTTTAAAATAACAATTTTTTCATTATATTATGTTGTTCAGAGGCTGATTCTACTTTTGCTGAGGAAGGCTAAACCCCAGCTAAGGCTAATTCTTCGTATTATTAGCACTTGATCTGAATTACCATTTAAAACAAAATGAAATAAACGCAATTCACCTATATCGTACCTAGCAAACTCATACGCTGCACGACAGCCGTAAAACTGACATAACTCAAAACTTACAAACCTGGCAAGTAAAAGTGTGAAAGTTATTTGCGCGTATACCGTATACCGATCAGCTGTCAAAAATGATATCAACTAACTTCAAACTTGAGTTAGAATGTTGCTGTAACTTTTTTAATTTTTAACGACAAACCGAAAAGTCTCTAGACCTGCCCGTAACAAACAGCAAAATATTTTTGACTTATGACTTGTCAACTTTATGTCACAGAGTGACAGGCGCGGTGGCAGTTCTCCTCATATTTTTTGCAATTTAAAGCTCTGAGTGGCATTGCAACTGTTATGGGTAGACGTGTCGCGTACCATCAGACGCACGACTTGTTCGTCCCGTCACTTAGTATAATTGAAAAGAAATGTCATCTATGTACAAGTGTGGAGCAGGGGATTCTGAACAGAAACAATCGTCATATAGATCACTATTCTGTCAACATCCTGTACACAGATCCATGTACAATAATACATCCATACATGGCTATACAAGTCCATACACCTGTCTACCGCAATGGCGCCTTCTTTTTAATTGCTTTTATATTTAAATTACATATTTTGTTCGATTGTCGATAATGTCGAACAAGTCCATATAAAAGGTATTTTTTAATTACATACACTCGAATATCACTAATAATTACTCCAATTGTATCTGGTCTCAAAATGGGAAATACCCGATACTATAGAAGATTATACCAATGAACGTAAAAACTGTATTAAGCCAAGTACGGTAAGTAAGGACATTTAGGCACGCAGAAAGCGGCAATATTTTTTGTTGAAATTTGTATCTTACTTAATATAATAGAATAGATTTTTTGTATTCTTCTTACAATGCTATGGTTAGTACAATAATAAAAGACTTAACACTAGAGAGAATACCACGGCTAAACCACTACCCTACGTTGTTGGTATACTTAGTCCAACCGTTGGCAACAACGGCTAGGAGGCCTTTAACGCTGTCGCGTATACGCATCGTGAGTGAGGCAACCCTCTTGCGAATAATGGCATGTAAGCCAACTGTGTTTTTTTTTATAATATCAAATGACGGGAACAAGTCATGCTCTAGTTGCAATTCAGAGCTTTAAGTCGCTAAGATCCGAGGGGCACTGCCATTGCGCCCGTTACCTTGAGACGTAAGTTGACAAGTCCCATGTGCCTGTAATTTCACCAGCACCCCATCAAAACCGGAACACAGTAATGCTCACATTACTGCTAGGCGGCAGAAATAGGTAAGGTGGCAGTACTTCCCTGGATAAACTCTTACACAACGAGCTCTAGTGCTACTAATAATAATTTAGCTACTAACGTAAATTTTTTACCTTAAGCGTATAGGATAGTTATAAAGTTTTTTTTGTGACGCCAAGTGACGGGACGAACAAGTCGTGCACCTGGTGGTAAGCGACACGCCTGTTCATCTTCCAATCACAAACTGAGGAGCACTGCCACTTAAAGCTCTAGTAGAACTCTACTTCTACTAATAGTTTCATATATACTTAATTTGTTTCATGTAGTTCCAATTATTTCTGATTTTCATCTGATAAGAGCACTTTTGACGTAATGATCATACCAATGTCGCTTTATTATAACAAAGGTACGATTATTTAACCAACGAATTTATAATCTTATGAATTTTAACTAAGACTACAGTACGGCAGGCCATGATGGCCGTTTTGACAGATTACAATAGTGAGGTCAAATCTCAATTCATAATCGAAAAAAATATAACCAAACGCGAGTCGCATCTATAGCTTTTTAGATTTATAACTAGTATAGCAAGGGGTAGCTGATTAAAAAGTTTTAATAAAACGAAAATAAAAATGTGAATTCGAAACTGCATTGTATTGCATTGGGCTTCGACGCGAGTTTGCCGGAGGTAGAAGTTGTGCTGGCCAACGACCCCATAAGTGACGATCGTGTTAGATTTAACTTTCGAAAAACAAATACCGAGTTGATACACGATAAGGTTAAGAAGCACTACAGTGCAGTACTACAGGTTGTCTATGTGCTAGTGATTAATACTGGAAATGGAGTGAATTTTAACAAGTTTCGAAGTGAAGGATGGGCACAGTATAACGTAGTGTCCAGTGAGTCAGAGTTAATATTAACGTTAAAATCAAATTTACAATTCTCGCATTATTTAATATGAATTGTTAAGTATAGAAAGATACATGGTGACGCTTTTTTAATTATATTTCATTTTAAAATTATGTGTATGTGCTCCTGACGGCAAACATAAAGAAATAATCTACACAAACAACTTAAATATACTACAGTACTTTAAGTAGGTGAAATGAGATCATCACGGAGCCTTAAATGGTGGTAGAGTTCCCCCTTGGGTGTATCTATTGGTCTATTTTTTCACCGACTTTCAAAAAGGAGGAGGTTCTCAATTCGAGTCTATGTTACGCGATTTGCGAATCGATTTTGACGATTTTTTTTTTGTTGGAAAGAGGGTACCTCAGTCGTGATCCCATTTAAATTTGAAGAAAATATTCCACCTGTTAGGATGGCAAAACAGGGAATTAATCTGGTTTCGCGCACATTCCGGTCAGGGTGTTAATTTGAGACGGAGTAGCAAGGCCAGCCACCTTAATCGTTGTAGTTACAAGAAAACGGTTCTAGAAGACTATCCATGAATTTTAAAGATATTTTGATTGGCATTCACAGATTTTAAAAAAAATGGTACAGTCAGTAACATAAACGGCAATTTGTACAAAACTTTTTTATGCCATTCGATCCAGTCTCTGGTAAGAATCAATGTCTCTATGGGACCAACTGAGATAAGAGTACTCGAAATGTCAGAAATCGCAAAAAACTTTTTACCATGCATTTTGTAGGGACATATTTAGTAATCAGTTATATATATATATACATATATGTGTGTGCTTCCATTTTCCCCATTCCTTCATGGGATTAGATGAATGCTGGGGTTCCACGCCTATGTTAAGCATATTCCAAAGATTTGCACGAAGTGTTTTCCTTCTCACTTATATGGCGAACTTGTTCTCCGAACGCTATAACTTGGGCCTTGTTAAGGCGAGAGTGAATAGGTATTGTTTTAGTGTGCATTAGCATGCATGTGCATCGTCGCTTTCCATCAGGTAAGATGGAGGTCAAATGCGCACGTATTTCTTAAATACATATAAAAAGGCACAATATGCATTTTTATCGTTAATATTAATAGTAAATATAATTTAAAAAAGATAGAGAAATTTCTATTTTTTTTTTATTTAGAAAAACAATTTTCGACAAAAGCAAAGTGTTTTATTGAATAAGTTTTATGAATAAACTATTACATGAGTTACTAGTGCAAAATTCTTTCAAAAGCTAACTGTCACAAAGTGAACGTACTTTAAGTCTTTTTTTTTTCGAGTAACTCAAAAATCAATTAGTTGTGAAAAATATAAATCGATATCAATTAAATTTCAATCGTAATAATGAGTTGCTTCTTAGTTATTAAGGTAATTGAGCTTAACATCGATTTCCTGTTTTTTTATGGTTGCCTAGCCGGCAAACAGGCTAATGATCCACGCGATGGACAATGGTTAGCACCACTTATATTCGGAATTTTAATTAGAGATAATATCATAAACTTATATTTATTGGGTTGCCAGTTTTTATTGAAATAAGGATCAACTTCAATTTCTCACTTATAAAGTAATCAAGGTGAATTTACCTCCTAAGGCCCCGTGTCCATTACAAGGTACATAATATGTGAATTAATTCAAACCCAGACAATATTGTTCCTATGATCACGTAAACGCCCATAATGAAAATATCATATTCAAAAGTACTACATATTCTACATGCATTTAGTAGCAGTAGCTCCTTGCGAAAGAATTCGTTCAGGGAAATACTGTCTCCTTTCCTGGTTCTGCTGCTAAGCAGTAATGTAAGCATTACAGCGTTCCGGTTTTGAAGGGTTTGGGTGCTGGTGAAATTACAGGCACGTGGGACTTGTCAGCTTATGTCTCAGGGTGTCGGGCGCAGTGGCAGTGCCCCTCAGATCTTTGCGATGTAGTGACAGTACTTCCCTGGACGAACCTTAATTATTTTCAACAATTAAAGAAAAGGCAAGAATTTAATAAGATGAACATACAGAAATTGAATGTAAATAAATTATTGTTTAGCGGATTAATAGTAAAAAAAAATAGTAACGTTTTGTTTTTCTATTTTTGTGATTTCATTGAGAAATGAATCAAACACATTAAACATTATTTTTCAAAGTGACAGTAGTAGTGGCTATCGATATGTTATCTTTAATGAATATTTCGATTACAGGCAAATATTTATGACTGTAAAAATCTAAAATTTGACTATTTTTGAGATTAACATTTGATTGGATTGAGATTGGATACCAAATGTGTCAAATTTCAATCTCAAAAAGTCACAAACTAAATCATGTTCCCAAAGACTTTTTCTTCGCATTTAGGTATATATCGAATGATTATCATGATAATTTATCAAACAAATCCTTGATAATTTCAAAGTCTGCATTACGTACTGTTAGTAGAGCTTATACCGTACCACAGGCTCGCCCTGTCACTTGACTCGTGAAATATGGAGACAGCTTCAACTGCATTGATGGCTTCCATTGCTACTGCAGCTGCAACTTAACTTTTTAGGTTTTAACCTCCTTTTGAATCACGTGTGGTATTACAGATTGGCCAACATAACCATGTGATTAATCCAGTTAGTTACAACATTTCCGAAGGAATAAGTAAGTAGGAATACGTCGTTTTTTATTTATACTCTCGTGCAGATAACACAGGCTATGCACATTAAATAAATAAATAACGCACACACTCAGCACACACTACTTAGCAAATAACAAAATCTTACATAATTATTACACATATTTAATGCTTAACTTGTGTTAATTATCATAATGGATTTAGCATGATAGTAAGCAATCGTTAACATAAATTAATGAAGAAAAATTATGAATTTTATTAATTTTATGAATTATGAGTTTCACTTCAAATTGACCAGTTGACTTGAGCTTGGCTATAATGGACGAACATTGCAAAATTACATATTTAATTTTTAATTACCGATGAAATGTGATTCCGTTTGTTTTGTAATTAGATGTTTTGCTGGTTTTCCCACACCACCGAATAGAACAGCACGGCATTGTTAGAGATGTTACCTTTATTACAATAAATACAGAATATTTTTTGGAATATACGGAGACGGACACACAGGACAGTAGTTGGCCTGTCTATATTTCAGTGTAAATGTAAACGAGTGTTGATATTTATAAGAGCTGTATCGCTAACCAGGAATATATGGCCCTTATTTCGTCTCTATTTCTGGATATATACTCGATGCTTGACGTCATATAAAAACATTCACTGGTTAAACGTGCGTCAACATCCATAAAAAAAAATTAATAAAATATATGGAACATAATAATTTCCGGAGTTTTCTCACGGTTTTCATTGGTAAAGTGGTACATATTTATATCGATAAATATGTACCACTTTACCAATGAAAACCCGACACTTTTGGTCACAGTGAGTTACATTTACCTTTGAAATCAGCTAATGTTTCTGATTCCAAGGGTATAATATATGACTCCATATGACCATTGTCCCATTTTGCCTTTCAAGCGTCTATACATATATACCACAGTGTCTTAAATTATCAAATTTTTTTATTCTAAATTGTAACTTTTTTTCATTTACATTGCATTTATGCCGTAACTTTATCAGTTTGAATAGTAAATTTTACTTAATTTTGTGACCGCTGGGTGCGCAGTTCAATATGACAAACAAAGTTGTTAAATATCTGAAGCGACGACCATCCCTACTCATAGCAGCGCAAGTCAAAAAAGTAACAGTAACATAGTTTGATGTTTAGCTGTGTGTACTTTAAAAATATGATCATACTCCGTCCTGAACAGCTTTCAAGCTAACTAAGTGCCGGTTAAGTGACATTTAAGCAAAAGCAAAGATAAGCAACGTGTTCTAGCGCTTAACCAATGAGCATGTCCAAATTAATTGGGTCTAACTGACCTAACTTACCTAACCTAACTTAGATTTAACATAAAGCGGCAAGTCAACACGATATGCACACTTTCAATTTCCTATTTCCAAGTAAGCGTACAGTCTAAGTAACAAATACGTAGTCTTTAACACTTCAATAACTTAAATCCAACATATCTATAATCCCGGACTAAGACAAGTCTATCTTAAATCAACTGACAGCTAACAGGTCCAGTTTTAATAAACCTTGTCATAAAACGAGTAAGTTATGTTCTCGCTTGGTTTTAATGTGCTACATTGAATATAAGTTACAGATAAGTGAGATGTAAGTAACTTAATTAATGCATTTATGTATTTTATTTTTATATTGAATTTCATCGAGCAGCGTTCTAAGCACTAGACGTTTAATTTAAACTTAACTAGTTAGCATTATTTAGTTATTTAGGACTTACTAAATAACAAAATCTTACATAATTATTATACATATTATTTAATGCTTGACTTATGTTAATAATCATAATAGATTTAGTAAGACAGTAAAACATCGTTAACACAAATTTATGGAGACAAATTATGAATTTTCATATGTAATAATTCAGGTAGGTGCCAAATAACCACTAACTGGTCTCAAACTAGAGATACTATGAGCACCAGAACCAACGAAATTCACCCAGGGGCACTAACCAGAATACCCAGAATACTAATTCAGTAAACTCTTTTCCCAAATCAGTCGTACTTGGAATCGACCCCGGGACCTCCTTAGAGCGATATTGCAAACCAATGGGCCAACGAGTTCGTCTAATAATACCTCAGTTAGGCGTAGTCAGAACTTCAGGATTAGGCATCATCCTCATCATTATCAATCCACTTTTTTACGTCCATTTATACGTCCTACTGCTGGGCGCGGATCTCCTTTCAGGCGAGGGTCAAAGTCAAAGTCAAATAATCATTTATTTTAACACTTCAAAACGTCACTTTTTAAAGCTACTGCTCGTTCACTACGCGGACCTCCCTGAGAAGTATGAACAAGAAACTCGAGGGATTGCTCTTTTCAAATAAACTTAAATGCTATGGAATAACACTTTGAATCATAATTGTGTGGAATCTAGACTTTTGTTGTCTTTCCATATTTCTTTGTCTAAAATACTTTAAAATTTTGTAATATGACTTTTCATTTAAAATACTTTTAATGTAAATTTTAAACTTAGGAAATGATAATCTTAATATTTTCTCCGGAATCTTATTGGTAAAACGAATACATTTCCCCATAAAAGAATCGATTACCTTAGTTAAACGAAATCGTGGTACTGTAGTCTAGGCTCTACTCTATGAGTAGAATCACTAGCTGAGTGAATAGATTTGTAATTAGAATGCTTTGAAAATGAAGTGAGAGAAAAGAATGGAGCATCTTGACATTATTGATTTGTAACCCAAAGCCAAAACTATGTGAAAGAATACAATAAAGTATATTTTGGAGATTATTCTATTCTATTAAGTACCTCTCGCAACGCATCCCAAGCTACGCCTCAATACAGTACCATGCCATAGTCTACCACGCTTGCCCAATGCGGGTAGGGGAGTTCACACGTTTTCCAAGAGTTGTGAATCTTCATTATCATCATCATGACGTTTTCCTTCAACGAAAAGCTAATAGTAAATTTCAAACTAAGTTTCGCACATAACTTCCGAGAAACTCAGAGGCATCTCCTTTGAAGCTGTAGGTCAAACCTTAACGCTACTGCGGCTTACTTATTAGGATTAGGCAATATATTTATTCTAGATATTACATGCTATTACCAAACAGATTTATGATGCGAATGTGGCTGGAAGGATTTTAAGAGGACGTCACAGAAGGACTTACATTGGACCAGATTAGTTAGATTAGATTTGAATGTCCGCAAAAGGGCTGAGATACGAAGTGACAAGAAAAGAAGAAGTTGTATGAAAAGGGTAGTTGATGTATGTTAGACTGTCTCTGCCTACCCCTCCTGTGGGGACAAGGACGTGAGCTTATGTATGTATGTATACACATGCTTTATTTGCAAATTTTACTTTAGTTGTTTAGTTTTAGTTTAGTTTAGTTGATTCGCGCAAGTTTTGAATTTGACGCTTCGGGCTGTTTTATAAGACTCTGAAACGTTGATTTGCTTAAAAAAAAATTAAAACCAAAAACTAAAGATCTGTACAAAATAGTTCCATTTCCAATATTTAAAAATTACAAAACCTCGTCGCAAAGCAAGAGACATAAATGTAAAGCAACTGGCAACTTTCGCCCATTTTCCACCGCCTTGGTGCGTAACTTCAACGTACATTTCCTGCCATTTCTCTACGAATATAGCCTATTGTGTCGACACAAACGCCAAGTCAGACAATAGACTTCGAACTAGGCCATTGATGCAACCTTCTAAGGTAATTAGGTCCAAAATTGATTAACATTTCATGGAAAAGGACATAAAAGATTTGTGGGGAAATGTACGTTTGAAAACAATAGAAGAATACATCGAGTTATTGAAAAAAAGATATTAGTAACTTGAACTGTATATTATTACCAAGTTACAAAACAATTTGTATAAATTGCCACATACTCACAAATTGTATCAAATGAAATACGTACTTACGTATTTTTATACAATACACACAATGTACATAATAACTTTGGACATATTTACAAAGCATTTAACAAATGAAATGTAGTACACACGGTGACCCTAGTTTCTTATGAATTTCCAACGAAGTTAACTTTTATTTCATTCACTTAATGCCAGTGAGTTACTCATATCGAAAATCTAACATTCTATGACACATCTTATACCTATGTATACAAAGGTAAAAGGCGTTAGGCGTAACTTCTTAAAGTACGATGGCCTTATTGCAGGTTAAAATTGGTATTCCATATTTAAGTAAGTATAACTACACAGTGCTTTTATTTTCTCAGTCTCTCTCGACAATCATCGGGTTTCCGAGTCATCGGATTAATTTCCGTGCCTATTAATTATTTGGTTTAAAATCTATAATAATATGAATTTAGAACAACGTCCTTTATTGTTCTTTTGTTTTGATTTCCATGTGAACTATATGGAGTTGTAAAACAATTTCCCTATTTACAAGAACATGGTGTAAATTATGTATGTAGTGACAGTGACTTTATCGGCTTTCCACGTATTGTATAATAAATAAAAATGTAATAGCAACCAAGGGCGAAGGGCAACTGAGTAAAACCCGACGACAGTCGAAACACGAAGTTTGCCGAGGGACATTGAGAAAATAGAAGCACTCTACGTACAAGATCAAATTGACTTTGAATGACTACGCATCGTCAATGACATGTAAGTCATACCAAAATGAATTTACAGCTCACCGATTAAAGATTTGGTTGGTTTAGCAATACTCTATACATTTATGTGTTCAGAATCAAAAGGTCGATTTGGAGGTCAAGATGAGGTTAGATAAAAGGAGAAAAAATAATTGAAATTCTATCTTATTTAGTCAAAGGTACAAAATTTCATAAACGCTGTTTTGCCTGCAGCGTATACACAAGATACCTGACCAAGTCCACTTTGTCGACCTTTTGGTTCTGAGCACAAAAATGTGGAGAAAATTGTTAAACAAACTTAATCTTTAACCTGAGAGCCGCAAAATTTATTTTAGTATGACTCCCTGGGCGTCTCATTAGCGAATGATATTGTAAGAAAGTTAACATATAGTTCTTACTTAAATACAGAATACAAATTTCAACCAGCTACATTAAAGCCGGCGTAGCCTGGTGTGATTGCTTTGCAAGTTGAGGCAAGCATGGTTCAAGACAGGTTAAAAATAAAATATCATTTAGCTATGACTATATAATATTGTATGTTTTTTGTTTTTAACCTCTGGATAGGTGTAAGGAATGTCTAAGTCTTGTTCATACAGAACAATAATTTCTAATTGTAATAATTCCATTAAGTGCGGCATATTAAAACAAGGAAGAAAACTTTGAAAGCAATTGACACAGAATATATAAATGGGAACGAAACGTGGAACAATGCGTCATCACAGAAGACACGATCGTGCAAACTGCAGGTCGATTTCATGATTTGTTAATCTACCCATACCCACCCTACGCTCTATTCATAATATCTACCCACCCACTTTAGGCAATTTCTAGAAGCAAATATTGTGAATTGTCAACGTTAACATTAAAAAGTGAAACAATGCTGTTATAAATATAATGTAGTGCTCGTGGAATCCAACTACGGGTATTGTAACTTGCAGTCCATACAACAAGCCGCTCGACCAATTTACTTGGATGTCAAATGACGAAATTTAGTATTGGTTTTAAAATATGTTGATCATCTTCAAGCAACACTGCACTGTATTGCTTATACAATAAAGTTGAAATTGCTTTTCTTGTTTCGATACGTAAGATGGCTCTCAGAACCAAAAGGTCGGTTTGGGCATGTTATGGGGTCAGGTATTTCATGTATATGACTGTACCCAGGAGGCTTCTTCGGTGGAAGTCCAACCACCTGGCCTAGTAATACGAAGAATATATAAATAAGTGACAGAACATCAGCGCTACGGTCTTGCTTTTTGATATGCTTTTTTATTTTATGAGTGGCACAATGCAGATGACACAAAGCGAAATTAATAATCTCAACAGAGTTTTAACCGACCTCAAAAGTTCGTGGAATTACATCTATATGCCAAGTTTTATTGCAATCGGTTACCGGAAAGTGCGCGAAACTGGATTCATCCCCTAGTTTGTCACCCTTAGAGGTGGAATATTTTCTTCAAATTTAAATGGGTTCATTACTGAGGTACCCGCTTTCCAACAACGCCGGAGTCATCGCGAAACATTTATAAAAAAAAACGTACGTCCAATTGAGAACCTGCTCCTTTTTTTTGAAATCAGTTAAAAATTAGTCGTTTTGTCTTATTCTTCTGCTTCCATCCATCTTTATTATCCGTTACCGTTGTTCACTCCTCTCATAAAGTAGATATCATCTTTGACAATCCATTCATTGTTTCTTTGGTGTTCATTGAGGGCTATCCACATTCTTCGAGTTGTTCTGTGTAGCAAGTAAATAAATAAGTAAATAAATATTAGGGAATTCACATAATGTAAGACACTAAAGCAATTGTGTTATGAAAATCGTGAACAACGACGGTACCTACCACAAACACCCAGACCCCAGGTAATATAGAAAAGTTCGTTTTTCTACATTTACCCGACTGGGGATCGAATCCGAGACCTCAGAGATGGTGACACCATAATGAGGTATGCAAGCCACTTGACCACAGAGATCATTAAGATTTTTTTTATACATAGGGCGCACGCATAAGTTTTCGGAACTCGCCACTTACACAAGCAATATTTAAAAAGTAATTACAACATTTGAAAATGGAACTCGTTGGCTGTAGAATACAGTTTGTTTCATCTGACTATGACTTGTTTTTACATTGTGGCGTCATTTTAGAAATTGGTTGTCTACATCATTATGGATTTAACTCGTGAAAATTTTCGTAGCATGATTTTCTATGACTTTAAGTGTAATTGAACAGCTCAGCGGAGCTTCGCTCGGCTTCAAACTGCTTTTAGTGATGAAGCACCATGTAAGACGACTATTTATAGCTGGTTTGCAGAATTCAAACGCGGTCGTGTGAATCTCAGTGACGAATTTCGTGATGGTCGCCCGTCCACTGCTGTGAACAACAAAAACATCGATGCTGTGCGACGTATGATCAAAACAGACAGGCATGTGATATACCATGAGATTCGGGCATCTCTAGGCATAAGCATGAGTCAAATACAATCAACACTACACAAACAATTTGATTGAGATTCAAAAAACGGATCGCGTCACTTGGTGAAATGCCATGCTTACCAGATTCAACCAAAGGGCGTCAAATTTGATGTGGGACATAGCAACAGGTGACGAAATATGGATTTATAGTTGCGATCTCAAAACAAAGCAGCAATCGAGCGCATGGTTCTTTTGAGATGAGCCGAAACCAACCAAAGTGGCGCGCGTGCAAAGTGCCTCTAGCGGATGCTTGTTTCTTTTTTTAATAAAACTGGACACGTGACTACTGTTGCTTTGGAGAATCATTGTACCGTGAATAGTGATTGGTACACGACTATTTGTTTGCCGGAAGTTATTGACAAACTCCGTAAAAATTGCCGTAAATGCCGTATAATCTTGCACCACGATAATGCCCGTTCTCACACGGCCAGAAAGACAAATGAATTTTTGAAGGTGAACAACGTTGACCTTAAGATCCCGCGTAAAGTCCCGACCAGGCCTTGTGACTTTTATTTATTTCCAAAAATTAAGAATCAGTTACGCGGTCAACGATTTTCATCACCTGAAGAGGCTGTCGAAGAATATGAAAAATATGTTTCAGAGATTGTCACGGAGGAGGGGCATAAATGTTTTCAAAATTGGTTCATCGTATGAAAAAGTGCATTAACCCTAACGGAGAATATTTTGAGAAACAGTAAATTCATTTCTGACCATTTATACTATTTTTTTCTTATTCATTCCGGAAACTTATAGTGCGCCTCATGTAATATCAAGTGACGGGACGAACAAGTCGTGCGCCTGATGGTAAGCTGTCGCGCACACACGCCTGTCCATTATAGCAGTTCCAGTGCCACTCAGAGCTTTAAATCGCAAAGATCTGACGGGCATTGCCCCTGCGCCCGTCACCCTGAGACATAAGTTGACAAGTCCCATGTACCTGTAATTTCACCAGCACCCTTACCCTTCAAAAACCGAAACGCAGTAATGCTAACATTACTGCTCGGCAGCAGAAATAGGTAAGAAAAAATAATTAATAAAATTAATTACAAACTCAAACATTACATACCTCGTCTATCTTTAAATTAGAAATGCAAGGCTATTAAAATAACGAACAATTTCATTCAAAGAATAGTAAAGGGCCATTGTTCGGTTTGACATGGCGCGGACAAAAGTACCAAACTGGGACACCGATACAATGGTTGATTGAAGGAAAAGGTTAGTTTCCGATGGAAAGCAATGCTTTTGAAAGTGAATTTAATAAAAAAAGGTCTTCAAAACTACTGTAAAGTCTTAATAAAAAATAGTAGTAGAGCTCCTTGTGAAAAAGTTCGTCCAGAGACTTTCTGCCACCTAGCAGTAATGTGAGTAATTACTGTGTTTCGGTTTTGAAGGGTACAAGAGTGCTGGTGAAAATTATAACAAATATATGGTAAACTGTTCAACTTTAGGCCTCAGGGTGACGGGTGCACTGACTGCTCAGAGCTTAACATCGCAAAAATTTGAGGGGCACTCTACTACTTAGTTACTTTCACTCCATGTCGCATAGCCATTGGACAACCTGCATACATAATCCAAACAAAATAGTGTAATACTTTTACTTACAATAAATAAATACTCTACGGTAGTGTAATATTTTTTTAAATATAATAATAACGCACTAGGGAACGCCTGTGTCGCGGGTGCCATGGACACACACAAAGACAACCACAAATTACACCCAAAGTCACGAGAGAAGTAAATGTAGGCCATATAAAATGTGTCTCCCGGCTTGGGAACCTGGGACCTCCGCGTGGCAGTCCAGTATGGTGACCGTTCCGCCACAGAGGCAATAAATATGTATTAATTATGGCATTTCAGAGGGAGGTATTATCTACTTCGTTGGAGTTTAGGTAAATAAACTTTCCCTTTCCTATTTGATAACTACTCAGACCGGTTTTCCATAATGTACAGTATGGAATCTGTGAATAGTACTTTTTGGGCGGCGACAAACATTTTCCTACTTCTTTTTTCTACTTCTTTAAGTCTAGTGAAATTACAGGCACATGGGACTTGTCAACTTATGTCTCACGGTGGCGACAGGCGCAGAGGCAGTGCCTCTTAGATCTTTACGATTTAAAGCGAAGGGTGACACTGCAACTGTTATGATGGCGTTTGATAAGATAAACAAAAGTTATTATAACATTTAAAAAGGGAACTACTCCTGATGATGATGAATTGCGATTATTTAATCATAGTCCTTTTGAAATTCGTATAGAAGCGTACCGGTCACAGTGTCACGTAATATCAGATGATATTGCGGTCAAGCGTACGAGTGCTTCTCCTTAAAAAACGCAGTTCGGATTACAATACTTATTTTATTGAAATTCATGATGGTTTTGCTGCCATTCTATTCATAAAATCTATCGAACGATTCTGTACAATTAATTATTTATCTAATCTAATTAAATTATGACATCCCCCATCATAATTTATAAAATAAATAAAAATAAAATCCTTTCTTTTCAAATCAATTAATCCAAAGGATGTTAATGACAGAAATACTTAAAATTATGTTGAAAAATGTAGCAATATAACTATTTTATTATATGCAAAGAAGTTAACCGGCTGAGGATAGCCGAGTCAATTCTATTTGATATCTTCTTATTTTTTATTTATCCTGTATTAAAATTTAATTTGGCATTGATATTCAATTATTTTTTGTGAAATTACTCCACTAGTTTGTTATAATTATTAATACAAAGATCGAACACTTAGAAAAAATTCCTTCGATCCGGCCGGAATCGAACCGACGTCTTCTAGCGTACCATGCCAGACGAATACCAACTAAGTCACGGAACGAACCAGCGGATCTCACGAATTTTTCTATGTGCTTATTGTCGTGTCTTTGTATTTGGTTTATCAACGACTTTTTAGTCGTAGCGCCATCTATGACAAATCTATGAAAGTTTTATCACTCAGAAATCTCTTTCATAACGTAATGTGTCTATTTTAAGAATCTTCAATTTATGTTTTGTTTTTTGTTAATTATTCGAGAGTACTATTAATTTGCTACACCCCAAAAGGGTATGTTTGTACTTAGTAATTACCTGACGAATGCCTGTACTAACATTGTTTGAAATGAATGAATAAATAATACTTATAAAGTAAAAAAACTTTGTTTTTTTAAGATTTTTTTGCTGTAGCGCCATTTGTGAGAAATGTATAAAAGCTTTTTGTTCAGCTTTTTAAGTTTTTACTTGAATCAACAACTACTTTAGTCGAAGTTCTAGTCATAAAACACCTAAAGTTAAATTTAGACCTTAAAATTAACACTGAGTTCCTCAGCAGTTAAATAAATATATATTTATTGTAAACAATACACAACAATAAAAGTCTCTTCAAATCGTAAAACCAACATTAACTTGTTAAGTAATTGTTTATGTACAGTCACGTGTTTTAATAACTACGTGTTTAGTAGCACTAGAGTTCTTTGGTACACAGTTAGTAGCAGTTCCTTGTGAAAGAGTTCGTCCAGGGAAGTACTGCCACCTTGTCGATTTCTGCCGCCAAGCAGTAATGTCAGCATTACCGTGTTCCGGTTTGAAGGGTAAGGGTGCTGGTGAAATTACAGACACATGGGAGTTGTCAAGTTATGTGTCAGGGTGACGGGCGCAGTGGCAGTTTATCTTGAAGAGCTGAGTGGCACTGCAACTGTTATGAACTAGCTTACTATCAGACGCACGACTTGTACGTCCCGTCACTTGATATTATAAAAAAAAGTTCTTATTATATTATAAAAAAAAATTATTCAGAAATCAGAAACATTTATTGTATGAAATGGTAGATTAAGGTGTTGCATATGCATGCATACATTTGTTTCGCAGTTCTCACCCAAGTCGGGCGAACAATGCCTTAAAATTACAGTAATTAAAATTCAAATTAGCATATACTATAAATTTAAACGT
The DNA here is from genome assembly GCF_003589595.1 of Hyposmocoma kahamanoa. Lineage (NCBI taxonomy): Eukaryota > Metazoa > Arthropoda > Insecta > Lepidoptera > Cosmopterigidae > Hyposmocoma > Hyposmocoma kahamanoa. Next base: position 1,391,544 of record NW_020653761.1, read on the forward strand.
CCATAAAACAAAATAAATTAAATTAAACACGATGCACATTTGTCAAATATTTAATGTCATTTTATAAAATTCACTAAGATTTATAGAAAACATTGTCAATTAACTATTTCTTTATATGAGCTTTGAATTGATTACCATTTAAGTGTTTCATATCTATCGGGATTCTGTTATAAATTCTGATTGTAGTTACATAAGTGCTGTGGTCAAAGATCGTGATTTTTATTACAGGTAGGACAAGACGGTCCTGTTGCCTTACGTTAACGGAGTGTACATTGGATATTTTGGTAAAAAAGTTACTGTGATTACGTACAAAGAGGCATATTTTCAAAATTATACATTTTGTACCTGTTAACGTCAGGAAACCCTTTTCTTTGTACAGAGTTCCGAGGGAATTGTCACTAGGTTTACTGTAGATTATAAAAAATTTGCCTTTTTGGGCCTAAAATACAGGTACGCATTTACTTAGTTTCGGCATCTCAATTACATATTACGACTCATCCGAAGAACAGAGTCCGATGTGATTATATAGCGAAAAGGGAATAAGTACGTTACGAGAACAATTTCGGTATTCAAATTTAGTCCTATGTAAAGGTGTTTTGAGAATTTACGTACCTTATTTCGTTTTGGAAATATACAATCGAACAAAGGTCGATCTGACATCCACATCCACAGCAAAGAAGAACGAACGAAATGTACTGTGTCCTGAGAACAAGTAGTCTTGCACATAGACCTTTGTTCTACGGATGAGTCGATTAGATGCTAGTATTAAAATGTATAATAGCTTTACTATGCAGAATGTATAATTTAGATTCCGTTTTTAATTCTTATTTGAATACTATAATAGCTTTATTTACTTTTGTTTTACTTGTATTGTATTAGATTCAGTTATATTGAAATAAATTTATCTTTATCTTTAAATTTATCTTTATACGTAAACAAAGTTTTTGTATTGTGAATGTTTTAACAGCATCGACTGAGTTTCCCCAGAAAATAACACCATACATTAGTAAAGGGTTGCAGTGTCCAAGGTTCAGATTGCTATTATAATCGTCGACTTTCGTTAGAAGAAGGCATATGGCAGGCATGGCAAGAAGAATAGTAAAATAACGGACCATACACACACAAGCAGCCGTGGATGCGTAATTGTGTGATCTACCGTGTCTCAAGCAGAGGGCCGTTTTTTTGGCAATTTACGTCCAAAATTTAATTTAATGTTTACCATGAGTTTTCGCTGAAGGAAAACACTGTAACTGTTATAGACAGGCGTGTTGCTTACCTTCAGGCGCACGACTTGTTCGTCCCGTTACTTGATATTATAAAAAATAATCACATAATACTTTTTCCTTCTTGTAGTTAGTATTACGCTTTTGACATATGTCTTTATTATTTCTTACCCTTCTGGATACGAAGTGTTGCAAGAAGGTCTTAATAACGTTCTTTACGTCCAGATACGCCACATTGTTGCTTTGACAAGTTCGACAATCGGGGCGGATACGTGTTGCTCCACATAGTAACGCCGCGTGACAGATTTGCGAAATTATTTCGCTTCTATGGGGTTTTTGGGACACATTGCTCTGGAGGACGGACAACATTTGTGTCATTGACCCAAAACAAAAATGTCATGATGTAAAACTGACTCTCCAAATGCAATATCGGCTTTTATTCACATATAAGATCGACATAGGACACGTATTTGCGCATTTATACTCGAGGTCAGCTCACCGTCTCACATGTTGGAAGCGGCAGCTGGTAATCGATGCTAAGGAACGAAGATTCTATGAGCTTTCATCCAAGTATTCCAGCGCTTGAAAGTACTGAAGGGACTGCCAATCGCAGTCTCCGTGATTCGATACAAAACAATTTCCTTGCACAACTTTTTTTATATGGTAATTTAGTAAACATTTCGATAGGTTGTAGTGTTAGAATGAGATAATAATTAATTTAGTAGCAGTAGAGCTCCTTGTGAAAGAGTTCGTCCAGGGTAGTACTGTCACCTTACCTATTCCAGTTTTGAAAGGTAAGAGTGCCGGTTAAGGACAGGCGTGTAGCTTACCATCAGGTGCCCGACTTGTTCGTCCCGTCACTTGATGTTATAAAAAGAAAATTTACCACACTATAAGCCGGGCTAGCCTAATGGTACGACCTACTGCTTCTCAAGCAGAAGGTCGCACTACATCTGTAAAGCAAGTTAATGATGTCTGTGAATATTCGAATCCGCATTGGGCAGACGTGGGAACTATAGTCCAAGCTATCCCATTGTGAGAAGCCTGTGCCCAGTAGTGCGGATATAATTATTTAGGCTAGCTATTACAGTAATGTGCAGGATTGCGTTCCGGTTTTGAAAGGTAAGGGTGCTGGTGAAATTACAGGAAAATTTTTTGTACCTAGATATATATTTCCATTGTGGTATTCCAATTTATGACGGGCCAAGGCAAATAATAGCGAAGGCTATGTAATTAGCATAGTTATCAGATGCTGAGTCATGGACCCTTTTGACATCCTTTTTTTTATTTTCACTTGAATTATCGAGTTCTTAGGTTTTCGCGATTGTTACACATTGGAAATGAAACTATTTTTCCGGATTTAAATCGCGTATATTTGTTTTTTCAAACAAACCGACGTTTCGGGCCTTTATACTATAATATAAAATAGGGTTTTATACTGTAATATAAAATAGGGTGGTTTGCATCAATATTAGACATAACCTGTAAAGAGCCCGAAACGTCGGTTTGTTTGAAAAAACAAATATACGTGATTTAAATCCGGAAAAATAGTTTCATTAACTTGAAATATTTTATTTTATATAATTTTTCTTCTTTGTTTAATGTTAATACGTAATAATTTACGTATTTTGCATGACAAATTAAAAAACGATTTTATTTTATTTACATTTTTTTACATGAGACTTGTGAACATATGTCTCAGTGTGACGGCCGCGGTGACAGTGCCCACTCTTTAGATCTTTGTGATTGTTTACCACCAAGCGTAGTACTTGTTCGCCCCGTTACTTTGTATCTTAAAAAATAAAATCCTACTTTTAGTCTTGAAAGTCTTATTTTACCCGGGATTTTCGAGTCCGCATCTGGTCTCAAATTTGTGCCCGGAACGCGGAAATGCAGCAAGATTCAAAGTAAAAGAGAACATCATCATCATCATCATCATCGTCGTCATCTCCGCGTGAATTGCATTTGTTTTATATTCTCCTCGACTGTATGTTTAAAATTGCGAAAAGCGGAGATGCGGCGAGATCCATCTATGCACCAGTGCGTACGTGCACACGGTCGTGACGCAATGTAGGAAAATGATCGTTTTTACTGCTATTACCACAGTGGTACACGGGAACAGTCGTTACACAACTGTTCATGTTACTCTTCGTTTGTTTTGCGAATTGTGAATGGCAGTTACCATTAAGGCTGCTTCACATTTTACATATACAACCACGAGAAGGGCAGCGGTTCTCCTCGTGTACTAGATTGTACCGCAACAAGGCCTATTTTTGAGCAATCAATACGAGATCCTTTATATAAAATAATCACCTAACTAAACCTAATTAACAGCAAAAAATACGCCTAACTGATCACACAATTTGAGATTCTCTATGAGGCATAAAGACCGTAAAGTACAGTGTTGAAGACCTTGTTAAAAGAAAAACAAAAAAGGCAACCAATAGTCAATCGTTCTTTTGAGGAGTTTCAAAATGGCCACTGTAAAGATATAACGATTTCCCGCGGAAAAATGTCAGAAAATAAAACAATGAAGAAAAATTACAATTTAAGACCTGACAGTATGGCCAATAGGCTGCCGAAGGACGAAAAATTTCACTATTACTCGTTCTTTTAACTAACGGGCTCGCAGATATCAAAGTAACAAATATGCTATTTATTGGAAATGTAACAACTACCTACTTTTTTAAGTCCTAAAATCGCTTTTTTTTTATAAAATGACGTTTCGGTCACTGTACATGACCCACGATCATGGCTTGCTCTGACCATGCAACATGTAAAGAATAAAATATCAACTTCTTTGGTAAGTATTTGCTGTGCGATATTTCTATACTATTTAAATGAATTACCAAATGTCTACGTTAATTTTATTCGTACTAGATTGAAATAAGAGTGTATAGTTTAACATGATTGTACTTTTTTACGAACATCCATTAGGTTGAGTATTTTTAGTAATACATGCTGAATACAATGACATTGACAGTAAGTACAAAGGTTTAAACAATGTTTTAGTGGTACATCTCTAGGTAGAACTGAAGGTCAAGGTAGTACCTCGAAATTGAAGATCAGATGTCCGATCCCAACATTGTAGGAGAAACTAAACTTGGGACAACCGAGTGGACGCCGATCGTTCGGACGTCCTAGAAACCGCTGGAGCTATGAAGTGTAGAAAGATCTGAAGACCTTGGTGTTAGTGTCTGGATGCTCAGAATTGAGAGGCGTGGCAGAATCTATTGTCGAAGGCAAAGACCCATTTGGATCACGTCTCTAGCCAGACTGAAGAGGTGCTTGCTAAAAGAGGATCTTCCACATTCCGTTATGATTCTGGAAAAACGCGTAAATGCTATAATAGAAACCGTCTGTCGAAATTTCTTTTCCAATGTATGTCGCAGTAAAACTTGAGTTCCGTACTTTTCCGATAGTTAGTACAGCTCGATTTAAAGTTTTTCCCGTTCTAATACGGTTCATTTTGCTACGGCAGGGACACTGGCTTTATATCAGAATTTATTTTATTACAAACGAAATTAAAACCACTTGAAAAATGTATATACTCTACGTGTCTTATTTAGTCCAGTAAATATTTTAAAAATCATTGGTATATGTAAAGTACAACGATTTTCTCGTAAAATTTCGAGGTAAGTTTATGTTTTTATAGTTGATTAATGATTATCGAGATATCGTGTACGTCGTTTATTCGCTAAATCAATTACTGTAGTTATTATTTAGAGCGGGTATCACCGAATGGAGTTGTAAGTGTCAGTTTTTCGGCGGGAATGAAATTTTGACAGATTTACTGCCGAGGGAGTTTGTCTCAATACACACATATTTTCCGAAGTATCAACCAAAGTCATTTGAGATTGTATCGACTTTTAAGTAGAAATGTCTAAATTGGACAACATGCCTTTAATTTCTTTTTGCTCTATTCGTGTTCAAAAAAACAGATACGGCTGGTTTTTATTATGTTTCGATTTCGTTTACACTATTCATGACAAGTGTATCAGGTAGATGATTTTTTATTGCTTCTTAATCATCACTGATATTAACCGGCATTAGAATGTCTATATTTATCACAATAATGGTCAAAACTAAATATAACTTATTTAAGTGATGGGAAGAACAAGTCGTGCTCCTGATGGTAAGCGACACGCCTGGCATAACTGTGGCAGTGACATTCAGAGCTTTAAATCGCAAAGCTTTGCGGAGCTCCGCCACTGCGCCTTTCATCGTGAGACATAAATTGACAAGTCCCTTGTGCCTGTAATTTCACTAGACTTCAGACGAAAACTCACAGATTCCATATTGTAGGTACATTTATGTAAAACCCGTGTGGGTAATTTAACCAAATAGGAAAGGCAAAGTTTATTTACTCTAAAGAAGTAGATACCTAGTAATACCTCCCTCTGAAATGCATTATTTATGATACATCGTAATATTTGTTCTCTAATTCTGATGAGTAACAAAAAATTATTTAATACCGTATTGTATTTACAAGCACAATAAAATTGTAAGTAAAAATTAATAGATGATATCCTCGCCTATGCGACACTGGCGGAAAAAACTTTAAATATTGGAAATAGAGCACCTCTCAAATCTTTATGATTTAAATCTCTAAGAGGCTACTGCACCCTGAGGCCTAAAATTTAAAACTTTCACCAGTACTCTTTGCCCTTTAAAACCGGATCGCAGTAACACCCATATTATTGTTCGACGGCAGAAATATGTATATGGCGGAAGTACTTCCCTAGAAGAACTCTTTCATAAAGTCAAATTTAATTTGAAAAAATAATTACTTCTTTCGTCTTTTGATTTCGATTAAAAGTTTTTGTATATTATTATGTGGCCAGTGATTCAAATGAACGTTGATAACGTTTTTAGATTACTCACCGTACGCACTAGGTTTGTTTACAATAAATAGGTTCTAGTATGTAGAGTGAAGACCATGTCACGTTGGACCGTTCTTATCGTAAGTGACTTAGGGTTAAAAAAGATTGAATTATAATATACTTCAACCTTTTTATAGTGTTTCTCTAAATATGTTCATAAGTATAGTTTAATTCTTTATTCGTTTTTACAACTATAGCGATACGGAGAGACTAAGCGCCCAGTTGCACCTAGAGAAAGTTTCCGCGCATTAGTTACCACGCTTTGGCGTATATTACTGGCGAATCTGAATTCTATTTACTAGGCAACAACATCTATAGTCCTCGGAACGATACAAAGGACGCGCGTTGACCAAAGATAAGCCAACTTCATTTAAGCTAAAACGTAAAAGCTATATAAATACAGCGTATTTCGCCACGACAGTTAGATGCATGCATTTTAAACTTTGATCAGTGTTAACGCCTGAATGAAAAGCAGTATAAACATTTTGAATCAAGACACTTACTTCGAAAGTACTGTTTACACGGAGACGTTCAATATTCCAAGGCAGGCGATTGTCGCTCAAGTGGAAAGGCGATAATCGCGAGTGTTTAGACGAGGAAGTTTTTTTTATATTGATTCGATAATCGTATCTTCGAGACGAGAACTCTCTCTTCTAAATGGGCCTTTACTCCACTGGCTCAGCGTCTCGAAGTGGGATTTGGCCTCGAAGACGAGTTGACGCCAACGCGCCCTGGCTTGTACGATCTCCTCTTAGTTCTCTGTATGCTGAGCGAGAAGATCTTTCTCCACTTCGTCCCTCCATCGGTATTTGAGCCGATCAAGCGGATACGCATTCCTATTTTTCAATAACTATATTTACCCACAATCGCGTCCTTGTATGTAATGGTCATTATCACTTCGTGATCAATTTGTTACGAAACATTTTATCTCTAAGTGTCCCGTCACCTAATCATCTTTAGAAACGCCTAAACTCCCATTTCTACTAACCTGTTAAGTACTAAATAGTCACAGTTTTATGAATAGCAAATCACACCGATGGTATTGAAAAATTCAACCGTGTTTGCCCAAAGGTTATCCATTCACTGCGAGCGATCGATTTTCAGCTATTTACGTAACAGAGTTGTTACTTTGAAGCAGTAACAGCGTTTAACGCTGTTATGGCGATTCTGACACGGTGACGACGCCGGCCAAGGCAAGACGCGACACAAAAAAAACCATTTTCAACTTTAATTTTTCTAATTGATAGGAAAAAGTTCAATGAGTGCCTGTATCATGCCCTAGACGCTATCAACGTTTCTTCTTTGAAAAGCTAAGCTTATCCTTTGACGAATGAGTGCCAACCTTCTGGTTACAGGAGGTTTCTGACGAGGGTCCATCGATCCTTCGATTGAGAAGCACTGAAGACAACGGAACAGCAACAGAAGAGAACGACAACTCGTACTCTTTTTAAAACAAAGCCACGTGTGATCATACGTCAAAAGTGTTTTTCTCAAACTTGCTCTGAAATTTTTACATTACTTTTAAAAAACGAACACGGAAAGTGTAATTTATGGACCGTGCGACTCCTTCTCGGCCAAGGCCTGCAAAGTCTGAAAATCCATTGCTGTCTTACAATCCTTTTTGTAGACATGAGAGATAACGAAATTAGAATAATGGTAGACATTCAACTACATCACCAGAAGTTCAACAGACACTATAAACGTGTCAGGAAAAACAATTCTTATTTTTTTTTACTTTTTCTGTTAAACGTCTTCCTCTCTTTGGTATTTTACTACTTCCTCACAATGTTTGAGAATAACTCTATATATGCCTCGGCAAGAACGGGGATTGTTGACTCGTAATACAGTGCATCGATGGCGCTCGGCCTTGTAACTCATACTCGTCCAGCAATCATTTACTTCCCGGCCTCTGCAATAATGTACTGTATATCACATGCAAGTCATAAAAATAATATGAACAACATGAATCAAATTATGTAATGAAATCTTATACCGAAAGTATATAATTTTAGAATGAAAAAAATAATCGACTAATTTAGTTCGTAGATTTTTAGGGTCGTATTCCAGAACTCTACTCAATGCTCAAGTCAGAACTTAAGTATGATTTCTAGTGTTTTAAATCATACTCAAGGTAATACAAATACTGAAATACGACCCTTAAACCTCTCTCCTGAAAAGTTTCCATTTTGCAAATGTGACCTGACCTTACACCGATTAATTACAATGAAATAACTTTATTATCCTTGAGTAATTTTTTTTCTTATAACATTGTTGTTTTGATTGAGTGTTTTATAGAATGTCAGGATATTTAATTAACTTAATTACAGTGAATAGCAAAATCTCTAGGCTGGGCTGGTAGTTGTAACGATGCCTAACCGGATGACGAAATACTATCATAGATTTCTCATAGATGGCGCTACGGCTAAAAAGTCGTTAAAAACCAGATACAAAGATCCTACAAACAATCACATACAAAAATCCATGAGGTACGCTGGTTCGATCCGTGTCTTAGCGTCTGGCACGGTTTGCTAGAAGACGTCGGTTCGAATCCGGCCGGATCGAAGGAATTTTTCCAAGTGTTCGATCTTTGTATTAATAATTATGTTTTGATTCGTTTATTAAATAACTAATTATTGTATAATTACGAATAATTACTTTAATTACGGTCAAATGAATTGAGGTTAAGGTTTTAGAGTTAATTATTGTAATAGTACTTGCATGTCGTTTTGGAGTAGCTTTGTTTGTGTTCCATCAATTTAAGAATAAATTGTACTGTTACAGTGTTAATGCAGTGATAGTGCAATAGGGAAATGGTTGATTTTCAACTAAACTGGTATGATTTTCAAATAAACGGGGGTATGTACGTATGATTTTAATTTCTACGTTTTCCACCACACCTATTTCTGCCGTAATTTTAGCATTCACACGGCACTGTACTGCACTTTTTTTTGCAGTATTCGATAAACATTTTAGCGATGTGCGTTTTTTGCAGTACAAACGACATGTCAACGGGTCTATTATAATGTATACGCCATTGTTGATTTGGTAAGGATTTATACTGCAAAAAAACATGCAGTGCCATGTGAACGGAGGGTAAGGAAGCTATTGAAATTACAGGCGTATGGGACTTGCGATTTAAAGCTCTGAGCGGCAGTACACCTGTTAAGGACAGGCGTGTCGCGTTACACCACACGGTGCTCGACTTGTTTGTGTCGTCAGTAGGTATCATAAAAAAGTAAGTTCTAGACCCTTGAATCTTGTTTCTTTAAGTTATGTACAGTGCAAGTATTTGAAACAGACTAAATATATAAAGATAGGTTTTTTTAAATCTGTAGTGAATGTTATTAATGTAATCATTACATAAAGAATGTAAAATATGTTTGAGAATCTTTTGTCGCTGTACTTTAATGACGCCTGATAAAAGACCCAAATTTCCTTCTATCTAATGCTAAGCGGAAGTGGCCTGTCTGTCGGTTTTTTACAAAATATGTTTCGGTGAGTGCGTCCGTGACCTACATCAGCTTATCCCGCCCGCCCCTTTTTACCATTAGACATCCAGATGTACGGTAGGATATCATCAATATTCCTTTCAGGCGTACTAAGCGCTTTTCCTCATCCTTTATTATGCGCACAGCCCAGGAACGGAATTCCCTGCCTGAGACGGTATTTCCTAGCACATACGACCCCAGTATCTTTAAGTGTCGATAGTACCTCAGCACGGATTTAAAATTTTCCCGTACTAATACGGTTCATTTTGCCTAGGTCGAGCGACAGAGATACTACAGGCTTTATTTCGGAATTTATTTTTTTTGTATAGACTTAAAGTGCGACTGAATAGGCATCTTCTGGGCGAGCTCGTTCCATTGTTGATCCTATCTTTGCTCCAGGGCAAGCTAGTGGTCAAGAGCAAGACCATTTATTTTAAAAAACGAAGTATAATAGAATACTAGATGAATTTATGACGTCACAATCCAACATTTAAAATTAAATCCCCTTTGAAATCTCTTTATATATTTGAAGCTTCTGCTGTCAAATCAGGCACATTGTCTGTCAAACATTGCTTAACTATTCAACAATCGATTTGGTTGCTGGCATTCCAAATCCTGACTGTTCTCAGAACGCCGATTCACAATATTCTCACAGACACTGTGTAATGAATAGCAGTAGGTCATCATCACACAGATTATATAATTCTCTCCGGTATGCAATGTTTAGAAAAAAATAAATAAAACTTAAATAAGGCAGCTTATAAATATAATGCAACATATTAAATGATTGGAAGTTACTTAGTTGACGTATTTTTCATACCAAAAATAGTAAGCAGACTAATAATTCGAAGTAGTTGTAGAACAAAAAAAATAACAAACTAGTGGAGTAATTTCACATAAAAAATAATTGAATATCAATTCTATAAAAAGTTAAATACAGTGAATAGACACATCTCTAACTGGTAGCTGTAAAGGTGACTGGGTGACGAAATATTTTCATAGATTTCTCATAGATGGCGCTACGGCGAAAAAGTCGTTGGAAAACCAAATACAAAGACAGGACAACAAGCATATAGAAAAATTAAGTCCGCTGGTTCATTCCGTGGCTTAGTTGCTATAGCGTCTGGCACGGTATGCTAGAAGACGTCGAATCCGGCTGGATCGAAGGAATTTTTCCAAGTGTTCGATCTTTGTAGTAATAATTACTAAAAAAAAATAATAATCAAAAACACGTATCCACGCCGTTTAGGGCATTTGCGCACTACGTCCGATTCGTATAATTTCCGAATCCGAGAAATGACGTTCCGAAATGTCACAGGGATCGTTTTATCTCTAGAGGTACAAGCGATCTTCTTGCGTGCGAATCGGACTTAGTGCTCAAGAGACATCCGAAGTGTGCCCGAGTTTTCTAGGTTTATATAGTCTCGGATTCTAGAACGAACACGAATCGGATGCAGTGGAAAAACGCGTTTAGTCTGAACAACAATACATCAAGTCAAGAATACATCAAGTTTAATATTGAAGATTTAAGTTTACGTTTACGATAAGAAAGGTTCAAAATGTCGAGTTTTGGGTAGTCTTCACTGTACTTTAATTGAACCTCCTTGTAAATAAACCTTGCGTGTATGGTTAGCAATCTAAAAAAACTTATCGACCAACGATAGTCTATCTCTAAAGTCTATCACGAAATGTTATTCCTTTTAACACCTACTAATGGGTGTCTAAATCATAATTTTGACGATAAATAATTATTTACGTCATAAATTATCAAAAGTCAAAATTGTTAGAAACGTACTTTACTGTTAATGACGATATTATGTGGAATGGAGTATCTACTGTAGCAAATCACTTACTACTAGAGATGGGAAAAACTGCTTATTCATTTTAAACGTAAGACGATTTTGTAAGCACTTTGAATCTTTGTGTGAAATCTAGAGCACAATATGCTATGTACAATTTCGTTATCGCTTTCCCTCCTAAAGACGCTGTAGATGACGTTTTTTTTTAAACGTTGTGCTGTTTCGAACGTGACGGTATGTCTTTACGACGCTTTGGAATAAACGAAGAACTTTGAAGTTCAATTACCCTCATTAGAGAGTAAAGGTCATGAGGTTGACAGTCAATAGGCATCAAACCGGATTGTGTTGTTTAGCTCGTTCAGATTATTACTACAAAAACGTTATACTAATTTCAAAAATCTCTCACTATATTTCACTAGTGGCGACGAAAGCCGAAAGCCAGTACAAATATCTATAACAAAAAACACATAGAAGAATTTCGACGGCTCGGTAACTCGACCGTGGCTCAGTTGGTAAGAGCAATGCTACGGTGCAGCATGGTCGCGAATTCAAGTCCCAAGATTAATAATCATAACGAAAATAGAACTAATATAGACGTCTTCATCAAACCCAGGATGATGCTGAGATTGGGTGGCGCTAGTAGAACCTTGCACCCGTCACACACAAAATAGGCACCTGTACGTCGAGACACCAGTCTGTCACATCGTACCATAACATACCATTTATTATCTTTGTTTTATTTATTATTCTTAACTGCCTCTGTGGCCGAACGGTTACCATGCCGGACTGCCACGCAGAGGTCCCAGGTTCGATTCCCGGGCCGGGAGAAATATGTGTATGGCCTACATTTATTCCTCTCGTGAGTTTGGGTGTAATTTGTGGTTGTCTATATGTGTGTCCATGGCACCCGCGACGCAGGGTTTCCCTAGTGTGGGGTTATGTTGAGTGTGTTCGTTATTATATTATGTTATATATTATTTGTTTATTTATTTTTTCCTACAAAAGTATATAAGTAATTTTTTTAAATTTATAATATACATCGCCTCTAATACGTAAAATAGACATAAACATGAAACGGTGTCGCATAAACCTAATACAGATTTTTCTGTACACCGCTGCTTATCGAAGTTCTGTGATCGAAATTCAGCAGCTTCCTTTTGGGCGGTGATTGACTCAACCCTATATTGACTATGGGTTACATATTTAGTTTTTGTTAACTTGTATAATATCTGAGTCAGTAATAAACACAGAAAAGAGGGTGAGAAGGAAGGAAGAACTTCCATGATTCTTTTTTTTTTGTGAAAGTGTGATGAAACTATTCGTTCCGTCATAATTTTTATTTTTTGCTTTTTTTTGTATATAATAGACACACGCTTGTTCACAATCTCACTTGATGCTAAGTCAAAGTCAAAGTCAAAGTCAAAGATTATTTATTCCATAGGTAAAATAAATTTACACTTGAAATCGTCACATTTAAGCTACTGCTCGTTCACTACGCTGACCTCCCTGAGAAGAACAAGCAAGAAACTCTAGAGATTGCTCTTTTCAAATAAACTTAAATGCTATGGAATACATTTTGAATCAAATTTGTGTGGATTCTGGAGCCATGTCGTCTTTCCATACATCTTTATCTAACACGTAGTCTTCAATTTTGTAATATGATTTTTCGATCAAAATATTTTTAATGTAGTTTTTAAACTTAGGAAATGATAAACTTAATATATGCTCCGGAATCTTATTGTAAAAACGTATACAGTTCCCCATAAAAGAGTTGTTTACTTTGGTTAAACGAAATCGTGGTACCATGAGTTTGGACTTAGCTCTAAGGTTAATATTATGGATATCTTTTTTCTTATTGAAATTATGTATATTTTTACGAGCGTATACAATATTTGAGTAAATATACTGTGATGCCACAGTCATGATACCAGTCTCCTTAAACTTTTCTCTGAGAGAAACCTGAGAGCCTAGACGGTACACAGAACGAATCGCTCGTTTTTGCAATACAAATATGGTTTGCTAAGCGACGATGTATCCGATGGTGGGACGCGTTTGCCTAAAAAATGCCTCTCTTCTTCTAGTCTTGAATAGCCCTAAATTGTACTTTTCGGGAAAAACGGTTGCCGGTAGAGTATTCTACTACGTTGCCGTACGCATCAGGAAGGAGATACGAGTTGTTTAATTTTTCAATAGTAGATTAGTCTAGTTATATTATCTAGTTATGTATATTATTAAATATTATGATCTCTTTGTAAACATTATTAGTATTCAATGTGTAGCGAATTAATTCAAAACACTTCAATAATTAGAAGATATTCTTTGTTCTAATTATTAATATTAAGATAAGATCGCTATGAAAAATTATTTTGATCCGGCTGGATTTGAAACAGCGTCGTCAGCATACCGTGCCGACGGTCTCCCAACTGAACTACGGAACGAACCAGTAGACCTAACAAATTTTTCAAATGTTTTTATCGGCTCTTTGCCGTAACGCCATCTGCAAGACATCCAGGAAAGTTTATCTTCACTCAGCTCACCTACCAGCGGGTGACCAGAGATGGCGCCTTAATAATAGTGATGTGAATCATGGTAGTAAAACATTGCGATATTCAATAATACAATTTTAAAACAACTCATACAATTTTTTTGAAGAAATTTACGGGAGACTAGACAAGGCAAGGGTTCCCATTATGTTGTAGATATATATACCCAAGATTCGCACGAACCGTTACACTTCCACATTTATATGGCGTATGGTATTGGAGTGAAATTCCCTGCTTGCAGATTTGTTCCCTGAACGCTGTAACTTGGGCCTTGTCAAAGCGAAAGTGAATAGGTGTTATAAGACGTGCATGCTCCATTGGCGACTTTATCATCACTTTTTATTAGGTGAGACGGAGGTCAAATTGCCCACTAAACTCACTTATTCAAAAAAAAAAATTAGTAGAAAAGAAGTAGTAATAAATATTAGACAACATCTCATACTATGCTCTGATCCCAAAGTACGTAACTAAAGCACTTGTGTTATGAAATCGGAAACAACGACACGCGGTACCACAAATACTCAGACCCGAGACAATATAGAAAATATAGAAATTTTCCAGAAATAACTTTTGCTCGAATTTCCATAACCTCGAAAGTAATTTTCAGAGGAAAATGTTTTTTGTTTTAAACTTTTTTTTTTTTTTTTTTTTTTTAAACCTAACTTAACATAACCGAACCTAATCGTGTCTTTGCGATAAACATCCAACATATCCTGAAAGAACAACGGTTTCGTTATAATTCGGTTTTCGGTGTAATGAAAATTCGAACAAAACTTATTTCGGAAAAAAATTCGAGTTTGTGATAGCTATAGAAAAGTTGACCCGGCCGGGGATCGAACCTCAGAGCAGGCGACACCATGAAAACCATGTGCATGCCACTCGACCACGGAGGTCGTCCAGTAACGGATAAGATACTGTAGTACTACTAATTTATTATTATACTGTGTGGCTGTCCATTGACAAAGCATGGGAATCAGTTTGAGTTCATAAATAATTCGGTTCGCGTTACAATGATGACGTCACTTAACAACCAATGAATATGTTAGAACCACGATGAAACACGATGTTTCGCACCTGGGAGATATTAGACTTTGAATGCATTAATGTTATTAACATTCACATGAGTAACGATAGCCCAGTGGGGAGAATGCTTGCCTCCTACATAGGAGGCCGTGGATTCGGTTCTGAACGAGAGTTCAACAATACCGAATATTTTGGAATCTCTTTCATCGACCTTAAGAGTGAAGAAAAAAGAAAAGAAAATATGATAAAACGATCGATACAATACACGATCTTCGTAGATGCGTGAAGACCCCAACGCATTGAACTGGTGGGCATTTATTCGTTGAATGATGAAAAAAATTCAATAATAATTTTATTGATATACGACGGTTTCCATTATCAAAATTAACGAGAATTTTTATACAAGCTACACAATAAGACAGGAGTGGACTATATATTATAAATTTTAAAATACAGCAAAAAATTTAAACACATAAATATATTATGAAGATGATTTCTGATTGCGCTGGTTCCTACTACCCTTCAATCCGGCACAGCAGTGCTGTTTTGATATAGAGATACATAGGACGATGGTCCGACTCCAGGTAAGGTAGTGAACCCCACCACATACCCAATAAATTTCAGAACTAAAACCTAGTTCATAAAAAATTTAAATAAAAGCAAAAAATACAACATAAGAAAGAACGGCAATATTGTCTTTCCGGTCTTTCCTTTGCATTGGCTGTAAAGAGTGAGTATATAGATACATAAATAAATCAAAGAAGAATCTCACAATAAGGGCTAAGTACTTTCCAAAAGGTTAATCAAACTGTCACGTGATTCCACAGGTGTTTATTAGTCATTATAACGCATCATGGTCCCTGAGAGTATCACGAATCGTTATATGACGCAAGCACAATGAAGCGCGGACATGCGCGGCATTTGTACTTAATTGACGTACCGCACGCCAATATTCAATTCCAATATGAAACCAACATTACCAATCTTAGATGTTACACCGAAACGAATTCCAAGATCTGATTGTGTTGGACAGATTTTATTTCTGAAGTTTGACTAGTGGTAGTAGTGATTACATATTTCTCCATAAATCAGCACTACAATGTATCTAATATAAAAGTATGGAAAGCCAGCGCAATCACAAACACAGAGATTTATTTGACATCCCACCGGCTAGTGCCGCGGCGGCGGAATACTTTTTTGTTAACAGAACCGTCTGTTTGTTTGCCTATTGGAATACCATTATCATCTAGTGATGAAAAAGACTCAGTCTTTTAAGGCGTTTTATAACGACTCGACTCCATTTTACAGGACTCGACTCTAAAATTAAGAATGGGGGTTCGAGTTTTTATTAATAAGACTCAGCCGTTATACTTAAAGACTTAAACGGCTTAAACAATTTGAACGACTAGAAAGACTTAAACGACTCGAGTTGTTTGCAAAGGACTTATGCCTATTTTATGTCTTACTAAACCCAAAGTTTATAAATAAAAATGACGTAAGTAGTATGTAGTAAATAATCACGTTTATTTACTCACAATAAAAATTGTAAAATAAATACCTTGTGGGTAGAAATAAAATCACGCCATACGGCTCATGACTTGCGACTCCCGAGGCTATGAGGCGCCAGTCGTTTTAGTTGTTTTAGAATTGTTAATCGTTTTAGGCCTGTAAGTCTTTTAAGCTTCCTAGGGTTAAAAGGCTTCGACTCGAATTAGTCTTCAGTTTTAGTCTTATGACTCAAGACTTCAGGGTTAAAAGGCTAGACTAGTTGTGAGGCGTTGAAAATTAGTCGAGGTTTTTTAAAAGGCCTTAAAAGACTGAGTCTCTTTCATCACTATTATCATCATGTCGTACTGTTGAACACCCATTGCAATGTTAAAGATACCTCCTGAGAAACAGAAATTTCTACAAATGATGGATATCACTTAATCAGATGGCCCGTATGACTATTTACCAGTTTATTAAAAAAATAACCACTATTAAATAAAAGTGACAATTAGCACTTGAATATGTAATTATGATATTTTTATAGCCGTGTTGAAAGATATTCTAAATTATAGGTTAAGTAAAGACTAAAAACCTAATTAATACTATATTCATTCAAGAAATAAAATAAAGGAACAACGTGCATTTGCTTATGTTGTACTTGAGCACTACCATGAGTTAACAGTGACAGTTAACGCTCGCGACTGCATAAAATGTTTGTATACAAAATGTTGTTCCTCTTGTGACCTCTAGGAGCTGTAGTAATTATGAAGTAAATTACGTGGTCGCTAACGACAGCTGTCGCAGTAACTCGTGGTAGAGCCACAGGTGTCTGTAAATTTTTTGACACTAAAATTAGAAATGACGGTGAGTTTTTACTTTTGAAGTTAATGTTTATGTCTTTTAGGGTATAGCCACATACACTGCCTAGGTTCTTGTAGTAAGGGAGTGGTCCACTAAAATTCCGCATGTGGAAGCGTGACTTGCCAATTATAGAATTTTTTAATACTTGCTGTTAAATATCCCATTAAACCATTTAAGTTTTCTTTTTTATATTACCTAATTTTATCATTACACTACGTCGTAAATGTGGTAATTGATACCCCGGTAATGAAGTAACAGTTCGTGATAGAGTAAAATGCAGGTAGTTAGTATGATTTAGAACTTACGCCGTGCATTCGCAATCGAGCGATCGTGGATCGTTTAAAAATATATAGATTAGTTTTCAATTTATTATAATAAGGACAAGACCCACCCTTTAGTGGGCTTCTTACGATATGATATTGGTTGTTGATTGAGACAGAAATTTTAAAGAAGTTTTGCACAGTTCAAGAAGGTTATCGATGAGGATTATTTTAGCAATAGAAAAATGTGGGCAATCAAAAAATATATGATGCAAGGATTGGTTGGAGTAGTTACAGTGAGTGCGCGAGAGGAGGAGGAGGAGATCATGTGGATTCTATGCAGGTGTTCATTGAAACATCCATGACCAAGACATAATTTTGTTGTTTGTAATAGTTTTTAGATAAATTTTTACCCATTTAATTGGGTAGGTAAAGGTTCCAACATACCGCCTCTTCATATGTTTAGTATCTGTCCTTTTGATTGTACTTCCATAGGGTTTTCTTCATTCCATTCTCATACATGGACTGTATGAGAATGGAATCATTCAATTCACAATAAAATAAAATTATTTGAGTATGGTTTATAAATATTACATAAAAAATTAGGCCACAAGCGGTTTTTTACCTTTGAGACGATGAGGAAATGAATGTACAAAACCTTAGTGACAACTGAATACAACATCTATGGTCATTTTTCATTGAACAAATCAAATTTAATGTTCCAGAAACACGGCAATTATTCAACAAAACAATTACCCTGCCAACATCGATGACCTAGTCGGCAAACATTGTAAAAACACCGCGATTAGAACGTACAAATTGCATTACGGCACAAACAATCCGACAGACACAGAGTGGTTGGGAACAAGCACTACGTGTGTCATAGACAAAACAATGAGACATTTAGTACCGCTGCCTCATGAATATTCAATGTACTTGGTACTGATGGAACTCGAAAAAAATATACTCAAGTCCCTAAATAGGGAGATGGGACTACTGGGACAAGCTGTGTTTTTTATGATACCAGGTGAAGGGACGAACAAGTTGTGCGCCTGATGGTAAGCGACACGTCCATCCTATGCAGTTGCAGCGACACTCAGAGCTTTAAACCGCAAAGAGTTAAGTAGCAGAAAAGCTGCTTGTGAAAGACTTCTCCAGGGAAGTCAGTCAGTCACTCTGAGACATAAGTTGACAGGTCCAATGTGCCTGTAATTTCACCAGCACCATTACCCTTCAAACCGGAACGCAGTTATGCTCACATTACTGCTTGGCGGCAGAAATAGGTGGCAGTACTTTGCTGGACAAACTCTTTCACAAGGAACTCTACTGCTACACTAGTGATGAGTCATGATATTCAATAAAATAAATATGGCAACGTTAATGACACTTTCCTGGTATTATTGCAAATGTCTACGTGCGGCGGCAATTTACCATCAGGTGGTTGGACTATCTGATTACCATAATCTTCTTTGATAGTCATATCTATCTATCCGACCTTATTCGGTCATGGCGACCACTTTGATTCCTAGTTGACTTGGCGCTGATGCATTCGAAGATGACTAATGTAGTCAATCTTCATGGCGAGCCCTCGTGCACATTGGAGGCTTATAAGTACACCGCCAACGTAATTATAGTTAATATTCCTTTATTAAATCACGTTTATAGCGGTTACACACGGCGAATTTTAGCAGCGATGAAAACGCGATACAAACGCGATGCACGTTTTAAATTAATTAATTTATGTATTTATTTAATGTATTTATTAATTTCACTTACAATTAAATTTACAATTAATAAAACAAAATAATGTGCATAAACCTATACAGATTTTTCGCACATAATTATTCAACATAAGCGACCGTATCAATGCAGTCGTGCGTTTGCATCGATGCAATCGCCTATAATTCGCGAGTGAAGCGATGTAAACGCGCGTTGTTCAAGAAGGTAGATAGGAGATGGATACGTTGAAAATGCACTTTGAACAAAAACAAAACAACATAATAAACACATCTCATACTTATTACAAAATCAAGTGTTAAACAAAGTCAATGACATGAAATAATTTAACTCTATTATAATAATTGATTGCCAAGTTCTCTCTGAACATTTCTTAACAATGGTTATGTCACGTTAATGCTCGTTCATTGAGTTTTCACTTTGATTCTAGAGCGCAGAATAAAAAGATTGCCAAGTTCTCTGCATTATGATTGCTTAGATTGGAAAATAATATGATGGCGCACGAGGTGTTAAAGTGTGTAAAAATGCTGTTACGAACAATTTGAAAAGTATTTTTTATTTTGTTCCGCAACAGCTTTGTAGAAATGTCATTATTAAAAAAAATTTCAAAAAATTGATACTAATATAATAACTGCCTGGGTGTAATTTGTGATTGTCATGTCATTGTCCATGGGGACACACACATAGACTATCACAAATACAACCCGCTATACAGGGTTACGCTAGTGCAAGGCTATGAGTGTATGTGTTATTATTATTAATAAATTGATGTTGTTAGCAACACCCAGTGTTGCTTACTAGATACAGAGTATTACATAATGGAATAATTAATGATTAAATGTTTGCAAAACTGGGCTTTCATTAAACGTTGTAGATTATAGAAAAATTGGATTTGGAAAAACTAACCTGTGTGCGAAACTATTTATTTGTACAAACACGCATACAGAAAAATTCGTGAGGTCGCTGGTTCGTTCCGTGGTTTAGTTGGCATACCGTCGAATCCGGCCGGATCGAAGGAATTTTTTCCGAGTGTTCGATCTTGGTATTAATAATTATAACAAAGTGATAGTAGTTTATCGGACAGTGCACGTTCTGTTATGGATAAAACAAAATCATAATAAATTTCTATTAAACCGTTATGTGTAAAATTTTTTTATCACAATCCAAGAGAACTTGGCGCTTTTTTATACGTGCCTTTATATACAGTTTTCACTGATTCCTATTAATTATCAACTACAGTGAGGTGACGTTTCAATGGCGTTATAGAGAGAGCTGTGAATGTTTCTTTTTGTTTGAAGCCGTTATGTGGCTTTGCTTACTTGGTACCGTGGTAAGAAGATTTTGTTAATTAGATGCTTAGTTAAATTATAGTGGTTAGTGCCAATAGGGTATAAAAATGAGAATGACTATCGAGAGACATGGTAACCGTATATATATACTGCCACGCAGAGGTCCCAGGGTCGATTCCCGTGCCGTGACAAATATTTGTATGGCATACATTTATTTCTCTCGTGAGTTTAGGTGTAATTTGTGGTTGTCTATGGGCCGTATTCTAGAACTGTACTCAATGCTCAAGTCAGGATTTGAGTATGGTTTAAAGCACTCGAAATCATACTCAAGTCCCTGCCATTAGGGTCGTATTTCCAGTACTTGTGTTTCCAGTGCAATCCTGACTTGAGCATTGAGTAGAGTTCTAGAATACGACCCTGAGTGTGTCATGGCACCCGCGACACAGGGTTTCTCTAGTGCGAGGCTATGAGTGTGTAAATAATAATGAATTTTTAAATGGGAGAGGCGGTATATCCCGGCAATTATTATTATTGTTAAAGATAGAATTATCTCAATAAAATTGCATTCATACATTTAAATCGAGCAGGTAATCAACTGCTCATTTTTCTTTGCTGTAACACGCACCGTGGCAAACGATTTTGCACTATGTACGTTGAGCTACATCTAACAATGTACAATTTGGCAAATTTCTTTAAAGCAATTTGTACCTTACGTCATTTACATACTGTACAAATTTGATGTTTAAAGATGACATTTCGTAGCTTTACTTTCTCAAACTCGTATCTAAAAGCACAAAGTTACTGAAATACTCAAAAATGGATTGTATATACAAATTTTGCAGGCTGCTTTCACGTGACATTCCCTTCATATTTAGACACTGGCTTTTACCTACTCTTAAATTAATGCATCCAAATTATAATTGATAAGAAGTATAAAATAAATAGAAACTTTTGCCGAAAAGATACCAGTTTGAGAAAGTAAGGCATCGATTTGTAGTCTTAACAATTTTAGATATGGACAAAAACACAATCGGAATAAAGATTTTCTTTGAACAAATAAGTCATTTAAGGCGATGGGAAAACTTAACAAAAAAAATTTCCCACGCTGTTTCTACATTAGCCTTCAGGTGCGAACATTCGTTAATATAATTAGTAGGGCTTTCAAACGTACACTGGGCCGCAGTCAAGTATTAAGGCTCTGTTAAGATGACAAGCGTTAGGAGTTAGACGCGTTAAACTCGCATCAACATGTTACCTGCGGTTACTTAGGAATAAAATTTGTGTACGTGCACTAGGATACGTGTCAAAATTGCCACACTCGTATGTACCGGCCTTAGAATTAATTGTAAGAATGCGAATCATACGTCAAAGTATAGGGCGTTTATCACATGAAATATTATAATAAACTTATAATAAAATAAAATTTAATAAAAAAATTGTATTGTTAAATTAAAATAACTTTGTAAATTTCTTTTAAAAATTTAAAATAAGGTGTTTCATTAAAACTTTTGTAACAATAGTAAGAAATTTGAAGGTGTGCATTAATATTAGACATCACTGGTTGATGACATTAACATCTCAGTCACTGGTGATCATGGGACTTATAGCCCCTCACTAGGGAAACCCTGTATCGGGGTTGCCATGGACACACACTTAGACAACCACAAATTACACCCAAACTCACTAGAGAAATGTGGACCATATAAATATTTCTCCTGGTCCGGGAATCAAACCCGGGATCTCTGCGTGGCTATAGTAACCGCGAACGGTGGCCGAAGCCACGGAGGCACTTAAGTAGTGTAGTACTTGTATGGCTTACATTTCATTCTCTCGTGAGTTTGGGTTATATTATTATTATTAATGAAACCATGAAAAGATTTAGGCGCCATGGTTGACACATTATTACTTGTCATCATCCTTTTATGTTGCTTATGTTGTTTTTCGTTTTTTTTTTTTTGCAGTGAGTTTTGTGATAAACAAAAATTTATTGCCCTTCGCCTATTTTCCTTCGCCTTTAACGAGAAATTTGCTACTAAACATTTGGCTGGGTCGGTAAATTACATTTTACTGAGTCACGACAAAAATGTCAATTACCGCAGTTAGTCAGCAGGGAGACGAAATAATCTTACTCCAAATCAACGTAACGGTATCACCGAACGTTCACTTACCTGAAAGAAAAAAAATAAAATTAACAAATAAAAATAATGAAATAAACAGACATTCGCTAACTGTTTAAAAGTAATAAAACAAGCATAAAAAGTCTGTATACGAACTGTTGACCGTCATAATCGATTTAATTAAAATTGAATCGAAACAATTTAATTTTTTTGTAAGAAACATGAATTAAGGAGAATCGCCAGAGGAGAAACGGGAATAACTATTTACTATTGAGCAACAGTCTTCCAAAAAATATGTAATACACCTCACGATATTGTTTAAAGAATGTGCTAATTTGTTACACGATAATATGTACTTTACCCGATTATATAAAAATTGTGGAATTGCTAGATTTGAACGCATGCATCATCTAATTTAGGCAATGGGTGAACTTAACGCGGGAGTGAGAGGGAATGAGTGTGCAAGAGAGAGGGACGATTCGAAATTATAGAAGAGAAGACGAGAGCGATAGGTTTTGTTTTATATGGACGACGTACGACGGAACATGTTTCAGACCTTATCCCTTTTCATTGATTATCCCACATTCACGGAAGACATTCAAGGACGGTTTAAAAAAGGTGGAAAAGAAAAAGAAGTACACTAGCCGTAACCTTAGTGGTACCGCCCCGACTGGCCCCAACCATTTATAACGTCCAGCGGTACCGACGACGTTGCTATACGTGTCACGACTTTATTGCTCCACAAAGTCAGCGGATTTGTGGAGTACATACGGGTGAAAGCCAAAGCTGCCCTGAGAGTCGAGCAGTTGGAGTCCCGTCACAAGGTGAATTTAAAACATTTGTGGTGAGAATACCAACTCAACACTTTCTCGACTTTCATGAAGGAGGATTTTTGGCCGAAGGGTATCATGTTCCGGCGTTTCCGAGTAAATAAATAAATCGTTTTTATTATATTATTATGACTGTTAGTCTATAAGGTATGTATTCAAAAACAATCTAGACTAACTCTAAAACTTATTATTTAAGAAAAAATATATAACTTTGCACATTATTTTTATATGGAAATATTTCTTTTTAACAACTATACTAATAACGAGAACCAGCAAAATTTTGGTTTTCAGAGGCCCCGCTGCCCCATCAGTCATACTTTGTTTCATGTAATTCATATTATTTTTACGACTTCCGTGTGATAAAAGCATTTTTGACATAATGACCACATGTGGCGTCATTACCCCGTCACCTGGAGACATAAGTTGATAAGTCCCATAGTCCCATATGCTTGTAATTTCATCAGCGCCTATAGCCTTCAAAACCGGAACGCAGTAATGACTACGGAAGACTACGGTAACTGCAATGTACGGTACGGTAGCAGAAAAATATAAAAGTGTAACAAATCAAGCGACTGATCGAACGATCCAGTCGCGCTCTGTTTGATTTGCCGGCCAACGGTGGTCATCCTCAAATCAGTTCTGCGTTCGCGCACTTTACTGTACCAATTAGTTTTTTACTTATTTTCACTCCATTTTTTTCAATTTTATCTAATTCCACAGTGAGTCATTTCGAGAATTCTCTCGAAATTTCGCGGCACAGTTTTAATATTTTTTGAACTTTGTCACTAACCGTGCGATATGTGAGATTTATATTCTAAAGTTTATATTTTACATATAAGACTCATACACCAAATTAAAAGATTTTTAATCACATGCAACTCATAAAAATAATAATTCATGAAAAATTTTTGTACGGACGGCAGCATACCAAGCTACACATTGCCGGATCTTTCCGTTCTCCGTTACTTTGGAGGCGATATTCGCACAAAAGCATATAGCTCGATGTTCTATTAACTGTACATGTGAAATTTTAGAACTCTCTTATTTAAGCATAGAAAAGTTATCGATCATTTATAGAATCTTTAAATGTCCTAAAAAGTTGTCATTTTCTATCACTAGTCCGAAATTACATTTTCCAGAAATAACGTTTGATCGAAATTTCATAACCTCGAAAGTAATTTTGAGAGGAAAATGTTTTTAATTTTAAATTTTTTTTTTCTAACGGGGGAACTGCTGTTGATGAACTGATGTTGTGGGCGTCGTGGGATCCCGTAGATTCTCCACTACAACGCCCCCGGCCACCTTGACTTCTGCCAAGGTTCCCACGCTAGAGAGGGGAGAGTCGGACGCCTGACCCATCTTCCAGACAGGTGAGACCGTGCAATGCGGGCAAGGGATCCCCGTCCATTGTCCGCTGGTCTCATTAGGGAATTAGGCGAGCAGCGAACTGCGTTCGCCTTCTTCCCCGCCGTCTGCACCGGAGCGGGTTCGCGTCGACAGTGTCTTCGCGTGCCCGCTCCGCGGCCTCTTTGTGCGAGATGACCTCCTCGCAAAAAAAGACCACAGCCTCCCACGATTCTTCGCCGCTCAGCATGTTAGCTACCACGCTTGGCAGTGAGAAATCTCCTCCTATGGTCGCTACCAGAGTGTGGCGTTGCGCATTCCAACGATTGCACACCTCTAAGGTGTGCTGCGCCGTGTCGTCCGCGTCGCCACACTCATGGCAGGACGGTGAGGTCTCCCTCCTGGCTACTTTATGCAAATAGTGCCCGAAGCTGCCATGCCCGGACAGTAGCTGCACAAGTCGATATGTTAAGAGCCCATGTCTCCTATCAACCCACTGGTCGAGAACTGGGCGGATCGCCTCTATTGTGCGAACACCGTAGGGCGAATCCGCCAGAGTAGTTTTCCAGCGGTCGCGCATTCGTTGCGCCGCCATCCGTTTTCTTTTAAACCTAACCGAACCTAATCGTATCTTTGCGATAAACATTCAACATATCCTGAAAGAACAGCTGTTTCATTATAATTCGGTTTTCGGTGAAAATTCGAAGAAACGTTATTTCGGACAAAAAAAATTTCGAGTTTGTCATAGGTTACCATTTTGAAGATTTAACCTTATTTCACCAAGGGTGTATTTTATTCATTTATTTCTTTATTTCATTATTTTGTCAATGTCTCAAAAAATTACGTCACCACTTTATAAGTCGCTGTATAAGTATGCAATGTTATTATTGTTTGTATTGTGTTATGGGTACTATTCGTTATTCAATACTTACCAATCTTCAAAGTTAACATGTTCAAACCATTTAAGAATCTATCATAGTACCTACATCTACCATAGAAATTATTTAAGAGTAATTTAAGAGTAGTAATAAAATACGCCGTGTGCATAGAACACGGCGTATTTTATACGCGCCGCAGACGCGCTGTATTCGCGTGTATGTATTGCGCATTTTGATAAAACGATAGTTTTAATTTTAGTTTTGTTTGTTAATTTTAATTAGTGAAATGCAACAACTACGTGAAATTATAAGTGTAAACTCCAGTGGAATATATAAGCTTCTTGCTCGTAACGCGATGTTTGCGCGCGTTTCAATTTATTCAAACACAGATAACTTACGCGAAAATAAACACAGATAATTTACGGCGCCTTAAACGCATCGCGTGTAAAATATTATAAATGCAAAAGTAACTCTGTCTGTTACGGTTTCACGCCTAAACCGCTAAACAAATTTTGATAAACTTTGGTATAGAGATAGCTGGGACCTAGATGAAGGACATAGGCTACTTTTTGTGACAAAAATAAATCTTACAGGGTGGAAATAGGAGATGAAAGTTTGTATGGAAAACCAAAAAAATATGAAAATTAGTACAGTGCGGTACGCCAGTGCAAGCACCTGCTTATTCTCCGCAGACGAAATCACGGGCACCGGCCAGTATAATCGTAAAGTAATTCGTAAAATGAAAGTAAACTGCCTCCGTGGCCGAACGGTTACCATGCTGGTCTGCCACGCTGAAGTACCGGGTTTGATTCCCGAGCCTAGAGAAATATTTGTATAACCTACATTTATTTCTCTCGTGCGTTTGGGTGTAATTTGTGGTTGTCTGTGCGTGTGTCCATGGCACCCGCGACACGGGGTTTACCTAGAGCGGTGACTCATAGCCCGGTGTGCGTTATTTTTATATAATTGAAAAATCCTACTAAATAGACTTTAGCTACATTTTTTTAAAACCAACGGTGACCGCTGTCCTGGCGCCATTTTTCGATATGCTATATTGTTTTTTTTTCTCATAAGTGTGTGGAGGTGTTATTTAATTTATTTAAAGCAATACAAATGGGATGCAGTCGTTTTCTGTTGCCCTTACTGATCTTTGAAAGCAATCAACAAGCCGACTATAATAGGCCAAAACGTCTGCACATCTAAAAAAACCCAAGCTCATAAAAAAAACCCACGGTTCATTACCGCTACACTATAGGAACTCCTAGTTCCCACACAACCTGTAGTTTTACTACAAGGATAACCCGTTTAGTCAAGTTGCCAGTCAAGTTGTAAGGCTACTTGCTATTCTAGTAACTAAAAAATAAGTCACACATAACGGGTTCGGCTTGTAATGATAATTGGCAATCGATATAGGGTTGTTCAAGTTAATTTCGACGTATGGGAACATTTTTTTAAGCCTAAAAAGTGTTAGTCTTTTTAGTACACATAAAAATTAAAAATAATATACAACAGAGTAGCAATGACATAATAAGTAATTTAACTGTAATAAATGACAACTCTAATGAAGGCAATTTGAATCACAAAAAGTAAAACCAATGTGAAAATGTCAAGAACAGTGCAGAAAAAAATATAATGGACAATAAAAAGGCAAAAAAAAGTACATATATTTGGATAGATACCAGATGATAAGATACGACAGTTTTCTTGGAAGCATCATAGAAGAGGTCCAAAGAAAGGGAGACAGAGAAAGACCGAGACGAAGTTATTTAGATCTAATAAGGAATAAGTTAATGCCCTGTTGTATCAGAAATTTAAAGCTCTCCTTAAGTAAGAAGAACAAAGCAGAATAAACATAGTATCATCAATGCCTGATAACTTAAAGTCCTTTTATAATTATTATATCAAAAGTAGTATTAATGTAATTATTAATAATTTTGACAAAATAAAAATAAGCTATGAGGTTAATCGTCACAACCACGGCAGCAGTAGAGCTCCTTGTGAAAGAGTTCTTCGAGGGATGTCCTACCTCCTTGCCTGTTTCTACCGCCAAGCAGAAATGTGAGCATTACTGTAAATGTAAATTACAGGCACGTGGAACTTGTCAACTTATATCTCAGGGTGACAGGCGCAGTAGCAATGCCCCTCAAATCTTGTTCCTGAACAGGGTGCATCTATTTATTCTATTAGCAAGGAAGCACAAAAGGTAAGTAAAAAACTACTTTCAAAATTATTTTAAAGATAGTTTGTGTTAGTTAGATTTATACTACTAGGTATTCGAGAGGTGTTCAACTTCTATAACGAAAAAACACAGACGCTCGCAATCACAGTTTTTACGCACAAAACCGTAACAAACATACAATAACAAAAACAAAGAAACTACAACAGTTATAACTTGTCATTAAAAGAAACCGACCTAAAAAGTTAGTGGAATTATATCCATTTGCCAAGTTTTATTGAAATCGGTTACCGGAAAGTGCGCGAACCCGGATTCATCCCCTAGTTTGCCACCCTTTAGAGGGTAGAGGTGGAATATGTTCTGGAAATTTTATTTTAATTTAAAGCTCTAAGTAACACTGCTTCTGCTATGGACAGGCGTGTCGCATATCACCAGGCGCACGAGTTGAAACAATCATAGGTCGCGTTTACGGAGAGTGAAGTATGTGTATATATGTATAAGAGATTAACATACTTACACTAACGTCACAGTACATTCATGAAAATGTTATTGATATTAAGAAAAATATAATTTTTTTATGAAAAATAGTGACAGACATAACATTTCCTATCCACAACTGAGGAATAGAAATAAAGTAACCGTTCTTGACAGTCGCCTTCTTAAAGTCTCAAATTCATTTAAGGGACAATGCGCTTCTTTAATAAGACTCAGATTAATATTCAAAATTTGCTATTTACGAGGTTTAAAACTATAGTGAAACAAAAATTTTATAATAAAAATTAAACAATTTTTCCGGATTTAAATCGCGTTTATTTGTTTTTTCAAACTAACCGACTTAATAAAAATTCATTCAATAAAATAATATGTAAAACTTCATGTAGCGTAAATTGGAATGTTTTCTTTGTAAAATTAAAAATAAGGTATATAATTAATAACTATTGTAACTATAGTGAAAAAATAGGGTGGTTTGCATTAATATTAGACATAACTGGTTGAAGACTACCACCTCAGTCAACCGTGACCATGGGACCTGTAAAGGGCCCGAAACGTCGGTTTGTTTGAAAAAACAAATATACGCGATTTAAATCCGGAAAAATAGTTTCATTTCCTATGTGTAACAATCGCGAAAACCTAAGAACTCGATTTATAATAAAAGTTTTGTTTTATTATAAAATGTTGTTATTTATGATAAAAGACAGCTTCTGCGTACTTAGATGATAAATATCCGTGGTGACCTGTTTAGCGCTTGCAGGTAGTCTCGATCTAAGATGTTTAAATTAAACATTGTAATTATAAGTGTATTCAAATAAATGTAGTATATATTTACAAAGAGCCACTCCTAGACTTTCTTGCTCATTGTTCTCAGGGGATTCTGCCTTACCAATGAGCAGTAGAGTGTAATCAGTATGACGATATCAAGTGTAATTTGCTTACTTATGAAATATACCAAGTAAGTTTAACATAATTCTACAACGACTTGTTTTCTCCTATGCAGCGGTTTCGTTAAGCTCCAATCAATCTAGGCTACTTTTGTTGTACGGCCATCAGTTTTTACGTCGACTTTCAATAGGGAATTGTTTTAACCAATTACTAAGAGAAATGTAGGGTACTGTTTTATAGCTGTTTACGGTTTATTGTGTAGCGGCGAGGCAATTATGACCAGTTAGGTAACTTAATATTTCTACGGTCATTAATATTGTTTCGGTTGATTTTACTGGTGGTGTAAGAATAAAGTAAAATGGGAAATCAGAATACTGTTATTGGTTTATATCTTGTTAGTACAATTTAATGTTAGTGGCGCTATGGGCTCGGTGAGTCGTAGTGGACGGTGTGTTCGCAACCTTTTTGTTGTCCCCAGAGCGAGCACTTTAAAGGGTTTCAAGGCGCCAACCACCGGGGCAATTATCATTCTATATGAGATTCTAGCATACAACCAGATTGTTGTTGTGTTTGTGGACAATTTGTCTCAACTCGTAGGTGCAATAGCACGCTACGTAAACTTAAATTATTATAAAACTAGGTAGTCTTTAATTTTTAACCGATTTCAAAAAAGAAGGAGGGTCTCAATTCAATTGAATTTTTTGTATTCTACCTCTAATGGTGGCAAACTAGGGGATGAGTCCGGTTTCTCGCACTTTCCGGTAACCGATTTCAATCAAACTTGGCAAATCGATGTAATACCATGAACTTTTGAGGTCGGTGATTATGTAAAAATTATTATTATTATGGTATTAGCAGTCGTTGTGAATGAATCCGATGGTGATGGTGGTGGACAAGGTTGAGCAGTCTTCTTGATTATTATACCGGCAAACAGTAAGATATGTACCTGATGGAATGCGGTAACCGGTACCGATGGACACTTCGCCAACTTAATTTTTGGACTTGTTCTGGTTTTATAGGAAATGAAGCTATTTTTCCGGATTTAAATCGCGTATATTTGTTTTTTCAAGCAAACCGACGTTTAAAAAAACAAATATACGCGATTTAAATCCGGAAAAATAGTTTCATTTCCTATGCGTAACAATCCCGGAAACCTAAGAATTGTTAATATTGTTCTGTTTTTGTTTCGTTTCTTTTTTTTGGAAATTTTGTTTTTTGTTTCTTTTTTTTCACAAAATTCAGGGCACATACCTACTGTTAGTAAATAAATATAGCTGTTACCAAAAATAACAGAAAATGACCAAAAAATATAGTTGGCATTGTGTTCTTTGGAGGTATCGCTATGATCAACGCCCGCGCTAGCCCATGTAACGCTATGGTGCGATCAATATACCTGACGCCCTCTAGTAAGCACGCGATCAAAATGAAATATTTATTTTAAAAGGTTACTAAAGAAAACGCAAATGTAGGAAAATGTTAGCAATAGTCGGCTCTTGACAACTTTCAATTACATACAAAATATAACTTGTAATATGTAATATAAATACTTTCACTAGTGTCCGTATAGCATTCCTAGTTGACTATAGCCTGTATACTGCCATTTGATTTGACGTTTTCAAACATATTAGCTTAACTTCCTTTTTTTTAGCATATCACTAAAGATAAATTAAGGGAACTGTGCACAATCATAACGAATCGTTGTTATTTGCTTACTGATGTTCTTAGTTTTATAATTTTCACAAGTATTTGAAGAATTCAAATTCGTTTACCAAATATGTTTAAAGCCCAAGTTTAGACAGTGAATCATCAATTCACTAAACAACTAAATAATTGACTCGCACTTTGTGGATTCCAAAAATACAATGAGTGAATCACTAAACAGAATACAAAAGATTTTGAACGAAATATACACAAAAAACTTAAATAAAACACGTTACTCTCGAACCTTTTATTGAATTTTATGTTATCGTTTACGGTGTCAAGTATATCGTGAG
The DNA here is from genome assembly GCF_003589595.1 of Hyposmocoma kahamanoa. Taxonomy (NCBI): domain Eukaryota; kingdom Metazoa; phylum Arthropoda; class Insecta; order Lepidoptera; family Cosmopterigidae; genus Hyposmocoma; species Hyposmocoma kahamanoa. The sequence goes on from NW_020653761.1 coordinate 1,422,857, forward strand.
GCGCAAGACGTTCATGTTTGCCGATAGGCTACTTTATTGTCGAAATAGGTGGCTACTTATGTGCCTTACAAATATTAAGAAGGTCCAACCTGCACCCTGTAGGACAACCAGTTCCAACCGGAATTCTCGCGTTGTCACTTCATTTAACAAATCCTTAAACCTCGAAATTAACTGGTTTAAGTATATGTGTATAATATTTACCAATATAATGAAACGCGTTTGAATAAACAAATTAACGTCAGCTACCCAAACTAAAGCTTTTTCAAAAGCGTTCCGAAAAAATCGAGTTTTTAAAACAATTTTATGACTCCAAACATGATCTATCAATACAATCCTACAGGGGTTTGTATAGTCTACTTAGTATTCTCCAGTCATTAGATGTAACAATGTGTTGCGCGCACGCACGATAATTTGACGGGTCGTTCACCTTCCTCCAAAACAGCCTGTACTCCGTGCACAAGGTGTCAAGTGAGTCTAGTTTGGTAGCACACATATTATACGGAATCCTTTTGTAATAAATATTGACAATCTTGTACACTATTGTAAATGTAGGTCATCACCGAATTAATAAATAAAATATAAGAATTAAATCCTCGACAATTTAGCCCACTCTATAACTTTGTATTCTTGGTAGAATATTTTGCTAATGAAGTAATCTGACGTGGTTTTGAAAGGACTAGGGAGACTATTCTGCGACTCCTGAAATATTCTTCCACGCTTTGAGATCAGTTGTGTAATTGTTATTATTGTTTCATAGTAGGGTATTGCAAAACATCGTCGCTGACATTTTGAATTAACTTTTTTTCTCTCCAAAGAAAAACATAAACAGACTACAAATTACTCTGCGTTGCCAGAAAACTGTAGTCGTTTGAAATAATACGTATCAGCTGCCACGGTTATGGGTAGTGCGCACGAAGATTGTGCGTTTCCGAACATTATGGCCTGATATCATTACAACCGCTGTCTGCGGCTGTTGGTTTGATTATGATGGTTATATTTCGACTTTTTGAAAGAGAAAATACGTACTCTACTTGAAAATGTGCGCAAGTAACTTTTGATATATCATTTTTAGAATATATGGCTTAGATTCAAGTCGTTTATTTGCAGCATACAAGAAAGTTCAAAATTGATCACCTTTTTAATTTTAACATGATTTCATAATCATTCATATCATGATTCTTAACTAATGAGTTCTTAAAATATACGATTTTATCTATTGATTTTGCATTGTTCGTAATATTATGAACCGTGAGATGAAAACTTTATGTACTAAAAAAGAAACTTACTTATTGGTAGTTTTTCTGTACTTTTTCTTTATTAAAGGTACACCATATTATTGTAACGTCATCGGATTTCCGCAGTATACCAACTTCAAGACGATTGGAAAAGTGGAAGTAACATTTCATATTATTTTGTTATTTTTGTTATTCTATTTTATTTTTGTTTTAATTTAGCTTTTTATTTTTTTTATCTTGCTTGCTGTGTATTTTTGCGTTGTGGCGTTGTTATAAATGGTTTCTATTATATTCTGTTTCAACGTGTTTGAGCAAAATTAAATTAGTTTCGATGAGTTGTTAGCTTATGCTAACACTTTACTGTTTTCTATCGAGATTTATTTTCTTCAACCCAACGACGTCACATACTTCTTAAGAGCATTTCCCCCATCATTTCTGTCGACATGTTCCATGCTATTTTACGCTCAAACCTATCTCAAACTCATTCAGACTAATCCGACAACATAATACCTAAATGACTCGACCGAGTCAGAGGAAGTAAAGGATACAATTATCTAGATTCTTTAAGCATTAGATGTAATAAGACTTATGTTTAAAATGTCGTTAGATTAGGTAATATAAACCTGGAGGGTTGAAGCAAAATTATCATTGCGACTAGATAATGTAAGGAAATTACAAAGGAGTAAATTACTTAATTTAAACTATGTACGAGCATAAATATAGAAAGTATAGTGTAGCTAAGTACCCTAAGTAAGAATCCGGTTAATTTACTAGGTTTAAAAGTATATGGAAACCAATACTTTACACTGAAGTTACATAACAGAGTTGTTGCGAATATCAGCCTTCTCATTAGTAGTGATATCACCTAAAAGGCTTGCTGGAATAATTTACAAATCTTCCAGAAATAAACTGCAAGCCGAAAAAGCAGCTCAGTCGTGTGTTTTTAAAATATAACTTTGATAAAATTCCCCAAAGATTAAGGTAGGCAAATTGATTGTTGTCATGCATTTTGATTCTTTTGTTAAAAAATGTCATGACCTTAGTGATATAATATTTTATTACTACATCAAAGAAAATAGAAAGATATTTCATGTAGATTCAATAAGGATGTTAATTTTTCGCGTTTTTTTAATACATAAAATCCGTATGATAAAAATTATATGGATGATAAAAATCCATGATAGTGACCCGTTTTATCATATTTCAAATGAATATTATAAGCGATAAACGTATATAATAGTTATTTGTTGTGCAAGGTTGTAAAGTTGTTGTTTGACGCGAGTGTTTGTATTGAAACCTGAGCGAGCGAAGGAAATTAAGATTGAACCAATTTTCAGGTTCCGAGTTTGAGGATGAGGAACCAAGTTGGAAGTTCAAAAATAGATTCCTGAGCGTAGCTTGGATTTCAAGATAAAAAATGTCTGGACACTATTATTGACATTTGACAGTATAATGATCTACGACATGATATATTTTTTTGGTTTAAGAAAATTCAATAAACAAAATAACGACGTATAATCACAGAAATCTAAATTAGATTTCTGTGCGTACAGTCATTGACTTACAATTATATGGACGTCGGGTCCGCGCTAAAAAGTGTCCGCACTTGTAAGGCGCTAAAATCGTATACAGAGCGCGACACTCCGCTTTAGTCTTCATTTGTTCTACGGACAGCGCGATACTGCGATGACATAACAATTTAAATTTCGAATAGGTTGACTTGGGACATTTTTTTCGTGGTTTTTGTATTAGACCCGTCGTCCATTTATTTGTAAGTCAATGCGTACAGTACATAATTTGACCAACGATTTAAAAGAAAAAATATTACAATGTAAAGTTGCAAAAAAATACGCACTTTTGGTAGATATTATAAATTCACGATTACGATTATTTAATGTCCATTTAAACCGCACTTTCCAGACCAAAAAACTAGAAAATCACAAAGAAACATTATGAGCAACAGAACAATGTATCACGACATAGGCGTAACCGCGTTATCTAACTGTCCCTGTATACTACCAACTTATTTATTCTGATCTACAAATTAAGGATTATTATGTTGCACCATATAATATTGTAATATTCAAATGTGAAATATTTATAGCCCATGTGTAGAACGGGTGCTCGTCAATTTTATTTATTTAAGCATATACACACGCACGAAAACCCGCACACACACATGACGCCCACATGTACACTTATACAGGCAAACTTATAATATATAATTGATATTTTATAACCTACTATAATAAATAAGCTACATCCGTTGTTAAAAGTTGATAAAGGAATTCGATTCCAGTCATAGGTTATAACTAGCTCAGAAATGAGATACCTAATTACTATTTTTAACCGACTTCAAAAAAGAGGACTTTCTCAATTCAACTGTGTTTTATGTATGTGTGTGTGTGTGTGTGTGTATTTCGCGATTGCTCCAACATTTGTGAATTTTTTTTTATTGGAAATGGGGCACCTTAGTTCTGGTCCCGTTCAAATTTACAGAAAATATTCCGCCTCTAAGGGTGGTAAATTGCGGGATGAATCCGGGTTATTGGATTCCATCCACTTTCCGTTAATCAATTTCAATAAAACTTGGCAAATAAATATAATTCTACAAAGTTTTGAGGTCGGTTCTTTTACATAAAACAGTTATGATTATGTAATATATATAATTATTTTCTGTAACATTGCTTTACTTAACGTTAACTTATTATATAGCTGTCAATTGCAAAATAAAAGTTGTCAGCAAAGTACATGAACAGTCGACGTAATTACGTCACGCGTAATTTTATTGTGCGCTCGCGCATTGTGTTGACGCTGTGGATTGTGAAGTGATGGATGTTTTAGCGCATTATTGTGCAATTTTGGTTTATTGAATAAAAATTTTAAGGCTTTTTTGTGGTTCGGTAATGTTGGAGAGTGTGAAAAAAATGTCTTAATTTGGACTTTGTGAATTGGACAAATTTGTTGCCGATTTATTTACTTATTATTTGGATGAACATAAGCAAAATATCAGCAATAAATGTTCGAAACAGTTGTAGTGCCCGTTCAGAGCTTTAAATTGCAAAGACCTAACCGAATCTAAGTGCACCGCCACTGCGCCGGTCGCTCTGAGACATAAGTTGACAAGTCCCATATGCATATAATTTCACCAGCTCCCTCCTTTCAAAACTGGAACGCAGTAATGCTCATTGGCGGCAGAAATAGGTAAGGTGGCAGTACTTGCCTGGACAAACTCTACTGCTGTCAAATACATATGAGTTAGTAGAGTTTATAGTAAACCATATTTTAAGTGAAAAAAAATCATTAATTCTATTCACCGCGCTTTTGACTGTCAGTAAGCCCTGAGAATAAGCAGCTTCAACGCCGAAATAGCGTAAATACATTCAATAAGAATATAACTGAGTAAAAGCAATTCACTTACAAAAACAAGATTGTAATTTTTTTCTGACAATGCTTGGAGGGTTGTGCTCCACCTGTTGCCAGCCACCTGCTCAGGAGTTGCCGAAGCGTAGCGCCCTTACTTGTCTGTATTGTTTTGTTATTTGCCACCGGATCGTAGCAAATGTAATAATTCATAATTAAGTGGTTTTTAACCGTCTAGTACAAAAATAATATTATAATCTTTTTAAGCACGCTAAAATAAGCAATTGTTTTTCTAGAGGTTTGTAAAAGTTAGGACGCGTTCCTATTATGTCGTGACAACAGATAATTGTGCAGTTTAAAGTGTCGTGACTTGTATATCTAAATGAAATTGTTCACATTTAGTACAACACGATTAACTGTCGTTCACGGCTTTTTTAACGTTACGACGATAGACTGTCGTGACATTGGGAAGAGCTAGAACGACAGTCGTCTGACGATACGTCACGTTAAAAATATGAGAATGCGGCTGCCGTCAATCGATAAAATTGTCGTCACGATCTAGTGGGAACAGAGCTAGATACGACAATCGTTCAACAATAAAATAAACATCCACAACACAGTCACGACAGATAAACGTGATGTGGAAACAGGCTAGCCGCGACAGTCGTCCAACGATAAATAAAACTTTACGACGTAATGGGAAAGCGTCCTCAGAGTGACGTGCGCATTGGCAGTGCTCCTCAAATCTTTGCGATTTAAAGCTCTGAGTGGCACTGCAACTGTTAAAGACAGGCGCATAGCTCACCATCAGGTGCACGACTCGTTCGTCCCGTCACTTGAAATGTCTGTTCTTGAAATTATAAAAAAAAAATTAATCAGTTATTTTTAGAATCAAGAAAGTTTACAAACATTAAAAAAGCATTGGAATCCATTAAAGTACTTCTTGTGTGTAAAATTAAACTATTACTACATAGGGTGTCATAGTACAGGTTTCTTTTTAACACAAAAATAATAATAATATAAAAATAATGTGCCAGACATCCAAACCCAAATTCAAAGTTCTGTCGGTGCAGCAACACCTACTCTCACTTAAAAAATCTGTGTAGTGTGTTTTTATTCTTTAACGTAGTCTGTCTAGAATCGAATTTTGTTGTTGCTTTGATCTATTCTTATTATGTGTTTAATTATATTATAATACTAATAACATTACACAACATTAAAACCTCTTTACAGTCACAACTTACTCCTACAGCTGTAATTATATTCACATTCGCTCATGCACTTACAAGTCAAACAGGTTATTTAAGATACACTATTTACACTTTATTATGTACATTATCATTGTCAATGTATAACTTTATGCATAGTCGTTATGTTTTTGCTTTCAAATAACTTAATCCCTCTCGTAGGTCCTGACTGAAAACCAGCTCCATAGGAAACTTTTGCATATGCTGAGGCAGCGCCGTTTCACTGCTATGACAATCATTTTTTGTTTTTTCTTTTAAGCTTAATCTGTATTTGTGTTATATCAGTGAATAAAGTGTTTCTCTATCTATACTTGGACTCAAATTAGGGAATATTACAAGTACCTGACAAACAGACACTACCTGTACTAGACTGTTCCCTGTACTACTGTGTCAGTGCAACAGAAATTACTTCGGGGCACTACGCAGAACAGTAACAGTAACGGGACGAACAAGTCATGCGCCTGATGGTAAGCTACACGCCTATCCATAACAGTTGCAGTGGCACTCAGAGCTTTAAAATCGCAAAAATCTGAGGGGCACTCCCACTGCGACATAAGTTGACAAGTCCCATGTGCCTGTAATTTCACCAGCACGCGTATCCTTCAAAACTGGAATGCAGTAATGTTCACAGTACAGAAATTGGTGGCAGTACTTCCCTGGACGAACCCTTTCACAAGGAGCTCCACTGCTACAAAAAGTTTAGAAAATTCAGTTCCCAAATTGGTCGTACCGGGAATTGAACCCGAGCCATACTTATCCATCGCACACGGTGCAAACCGTTGGACCACTGAGAGCGCCTAAACATCGAAAAATGTATTTGTGTTAAGATCGTCGCCTTATAAACAATTTTATAGAAAAGGCGGACTTTTTTTATTTTGCTAATGATGTCAAAAAACACGATATACCGTTTCTGGGGTGAATAGTAACACCCAGACTGGAACCAATTTAGAAAATTTCAGTACTTACCCTAATTGTTCCTACCAGGAATCTCGGTGGTCGTCAAAATAGCCTTACACATAGGAAGTTACAACTGGAAGGTACGGAACACTCCATCCGTATGTCGATGTAGAGTGAGTAGGCATTTTTTAGGCAAACGTGGTACGTCGGTCACAACGTCGCTTAACATCAGGTGAGATTATGGCCAAGCGTGTGTCTATTCTATATATAAAAAACTTATGTACGGACTTTTTTTTAAGATTAAGTAATACCATTGACATTAGAAATAAATTATTATTATTATTGTTTAAATTTAAACTGAGCAAGTTTTTTTAAATATAATAAATGATTAGCCAAGTTCAATGCCACACTGACTATAAAAATGATTTGAATAGGCTGCGCGGACGCAGGAAGAGGAAGTGACGTCACGTGTGTGCCGACGCGTGAAGCCGAGGATGTTCGTTTTTTTGAAATTTTATCGTTGTTAACGGTTAGGGCTTCACAACTGTTGTTTGAACTCATTAGTGTAGGGAAGATAACGATAACTGGTTTTTCAAAGTTCTTTTTTTTATTTATTTTTAGGTGTAAATGATGTTTTATCTGTTGTACCGTGTGAAAAAATACTTATCGAATACAATTAATTGCATTCGTTGGTGTTTTATATTTCCTTTATGATTCATGGTTGCTTAAAATTACTTTTAAAATTGACAATTTAATTATAAGATAAATAAAAAGCTTTATTACTTAAGAACAGAGAGCTACAGGTTTGAAGAAGTACCTATCCGACAAAATGTACAGTTTTCGACATGGTAAATTAAGACATAATTAAAACAACAGAAGGCGACGTTTCATTAAAACTTATATCAGTTTGAAGTCATTTCACTCCCATTTTTAATATAAAAACCATATAATAAAGGATGTATCCTTTACTTTAATGTATTTTTCATTTACCCGAGAGTAGTGTTGTAAACTAATAATCAAACTATCGATGCCATAAATTACCTATCGATTGTTATCGATGGTAATGACACTTCGGGTTCTCACAGTTGCTACACTTTCAAAATGAAACTTTCTTTACAGGTCTAATGGTCACAGCTTATCGACGGATGAGAAACGACACTATCAAAGGTATCAATACCCGTTACTATCAGCAGACCACTTCGCCACCCAAACGGCAGTCTACTAAAAACAATTCCCGGAGTTGCACCTTGTAAACCACAGAAATAGACGGACCAGTGCGACAAAGACGGCTTCACAAAGGTGGAGATAAAAAGAAAAAGTCCACTAGCTATAACCTGTGTGGCACAGCACCGACGGCGCCGAATCCACTGCTTCCCGCCATACCCACGACACGTCTCGACAATATTACTCTACCAAGACCTCGGAGATAATGGAGTACATCAGACTTAAAATACACCCTGAGGGTCGAGCGGTTGGAGCTCTTCTTAAACGAAAATTTTAATTCGTTTGTGGTGATACCACCATGAAGGAGTTATAGCCGAAGGGTATCATATACCGACGATTACGAGGTCGGTTACCAGACGCCACATTGCGCCTCACATTGTCGACAAGTGCAATTCGTGTAAATTAGTTATTTAGGTTTTATACCATCTTATGTTAGTCTTTTCGAATTATATGGGTCGCAGTTGCTGCATGCATTAAATTTAAAAGCAGTAGAACTCCCTGCGAAAGAGCTCATCCAGAGAAGTACCTGACGAATAATGAGCATTGCTGCATTCCAATTTTAAAGGGCGTAAACTATGGAGAATAATCTGAGTACAGAGTACTAAAAAAACCGACCTCAAAAGTACGTGGAGTTACATATAATTACCAAGTTTTATTGAAATCGATTACCGGAAACTGCACCAACCCGGATTCATCCTCTAGTTCGCCACTATACGGGACTCAAAGTATATTGAGAGAGAAAAACGCCTTGAATTGGAGAAAAGCAAAATCAACCATTAAAATATTGCTCCTTATTATAAAATTTAGGCGCTGTTTATAATAATGAATCTTCATGCGTGAACGGCCACCCTTAGAGATGGATGATCTTCTTTAAAATTAAATTGCACCACTATGGAGGTACCCTCTTTCCAGGAAAATAAAATCATGAAAATCGGTTCACAAATACCGGAGTTATCGCGTAACATACATACAAAAAAACATTCACAACAGTCGAATTAAGAACCTCCTCCTTTTTTTGAAGTCGGTTAAAAAACAAAACACTTAAAAATTAAAACAGATATGAATCTGTGCCCAATTAAAACATGCTCTATATTCAAGCCAAACAAAGTAGTAGATATGCTTAAACTTATGCTAATTAACTATCAAAACAGTAAAAAAGTAGTATACTTTGGGGCAATGTAAAAAGTGACACAGCAGTTGAAGATATCACAATTAGTACAGATTTCGTTAATCCTACCGTCACTTGATATCATAAAAAAGCTAGAAAGTAATGGCTGTCTATATTTTTAACACCGACAAAAAGACACTAGAATAACTGCATTGTGGCGGAGCCGAAAAATAAATTTACCATACAGTTGTACGGGATTGATGGCTTTCTCTCGACCTATAGCTTGAAGGAGGGCCGTTGTACCCCTATTAACTTAATTGAGTGAAGAATGAAAGAAGTATTGCTTGGGATGGACGATGTAGTCGAAATCGTCCTCAACTACTACGACTCTTTATTATCAAGTGACATTGTCTTATGCTTGTCAAAAATCCGTAAATAAAAATTTAAAAGACAAGTTGATATTTTTTTATAATCAAAGTTTTCATGGTCACAGAAGGGCATATATTTGGTTTTCAATCAGTCTGCCTTGATACTTGGACCTGCAAAGAGCTTGAAATGTTTATTTAAAAAAAAAACACATATACGAGATTTAGACCCGAAATAATAGTCGTATTTCCAATATGTCACAATCGCGAAACCTTAGAATTCGAGAAATATTTTTTCACTACGAAGTTTTTTCGTCAAATTCATAGGCAAAAGGTAAGCCGATGTACAAAGTACGCAGCAATATAACCTAAAGCAAAATTACCCAAATCCAGCTAACTTAAACTGAATAGAACAATATAACAAATTATTTATCCGTTGGTTCGCGTGTGCAACAGACGAAGATGGCTTCTACCGTTTCTAACAGGAACTAATCTATAATTTTGGACAATTACCCTTTTGTCTTCCAGTAAGACGCATACTATTCATACAAATAGTATATAAAATAGGGGACTTCGTGCTTTACAGCCGTGACTTATCGATTTTGTAAAGAAACATGCATGCTGTTTGAAATTTGGCATGTAAAATGCCTTCCTGTTTGCAACTAGTTTCATAGCATTAATAGACTGGTTTGCAGAATATTTTCGCTGCTAGTGTATAAAGAATTAAATTCAAACTCAATATTTATGTATTTGTTAGACGAGCAAATACAACTAGAATTCATCATATATTTAGGACGAGGGCCCCAGGCTTGTTAGGCATTCCATAGTTAAATGTACATTCGAATAATGTGGTGGGTATACATATAGTATTAAATATAAGAGATACAAGAAATAGCAGTACACTCATTGTGAATGAGTTTGTCTAGGCAAGTACTGCCGTCATACCTACATCTGCCGTATACAATAGTATGCGAAGTACAGCATTCCTGTTTTGAACTTATCCCTCAAAGGTAGGTGCAATAGAAACTATTGGCCTTGTCAACTTTATATTTCAGAGTGCAGGCAGTATCAGGGCATCACCAGGCACAGGACTTTTCATCTCGTCACTTGATATAAAAAAAAAACAAATTTCAAGGATCATGGCTTTTCGGAACCTGCAGGACAGGTTCTGTTGTATAATCCAAAATTATCATTATTAATAAAAGGAAAATAATCAATCATCATCAAGATCAGACAAATCATCACAATGATCAAAAAGTTCGCCAAAGCGCTAGATCAAGTACTTATTAAAAATGCTTCCACGCTCGTTATGAGAATACTTAAGAAATGAAATTCTTACGCTCTGTACTTCCCAAGCGATACAATCTAAATATGTTCAAGAGCAACGAGTGTTCCACACGAATTAAACAAGATTGTAGACCATCACGAAGGTATATAAGATATTTGGTAACATCGTCGCTTTAATTCTGACGACCATATGACGAGTTTAGTACGTATTTTGACGATCCAATGATTTGTACTGCCGACACCGGATAAAGTACGACCAATTTGGGAATTAAACTTTTTTAAATTGGAACTGTTCAGTACATGGAATTCCCTAGATTGAAATCAGGTGATTAGTGTGATTATTTGCATCAACATTATTATAAACGCAAGATCTATATTTTTCAAGTTACATGAGTTAATCAAGGTTGAAGACAGCCATATTAAGCATGTTTATACTTGATAATACAACTCAGATTGTTTATGGCGTATTTTCATCATAATATTCGAAGTTGTGGATATCTCGTACTAATATCAAGATATTAAATTACATCTTAGATTGAGCACTAAATTCAAATAAGTCCCAGACAGGTCTAATGAGAATCGCAAAATTATAAACAACTCGTGAAGTCTAGACGTGGTTAGATAACCGGTCCGCGAATACATACACAGAATATTATGGATAATGTTTAGAGTGTCAGTAGTACACAAATTTTTAGTATGAATTTTTAGCATTCATTTGTAAGCAAGTATTCGACCACGTTGTCATCTGATGAAGAGTCGATGTAGTCGAGGATGAAGCTGTTACCTAAAATATCATTTCCGTTTTGAAAAGGCATCCATTTTTTGTCACGAAATCAAAAACATGCGCAGAACACTTTCTAGATAATATCCAATTCTAGATACTTATAGCTGCGCAGCTAGCTTGCCCTATGTATAAAACCTATAAAATTGCCATTAATTCAAAGCATGAATCGAAATTATTACGATTTATTTTCTTTTATAATTATAAATAATCTCTCTAAATCGAATCTAGTCTAAATATGACAAACAGTGACTGAACTAAATAAACACGAAGAAAACAATTTGGTTGTCTTCTTTTTGAGATCGACATCTGATCTGGCACGTTTTGCTTACGTCTCTGACACAAACACATGGCACGACTTTGTTAACGGTAGCGTTTTGTTGTTCCAATTAATTTTATAAATATCATGATAATATTGATAATTATCGCTTCGAACTTTGGTTCAAAGTGACGGTTTAAAACAAAAAGAAAAGAAAAGGTTAGAGTGGTTACACACGGTGTACACACAGTCGCTTATGTTGAATAATTATGTACGAAAAATTTGTATAGGTTTATGCACATTACTTTGTTGTGTTAATTGTAAATTTAAAAGTGAAATTAATAACTACATTGCAGTATGTAAAGGTAGTGATTAGCGCCTGAGTCGCGTGTGCATCGCTGATAATATTTGCCGTGTGTAACCGTTCTTACAGTCATGTATACGTAAGATTGAGCGTTCTCCGCTGTCAACATTTTTCAACTCTCTTTGTTTCGTCTCTCAAGAGTGTTCCTGTTCTATGAACATCTTCATATAATTCGACATGTTACACTTATAGAGAGTAAAACTGTAAATCCCGTAGAAAAACGCAAACTTCAATATGAAGTACCCTTTTCTAGGACACCAAACTGGCTGTGTCATTGCAAACATAACAGTACAACGCACGATACAGTCGTACGTGTTGAGAGACTCACGTGCGCGTGCGATGGATCTTATCACGACTCTTGCTGAGTCAAGCAGTTTTGGTTAGTTGGAAGCTGTAATGTGAGATGAACGTCATGTATGCAATGCGAGAGAAAAAAATGTTACCACAACCTTAGGGAATCATATGGAGCTAACTTAACCTTTACTGGAATAGAAGAATAGAAAGAATTATGTTTCATTTCTTGAAGACAATTTGACGACTTTGGGGGCCCAATAGTTTGCACTGTGGACTCTTGACGAGAAGATTCCGGTATCGATGACCAATTTGCACCCTTTGGAATCGAAACCCTTGGCTCGTGGGGTGCGCGGTGCCCTCCATTTTTACAAAATTTTATAAAGACAAAAATTATCAAATATATGGGAAACCTAGCGAACGTAAATAAGTATATAATAGGTCCTTGCCTAGCAGTGGAAAACATCAGACTAATTGTGTTATATTGTATAAGTATATAATAAAATTGCTTTAGTATTGCACACGGGTTTTCTAACAATTTTGATGTCCATATCGAGTTCTTAGGTGTAACAAAAACAAACTAGTATTTAGGGCTTTTACAGTCCCCATTGTCATCTCTGACTGAGATGATGTTAGTCATCAACCAGTTATGTCTAATATTAATGCACACCACCCTATTCTAAGCTATAGTTACAAAAAATAGATAGATATACACTTTATTGCTTACACACAAGAACAAAGGCAGTACATAGACAGCTTTAAGCTAATGTGGACAAAGGCGGCCTTATCGCTAAGAGTGATCTCTTCCAGACAACCTTTAAGATATAGGAAAGCTAATCAGAGCGGGATACGTAGTGTGCCAATAGCAAAATTTAAATTGAATAGATAAACAAAAACTTACATGATCTTTTTAATATATATTAAAAAATATATATACGAAGCAACACCCGTCCACGCGCATAAACGTTCGTTTACTGACAATGCACCTCACCCCGCCCCAAACATTAGCAGCAGAGCGCATCGTGATGGGGGTAGACAAGATTTTTTTCTTATCCGGCGCTGAGGCAGTGTACACACTTCGTGCGTAGAAACGACACGAATTCTTGCATAGATCCGGCGACTTTTCTTAGCGTGGACACGCGCCCTTAAGCTCCACGCGAAAACAATCAGCTACTCCAAAACAATGACAATCAATAATATATAAGACTGCACTTGGTTCTAATGCAAGAAGTCCAACTTCGATTTCCAAGACTGTCCATTCGAGTTCTGCAGTTTAAGTAACGAAAATCTATATAATATAACAGAGATGAAAAACACTGCTTCGTGAGGAGAAAGAAAAAAATTTCTTCAGTTCACAGTTGAGGCCCCCAGCTCAATGGTGCGCTATAGTTTAAGCACGCTTCCTACTAACCTATAACTAGCGGGGAGCGTACCAATGAATATAGCTTCATACGTCATCATCATCAGTTTATACGCATCTGCTTCTGAATATTAACCTTCTCTTGAGCACGCCATCTCTCCCGGTCCTATGCCGCCCGCATTCAACTGCTGCCGGCTACCTTTCTCAGTTCGTCCATCTTACTTCAGTATGCTATTAGTATATTTATGCTTATTGCTATTAGTACTATTCAGTATATTTATTAGCATTTTCTTAGACCTGTAATTAGTGTTGGCATGAATGAATATAACTTCATACATCAGTATACCATTTATTGAACCTACTTTGTTGCTACCTCAAGAAGTACACAACCAATATTAAAAAGCATGAGTACTGCGTAAGTTACAGCTATCTTTATTATTCATAGAAATCTTAAGGACTTGCAAGGTTTGCAACATAGTACCATCTTATGGAGATAATTTGCAAAATCTAATATCAATTTTAATATAAAACGATTATTAGCTCTGCCGTTTGTAACTGTAATCGACAACGGGTGATATTTTAGTTATTTCATTTTTAAGCTAGTATGCAGTACATATGACACGGTATGGTGTAACAGCTGGTATCTGCAATTCGTGACGCGTATTTTGCGTCCAATTTATAATGTGCAAAAATTATCAAGAATTGTCAAAATTATTTCTCACATCTACATGCAAAACCAGATTTTATTTTTCTTCCAAAAACTTTGGTTTTCTGTTGAGAAAAACCAAGAGTATTAAGAAGAAGGAGAAGTGAAACCCTAAATAGAATTTTTTTTTCTATGATATCAAGCGACGCGACGAGATCAACAAATCGTGCGCCTGGTGGTAAGCGACACGGCTATCAACGACAGTTTCAGTGCAACTCAGAGTTTCAGAATCACAAAGATCTGAGGGTCACTGACACTGCGCCAGTCCCCCTGAGACATAAATTCACAAGCCTCATGTGCCTGTAATTTCACCAGGACCACTTCAAAAAGGGAACACAGTAATGCTGACATTACTGCTTGGCGGCAGATGTAGATAAGGTGGCAGTACTTCCCTGGACGAACTCTTTCACAAGGATATTTATCATCATATTTAAAACTGCCACTGTACCCGTTACTCTGAGACATAGGCTCAACTCACAGTGACGCAGAGTCGAAACGTCACGTCGCGTCCTGTTTTTCAACTACAACGCATAGCGATATTAATAATGGGAAAATAGAGATGAATATGCTATAGGCGAAAAACATGACGCGTCGCGACGCTTCGACTCTGCGCCAGTGTAAATTGAGCCTAAAGGTTGAAAAGTTCCTTATGGCTGTAGTTTCACCAGCATACAACATTCAAACCGCGCAGTAATGCTCAAATAACAGCTTGGCTGCAGAAATAAGTAAGGTGGCAGTACTTCGATGGCCCATTCCCTGACTCTACGCAATAAAGCTTGCTTCTAATAATTGGAACATCGACATGTCACAGGAATCCTTTTATCTCTAGGTGTACAAGCGATATTAGTATTTTCTTGGATTCGTATCGGACTCAGCGCACAAGCGACATCCGAAGTGGGTCCTAGTTTTCTAGATTTGTATACCGAATAATCGAAAACAATATATTGCTATTAAAAACAACCTACCTACAATATCACACATTGCCACCTGAGACATAACAAATACAAATTCGTAAAAGTCTGAAGCTCAGCAGGTTGCCGAGTGAACATTAGTATTTTATAACTGCAAAACATGTTTCTAAGGCCCTTAAGACAAAAATATTCTCTGTTTCGAAATAAAATACGATTACTCAAAATGTTATGAAGGTTTTGAATAAGAATTTCACTCATTATGGTCAACTTTGGGCCAGGTGATACTTTGAAACTTAATACACGTAGTTAGATGCATAATCTATGTTTTTTGATAGATCCATGGACGTGAATGAACACAAATTGGTAATTTTATATACCTCGAGTATAGACATATCGATTTCTATGCCAATAGGCAGCCATTTTTAATGATTAATGCGGTCAAAACACGTATAAAATACATTTAGTGAAAAAAAGTTTTATTTTAAATGCTATGACAATATAAATAAAATATTTCACTTCTTCTTAAAAAAATGTTTTTAAACTTTAAATATACACTAAGTGTATTTTAGTATAGTAAATCAATTTTATGTTTGCACCAAATTCAATTTAAACTATGTTCTTTACTTGAAATACGAGCAATTATAGTCCGGCTGCTACTTTTTGGCATAAGTCTGTGCATGGGTGACGTAATCT
The DNA here is from genome assembly GCF_003589595.1 of Hyposmocoma kahamanoa. Lineage (NCBI taxonomy): Eukaryota > Metazoa > Arthropoda > Insecta > Lepidoptera > Cosmopterigidae > Hyposmocoma > Hyposmocoma kahamanoa. The sequence continues at coordinate 1,438,948 of NW_020653761.1, forward strand.
GCCGTCCTTATCATAAACAACATAAGCGACATTTTTAGCGAAATTGAGTCATTAACATATCTGGAATCAGCAAATCGAGATCTACAACCCCCTGTATTAAACTTAAATAAACGCGAGATACTGCTATTATAAAGATGTCGCCTCATCGTGCTAGCCATACTGTAATCGCATTTAGTTTCACTTTCATTATTAAACATAATCAGCGAACTAAGTTATTTTACATTGACAAGCTGCAATTTATCATAGCTACTCTAATTTCCAGTGACAACAAACTAATTAACTAGATGGCGCTTATTGCGCAGATTTTTAAGGATAATGCCGACTATTCTTTTGTTTTGTTTACGATTAGCGCCATCTACCCATAATAGGAAACATTCATTTATAAATTAGTTTCTAACACACAATGCCATCTATTGACACATATTTGTCAAAGTTTAGTGTCCACTTAGAAAATACATCGATGTCTTTATTTGAATTAAAACATCGAAATCTTGCATCGATGTTATTCGATGCATCGCTTAAAAACGTCGATATTTTTTCAACATCGAATACTTTTGGTTTTTCTTAGCTTTTCAGTGAACACAGAGTAACACTATACCAATAGAGTGGTGCTGTCGCTGTAGTGACGTGTTTATGTTTATGATACTTTTATGTCAGTTTAGTAGTACTGGTCAAGAAAAGCCAGGGACTTGAAAAAAATAGTATTGCATCCTTAAGACATACATTTATAGGTGGAAAAAAAAACTGCAAATTAATAGAAATGTTTTCACGCGAGACTAATTCCTTGTAGGAATGTTTTTTGTGATTAGGTAAACTGTCTAAAATTGACAAATAAGTTCGATACATATCCAATTATTCATTCACAGAAGAATGAAATAAGCTAGGATTATAAATACAATTAAAACAAATTCAAAATGGCTTACAATATCAAATTGAAACACGGAGGCACGCCAGAGTTAGTGTTTGCTATGATTCGATGTTTTGTATCGATAAATAAAAAACAAAAATATCGATGCATCGAATAGAATTTCATCTTGTCAAAACATCGAATGGTTTCGATACATCGATGTTCAACGAATATCCCTATATTCTCTACCATTTACGCAATAGAAACCACTTTTGGCTATTGATCAGCGTCATCTAGAGATAGACGGAATTTTAACCTGTTGTAGAGCTACAAATCTGTAGCAAGGAGATTAGCAGTCCACTTGAATTATTGGTCCATACTAACTCGAAGCCAATTCGTTACGCGCTGACTATTTACATCTCAATTTTATAAAAACTCTCGGGCTATAAAAATTTTGGTTGTCAAACCTTTAAACCTGGTTTTATTTGTTTATTTTACAACTGTACTTTTTTGTGACTTGTGTTTATTCAAGAAACGGAACAAATGAATAGCACTTCAAGAACTTAATACTAAAACTTTCAGTTGACAGAAGCCCCCGATGACCAGAAGAGTAGCTTCCGCCAGATAACAAACCTTAGCTATCCACAAGGAAGCAATGTCAGCATCCAGGGCTTGAAGCTCGTTTACGTATAGACTACGTCCTTATTTTCTACCACATCATATAGTAGCATTAGAGATCCTTGTGAAAGAGGTCGTCCAACGAAGTACTGTCATTTTGCCAATTTCTGCCGCCAAGCAGTAACGTGAGCGTTACTGCGTTCCGATTTAGAAAGGTGAAGGTACTGGTGAAATTACAGGCACATGGGACATGTCAAGTTATGTTTCAGCATAAGTATCTTTGCAATTTAAAACTCTGTGTCACTGTGTCAAACTCTATAGTTTGACACAGTGACACAAAGTTTTAAATTGGCTATGCCGCCTATGCACGTAGGATTTGTCAACTTTATGTCCCGGGGTGTCAGGTGCAGTGGATGTCCGTTAGATGTTTGCGATTGAAAGCCCTGAGTGTCACTGCAGTTGTTATCGTCGTCCTCGTCTGTACCGTTATGATGTCGCGGTACTTAATATTTTTTTTTAGGATACAGAATTAAAGGATGAACAAGTCGTGCGCCTGGTGGTAAGCGACGTGCCTGTCAGTTGACAAATCCTTAGTGCCTATAGTTTAACTCATGTTTCGCCAGCACCCTTACCTTTCAAAACCGGAACGGTAATGTTTACATACTGCATATGTGAAAAAAGAAGCTCTAATATGTAAATAATTAATATGAGAATCAGGGCTTGATTAAATTAATGACAATGAGTAGGGTTCCAAAAACACTGAGAGATATTCCAAACCGTTGAACAAGGCAAGTTCTCAACGTATACCGAATAACACCTCAGGGCTCAACATGTCCAAATTATTAACTTTCTTTTGAAAAACTGTACTAGATCGTGTTTTATTATGTGCTATTTTAAGATGAGAATCATACGGTGGTAGAGTTCTATGTCCATGCAGAACTCACCTGGGCTGCTGGGTAATACAGCCCTTTCTATTTCAACCTATGACAGCATTATTGTACTCCAGATTACCGAGCGGCGGGAATGTCTAGGAGTCGTATCTACTGAAGGCAGTGTTCACCCATCAGGTGATCCCGTTGGAATATCTATGTACTCGTATAAACAAAAAATGATCTCTTTAACTTTATCTGACTTTCTTTCACATTAAACTACATCCACTAAACCTGACAAAATAATCTCCCCGCCCACTCTTCCTCCATTAACTTACAGATCATAAATCTTACGAGATAAGTACCACTTTTACACTTGCCAGCATTTAACGTGGTTCTCTGATGACGTCACCCACGTGAGTGTATATATTTCATGATAGACAAGAATGCCTTATTGCGTATTGTTTTGTCTTGTGGTGTGACCACGCACGTGTGTATATTGCAAGACGACTTGCGGGAAAATTAACTATTGAAAATTCAAACTTTAATGTTGATTTTTAACTCGTACTTGTGACTTTATTCTAGTTAAAAAATATGTTATGGACTAAACGAGGTTCGACGAAGAGTTATAACTAAGAAATCTACAGAGTTTGATGTTTAATCAAATATTATGCTAAAAACATACAATTATAGGTTGGTTTCCGTACACTTAATGTTGGCTGGTTTCAATCTGTTTTGTTTTGTATATAAAATCTTTGCGGCACTAAAGCCAACATTTAGTGCCGCAAAGATTTTGTATACATATTTGGTTAAGTAGTATTTTGATTTTGATATTTTGATGACTAGATTTTATTAAGTGTTATCTTGATATATCGTTTCTATAATAAGGCTGACATGTTCAAAAAAGATCAAAGTCCTTAGATAAATAAAGAGTTTAAAAAAAACCTCATTAATATATTTACAGGAACCTTAAAAAAGGTTGAATTATGATTCGTCACAACATTCATAATGAATCACTGGCCACGTATAACAGAACGTTTAATCGAATCATAAAAAGATGGAAGCCATTCTTTTTTCAAATTAAACGCTCTGGTATATGTGGTCATTGTTATCATAATTCAATCTTTATTTAGCGTTCCTCTTATATCTATGAGTGTAGATATAACTTCTATTTTCAAAATCTCTGGAACTTGTTCTATTGTCTGGATAGAATGGTAGAAATTTGATCGATAAGCCGGAGTTTTTGAGCCCGTAGAAGCGGGAAGTTGACGAACCACAACCCTAGATGCTAGTTTGTACCTCTTGCCGTTTTTTTAATTCAAAAAAGGAGGCAAACGAGCAGACGAATCACGTGTTGGGAGGTGGTTATCTTCGCCCATGGACATTTGAAACATCATAATGATCTGTCTATGTCTGTATACACACTTTTTGAAGAACCCCTTGTCATAGCGCAAAGGAAATACTTCCGGAGGAAGATCATTCCACATCTTGCAGGTTCGAGGAAGGAAGGAACGAGGTGTCCGCATGGTCTTACAATGCCAGGCATCTAAGATGTGGGGATGGACTCCACTCCTTTGGCAGGAGGTGCGACTGTGGAAACGAGACGGTAATGTAAGAGAGGGTCGTAGCTTAGGCTTGCGAGAGGTACTTCTGATGAGATTTATACGTGTATTCAAATTCGAAGCCTGTTCCAGAACAACCCAGATGTTCTTCTTTTTATCTCTTATTTTTTTAATACAATTCCAAACACAAACCTACATTCATTCTCATTCTCATACTGGCTGTATTTCTACTCATACTGCCTAGTCTACAGTAGCACCCGTTCGAAAAGTTCCTCAGAGCACTCCCCATTACACACATTACATTTACATAGGATGGAAAGAAAGAGAGACAAAGGAAAACCGAGGTAAACTAATTTATCTTGTTACATCAGAATCTCAAAGTTAAAAGGAGATGGTTGAAGATTAGTCCACCGACAAAAACTTAGCTCTTAAATGAGAAGAAGATTCTTCGTTATCTTTTTAAGCTGATGGCTTTACAACCAAAGCTCAAATAATAAATAAATAATACTGACAGCGTTTAGGCGTGATTGATTAACAAATGAGTCCATTCAAACTTTCTTATTTTCAAATTATGATATTAAATGTAGTGGAATGTGTTTTGTAATAAACACCTGACAAGGAGATAGGCAAGACAAGTTAATGGGCAGCAGACACTAAGTCACTTTGTATTAAACCGACCGAATGCTTGGCAACGAGTCTCCAGTAACTCTTCAATCGAAGTGAAGCCATCGAAGTGTTTTGAAACTACTGTAATCTATTTGAGTAATGAAAATTAATCTTTTGATATGATACCGAGTGACGCCTGATGGTAAGCGACATGCCTATCTACAATAGATGCATTATTCAGTTACATCATCACACAGATCTGTACCCTGAGACATAAGTTGAAGAGTTCCTTGTGCCTATAATTTTACCAGTATGGTAAAATAAGGTAAGGATTTTTAGTAAGGTGGCAGTACTTCCCTGTACGACCACTTTACAAGGAGCTCTACAGCTACAGTCTTTATTGGCAAACAGTAGTGAAGCTTCAAGAACGGTTATTATATTTACGTCGAAGTATTTGATTTGGAGAATGGCACGTGACCAAGTGCATCTTCTACTCTGAACTTGTGCAGTCACGTGGAAAAGTGCAGTAAGTGGCGTGGGTAACGCCAAAGTCTGTGATTTTGGAAACGAATAGCGCGTAGAGTTTGATTTTAAACGTAATTTACTGAACGAGCTGGACTATATGTGATAATCAGGTACAATTTTGAAAATGATGTGCGCACATACCCGCAGATCGCGAGGAGCTTCACACAGAAAATAGCCAATCATCTATGTATACATAAGCCACATGCTAACATCGAAGAAATCGGCTGGGAACATAATTATGTATAGGTATACTTCACGCCATTGAGTTTATTTGTACTTTGGAGCTTCGAAATGTTAAAATGTGCTTTGCTCGTATTGTATTAAATTTTAAACTCCCAACTTGGGTTCAAAAATATTGCAATAAGAGTAACAAAAATCAAAACAAAGCATAAAATTCTTATTTAAAAGCAAAACTCGTTTTAGTGCCCTCGACTCAGAGTAAAAATAATAAAAAACATGGAATTATTTTCATAAGCATATTCCAAATGAATTTTAAATTGTATTCATGTTACCAGTAGGTGCAATAATTTGACTCGAGTTCAAAAAACTTTCAGGATTTGAGCGTCATTCTGGCTCAATCTCATTGGTTGCCCATGACGTGATATTATGCCAACCAACCAATCAACAGCGTCAGATTCATCGACAACGTAGCTGATTGGGGGAAGACGTGGCGAGGACGCGTCAGTGCACCTGCGTCACTTCATTTATTCGACTCCTAATCACAAAGGGGATCAAATTCACAACCTTATTATTACAAGGCAATGTGACTAACACCGTTACTACTTGTAACTGAAGTAACGTTATTTACATAACTAATATTTTAACTATGATTTTACGTAATAGTTTCGTATTGTTGTTTATATTATGTTATTCAGCTCTTATGTAATTTGTTTATAGCATCCAAAGACAGGCTACTGTCCTTTTCTATTTCCCCTTTAAGAACAATTATATGTTAAATCAATAATAATTTGAAAAGAAAAATAATAAATATTGACATTTATGACAAAGCCCATACAGATCTCGCGTCAGTCATATATGTGATGGATGGTGCGCGCGCGCCGGTGTGTTTCGTTGACCTGTGACTCATCGCTACTGTTAGCCTTGGCTGCCTTCATTATAGACGAGTTTACGTGAGCAGCTAGTTATTTTGTGGACGTCCTAATAGGTACTTGCCTGCTGCTGGGTCATTAAAGAATATTTTATACTAAGCAATCAACAATTCTGAACTGTATTCCTTTAGAACTGTGTTCCAGTTGAAGAAAAATTTGTTAAAGAAACAGAACCCTAAATTAATAGCTTTCCTATTGGTATGTTTGTTTGTTAGCGCTTTACTCAAAGAAAGGAGAATAGCCAAAGTTTACATAGACGCAGTGATATAATTGTATAATTACTAGTTTATCGAATTTTTAGGATTTTGCGATAGTTACATATTATAGGAAATGAAACTATTTTGTCGAATCTGAACCTGGTTTTTCATACAAACCAATATTTCCGAACCTTTAAAGGACCAGTCAGCCGTGATCATGGAACCTGAAAGGGCCCGAAACGTTGATTTGTTTAAAAAATCAAATTTAAAAAAAAAACCAAAGTTTCAAAAAAACTAAACACGTGGTATAGATCCGAAAAAAACAGTTTTCCATTTCCATTTCGAATTTCCATTTCTGTCTAGCCTAACCTAACCTGAACAAATGCTATTGCTGAAGGCTTTAGTACCGACTTGGAACAAGCCAAATCTCGTTGTATACGACAACGAGATTTGTAAACGTGTAAAGAAGTTGAGCTATATTTATTAAAGATGAACCTTTCTATGAAATATTGTATGACATATGAATGGAAGAAGACTTCCTGCGTAGAACCCAAATGATGAATGCCAAAAAACTAGTTTGAATACGAGAAAAAGGAAGCGGTATACATATGGCGGTAGTCACAAGGCTAAAACATATTCCATGGTATAGCGGTGGTAGTCCTACCTGTTAATTTCTGGCTTATATGTATTTGTGAATCATCAGCAACATCGACAGCCCGACGTCATTTACTGCTAGGTGTAGCCTTCCATCACGCTAATCGCACTCGTCATCGGCCCGCCAATCCGCATCGGCTTTCTTAGACACGCTTTACTCCATTTGTTTTTACCACATTTGTGAATATTTAATAGCAATACCTCTTGCTAAGAGTAAAGGCCCCAAAAAGCACTGGGCCAAAGTGGCAATCAAAGGGCCAAAGCTTTCTCTCTTTAGAAGAGACTCGTGTACAGATCTCGTTAAAAGTCAAAACCAAACGTTTAAAAACGTACTGGAAGTTTTTCTCTTAGTTACATCATTATTTTGTTTGACGCAAATAAGTTTCCTCCACACTGTCCTTTCGTCGTTGTTGCAGTATAAATACGAAACTGTGCTAGGCTTTTCTTTCATTCAAATTACTCTTCATAGTATAAGAATGCGCATAAGTTATATCCATATTTGATCCAAATAAGTTTCGCTGTCATTAAATGGGATATATTAGGCCCCAACAAAACTAGCTGTAAAGGCCACTGGTCCAGGAAAATACCTAAATAAGTAACAAATGAAGACTACCTAACGTGGAAGCTGTCTATATAGCAAGGTAGGGTCAGTAGGCCGGGCAAGCCACGACTCACGCCACCAATACATTATCCACCTTACGTGATCGTTATCGCTTCTCCCATCTGATTGTTATACCCTACACGAGAATTATAGTTGCTTTACACTAACTTAGTTGCCTTTGATCGAATATTTGTGATTTTCAAAGGGTCCTATGTTTTTTCTGGTTCTTTGCGTTTCCCGACCAAATTGAAAACGTCCTTAAACAGGTTAGGTTAAAAATACCAACAATAAATGAGCACCTAAGGGGGCGAGTCGAAGAAGCGAAATGCCAGAAGCTTATCAGGGTAACGGTGCCCACCCCAGCGTTAAGCATGGTAGCATGTACGTAGTTTACAAAGAAACATTGCGTATCGAAGTAACTATGCGATGAATTTTGAATAAAATTGATAAATGAAATAGTTTGTGACACCTTTTTGTGATTGCATCGTTGCGGTCAACAATAAAGCCAAGCAAGGAAAAGATATCATGTTTAGAAGTGCACAAATTTCACTGACAACATTTCCAATGAATTCCCAGTGATAATTTGGTGACCATCGTGACAGTTATTCAGGAAAATATAACGATAAAGAGAAGCCAAGTCGATAAATGTACTATAATACTTATCTAACGCCTATCGTAGTCACATATCTACAATTCTATCAAACAAATGACTCGGTAATATGCATGAGATGCAAAAACGCCACCAATATTGAGTACCGTTATTTGAAGTCAGATCTAGAATTGGAAATGTACCTAAATGCTTGTGAATAGAAGGGCAGGCGTGAGTCCTTCGCAGCCTTGAGGGTATCAGAAGGGTGACCACGATTTTATAACACTTTAACAATACAGGCGAAAATAATAAAATAGAAAATCATAGAAATTCCCTGTACATAAAGCAAGGTAATAAAATTGAATTTGAAAGTTCTATGGCTCAGAAAACTTAGACTACAATGAATTCGTGCAACAGGATATACCAATGTAGAATACTTAGACGTACTGAGATACCAAGGAGATTGAATCATAATCAGGGGCCAACGCTATGTACATTTCGTAGAAAAACATTCTAACTGTATTTATTCCAGAATGCAGTATACAGTGGCATTTGACAGAAGGGACTTATCAAATTGTTTAGGATGAGCTCATTCATCCGCGTTTCAAACCACAATAGGAAGCACAAAGTTACATTGTGTAAACAGTAACATGATAAACCTTTCTTTCTTATCTGATATTCTTACAGTACATCTTCTGGTGTTCACCATTACACTCCCAAACCCTTAGCCAGTACTTCGAATTCAAAACTCAATATAATGTTTCATCCATATGGTTTTTGACATATTACTATGACGTATACTCCAGAGTCTAAAATATCAAAACATGTTCCTTTTTTTAGGATACAAGTAACGGAACAAGTCATTTGCCTGGTGACATCTGTTCTCGGTAGCTTCAATTGCCATTTAAATTCCAAATACCTGAGGAACAGTGCTACTGCGCTTGTCGCCCTGAGTGATACACCAGTGCCCTTTCTCTTCAAAACCGGAACACAGTAATGTTTACATTACAACTTGGGGGCTGAAGCTGAGGTGGCAGTACTTCATCGGACGAACTCCTTGACAAGGAGCTCTATTGCTACTAAGTCATAACTAATATATATAAAATTATATTAAAAAAAATATATAAAAAAATGCTACGCTGACGTTACTTCAGTGATTTTTCCGACGAAACATGGCAAGAGTGTTTTCATAATGTTGAACAAGGCGTGTCTCTTATTTCGAATTGGTTAAATCACAATTTACATACCATGAACGTTTCAAAAACTAAACGAAGCCAACATAAATTAAATTTTGGGACTAGAACTACATTGGCAATATGAAATTTGGTCCCAGCTGCAGGCTTTCAAAATGCTAGCAGTGATCCCCTTATACAGCTATGCATTTTCTTCTTAATGTTGTCTGCGGCACAATTGTACAAACAAGCCTAAGAAAAATGTATATACAATACTCAAATAAGTTTGTCTTCACATGGCTAAACTGCCAGTTCGTCAACCTGATTTTTTTATAATATCAAGTGCCGGGACAAACAAGTCGTGCACCTGATGGTAAGCTACATACCTGTCCATGACAGATGCAGTGCCAATCAGAGGTTTAAATTGCAAAAATCTAAGTGGCACTGCCACTGCGCCCATCAGCCTGAGACATAAATTGACAAGTCCCACGTGCCTGTAATTTCACCTGATAACCGACGATACAATATTTAAAGGATATTTTTGGAGGCTTAGGAAGACCACCACTACAATATGCAAGACGAAAGTTTGATGTCAAGTTGTGACAATTTATTCTGATGTTTGCATGTACCCTATTTATACTAAAACACAAATACACGGAATTTTATTTCGAAATTTACAGTCACCCTACATTCAGGTTGTAAACAATATACATGTAAACATTGATTTTCAATGAGTTTACTTACCGGATTTTACATTACTTGAAGCTGGTATTCAGGATACAGCGCTACAAGCATTTGGGTTACTGTACTTTGATTTTAATATAAACGTTTTCTTACGTAGTCTGGTTACTTTGTAGGTATAATAGTATGAAATCGCATTTCTAATGTTTCCTGTTTACAAGTACATACCATTACGCCCGCCAGTGGGATAGGTCTGACAGGCTTTGTAACTCTAGTAACAAAATGTTCCAGAGGTACTGCATGAGTTTCCGCCATTAATATCGTCATCATACAAACTTGTTTATTATAGATTATTTTTAACTTTTTCAAAAAGCTGTGGTATCCTTAGGCTCAACTCGCACTGGCGCAGAGTCGAAGCGTCGCGACGCGTCATGTTTTTCGTCTATAGCATATTCATCTCTATTTTCCCGTCATTAAGGTACAATTTTGTATTGTGCAAATATGGAAACGCGCGTCGACGCGCGTTACTTAGGCGCAGTGAGGCGTCAAATGCCGACCACACTGTGATCCGGTCGCACTAATGCAAGCGTCGACGCGCGTCCCCAGACGTTGTAGTGTAGTAAAACAGGACGCGACGCGACGCTTCGAGTCTGCGCTAGTGTGAGTTCAGCCTTACGGTTTGACCTTTCGCTTCTCAAGCAGGGATCTTGGGTTCGAAACCAGTCTCGCACCTCTGAGATTTTCCGAATTTAAATTTCTTTCTTTTCTTTATTTCGGTGAAGGAAAATGTCGTGATGAAACCTGCTCGTCGAAGAAGAACGCAACCTTCGAAAATTTATCAAGTCCCCAATCCGCATTGAGCTAATGCGGCGGACTATGGCCTAAACCCTAGCCTGAGAGGAAACCAGCGCCCAGCAGTGGGGTGTTTAAATAATTTGCTGTTGTTGTTGTATGTTATCTTTTTTAAGGACATCTCTATCTAGTTGAAGTTGAAAAAAATAACTTTATAACCTTTAAATTTTAACTTTCTTTCATAGTTTTTTCGTAGAAGTAGTTGGAATTTATTTATATTTAACAATTGTACACGATATGTTTACATTAAGTGTTGATAATTGTAACTTAAGTACACGTACAACCAACATCCACAAATTACTATTAAAATTAAAATTGGTTTAGTTGGTACAGCGTCTGCCACGGTATGCTAGAAGACGTCGTTCGTTCGTTCGAATCCAGCCGCATCGAAGGAATTTTTTCTGAGTGCTCGATCTTTGTATTAATAATTTCAAGCTAGTGGAGTAATTTCACATAAAAATAATTGAATATCAATTAAATAAAAATTTAAATAAAATGAATAGCGACATCTCTATGGGCTGGTGGCTGTAAAGGTATCTAACTGGGTGACGAAATATCATAGATTTCTCATAGACGGCGCTACGACTAAAAAGTCGTTGAAAAACAAAATACAAAGACACGACAACAAGTACATAGAAAAATTCGTGAGGTCCGCTAGTTAGTTCCGTGGCTTAATTAGTGTACCGTCTGGCACGGTATGCTAGAAGACGTCGGTTCGAATCCGGTCGGAGAATTTTTTTCTGAGTGTTCGATCTTTGTATTAATAATTATAACCAACTAGTGGAGTAATTTCATATAAAAATAATTGAATATCAATTCAATAAAAATTTAAAATTGAAATTGTCATGTGTTGAGTAAGGTCCCCACTCAATGTCAGTAAAGATATTCAACGGTCTCTCAATAAATTGAAATCATACCTAATTAATAAATGTCACTACAATTTAAGTGAATACTTTAATGACAAAATATAATATTGTAATAAATTTTAATAAAATTAATACATAACAAATAAATCTTTTTATCATATAAGTATATCATATTATAGTAATTAAATTTAATCGGAATTTTCTCAGTGACATACTTTTATTGTACATATATTGATAGTGAACAATTGAAGTGACTAATCTAAGCCTCGGCCTGCCTCTGCTCTTGTTGTTATCCTTAAGACAGGGCTCGTAAGTGTAACATTATTTTAATTTTAAAACATTATGTACCATATGACGACAATAAATATATTGAGTATTGAGTAAACGCCTTTGCGCACTCCATCCTATTAACTAATCCGAGACTATACAGATCTAGAAAACTCGGACCCACTTCCGATGTCGCTTGTAGGCCTCGAGATAAAATAATGCCTGTGACATTTCGGACCGTTTGGAACTGATACAATTCGGACGTACTGCGCAAACGCTCTAGGTCAAAACTACTAATAAAAGGTAAACAAAGAAGAAATTAGCTGAGGGCTTTATTAATAGCCTTTTTCAAATTTAGAAGCAGGTAAAAAGAGTATGTCACTAATACTAAACAAATTATTGTAATGAGAAAGAACACGACATATAGGAACTGGCTTGCCAGCATTTGTTCGGCTGTGCATTGTTTTGAACAGCGGGTACGAGCGCGCCCGTCATCGATGAACTCTCATGGGTGCACTGTATTTAATATTTTGCATAAGATCTGGACAGTCAATCCGATTGTGACAAAGCTGATGGAGTGTCACAGCTTGATGAAGCATTCGTCTTTTATGAAGTCTTAGCATTCCAAAATTTAGACACAAATTAAATCAGAGATTACTTTTCTACTCATTGACAATGAAAAAAAATGATTCATCTAACCAAAAGGTTAACCCATCTCCCTAATCTAAAAGAGCATATCTCGGGTTTCAACAATCACGATTTGCTTCGAGCCTCAACGTTTTTGGGGCAAAATTACACGTATGCCCGTGATGAAAGGCACCGATCGTTGCCTCCAAGCTATCAATTATATCCTTGTGTTGTACCCAACGATTATTTGGAAGAGGCATTCTTGAGGATTGATTTCTTTATTGAGAAACTCTAAAATTTTGTTCGACATTGATTTGTGATCCTTTACAGCTTTGACCTTGTTTCATTTAGCCTGTGAAAAAAAACGCCAGAAATTGGCCAGCTTTATTTCGTCCGTGACATTTTATTGACTAAGCCCTGAATGCAAATATATATATAGACAAATTACATTCAAAATTACTTTAGTCGTTATACAACACAATGGGTGTTTACCGCAGCTACAAAGGAGCAGTTCTAATAGCAGAAGACATCCTTGTGATAGAGTTCGTCAAGGGAGTACTGACACCTTACTTCTGCCGCCAAGCAGTAATGTGAGCATTAATGCGTTCCGGTTTTGAAAGATACTGTTGAAAGATACAACGATACTGGTGAATTTACAGGCACATGAGACTTATCAACTTAAGTCTCAGCTTGAGGCCGTGCCCTTAGAACCCTGGGGCTCCAAAGGCTTAGGCCCGCTCTCCGCGGGTCATCCGTCGAGACGTCCCAGTAGTATACGCAAGCGGATCCTAGGACTATGATGATGTAGTTAACCGATGGCATTTAGTGCTCGCTGCTCCCACAAGCTGAGTGGTATGAGTAACGCATTTCTTAGCAATAAAAAAGGGCGCAATGAACTTCCCCACAGATCTTTGAGACCGCAAACCGTTTTGAGATCTATCTAATATTGTAATATTCAACCAAATCAAGACACAATGTCAAGTATGGGGCCTCATTCGCATCGTGCATCTTTTAACTTGGTCGAGTATTAATTATTTGACAGTAATTGTTCCGGACGGATGTTGGACGAAGAACGAGAGACCCCAGTCCATTGTTTTGAGAGCTACGATGCCACAAATAGACAGAAAGACAAACCCACAGATTCAAAGGCAAAGGCTTAAAGTTTGATAAGCGCTCTATAATTGCCGGAGCTGTAACTAAATGAACATAATATACTTTTAATTGGTATGTCTTGCTTTGGTGTGTGTTTGTTAATTTTTGGTATGTTATTAACTTAGTCAAAACTCGTAATAAGTTTTGGCAGAAATTCAACGGAGACTCCTATGTCCTACAAGCTGTTTTTTCCTCTTTTATTTATATTAAGTGACACGTGCCACTCATAGCTTTAAATCGCAAAGAAATGAGGATGCCACTGCGCCCGTCACCCTAAGATATAAGTAAAAAAGTCCCACGTACCCGTAATTTCACCAGCACCATTACCCTTCAAAACCGAAACGCAATAAACTGTGATTATGCCTGGCGGCAGAAATGGGTAAGGTGCAGTACTCCCCCGGACGAACTGTTTCCCAATGAGCTACGCAGCTTTTGAATTTCCAATAAGACAGATTTTATCTGTACATAGTTTTAAAATTAAAGTAAGTTCGTACAGCAGTATACTGTAGTGTTCGGACTATCACTTCATAATATCGTAAATTTGTTCCCTATGCAACTGACTCACGATTAATACTTCCATGGTTAATTTTGACATTTTGTGTCAAGCTAGCTTTGAACACTGTACTTGTTTGCTAAATTATTTTGGTCACTATTCATATTCTTTTCTAATTTATGTTTATGAATCTGAGTGAGGTGGAATAAAAACAAAATTAAACAAATAAACAAAACTAGAAATACATTTCCATCGCTATTGGACATGCTAATAACTGCGTAAGAGAATTTAAAAATGAAAGCTAATTCCGCGGCTTTCTCCACTTAAAGTGCAATATCAAACAAAGCAGGCTGACTCACCCCGCCCACGCTCAAACTCACAGAATACAAAATCACCAGTATGGTCTTTGTCCTCATCTGTATGTATAAACTCACTTTGTGTCAGTGGTTACTTATGCACATAAGTGAAATATGATTCACGATTGACCTAATTTTAAACAACATATTTGTCTAAATTTACATACTGTCTTTAATACTTAATTTCGTTGCTCTGGTACTCAAAGTCTTATTATGTTTGAAATAAATATTGTAAATGATAAATTGAGCAACCTTCTTAGCAAGCAGTTCCTTTTAAAAAGTTAATATATCTTGCAAATTATTATCAAAGTAATCAAAAATAAAGATCGAACGTTTTAAAATACCTTCGATCCGGCCGGATTCGAACCGGCGTGTCGTAGCAAACCATACCAGACACTATGCCAACTAAACCACGGATCGAACCAGCGGACCTCATGAATTTTCTATATGCTTGTTGTTGGATCTTTGTATTCATAGATTTTTCAGTCGTTGAAAATTAAATACAAAGATCCGACATAGTAGACGGGTCGCATTTGAGTATTTTTTGAGAAGGAAATATATTTCACACTATCAATTTTTTTTTACAGGCACATGGGACTTGTCAACTTATGTCTCAGGATGAGGGGCCCATTGGCGATCTCAGCCTCTAAGATTTTTGCGATTTAAAGTTCTGAGTGACACTGCTACTGTTTATGGCGATAGGCGTGTCACTTCCCACCAGGCGCATGACTTGTTCATTCCGTAACCTGAATACAAAGCCCTTCAGTTGAAAACATTATAACTATTTACAACAAGAAATAACTATTGCATCATTCGAATATTTGTTCCCATATTCAAGAATGATGCTTTTTTTGAATATTTTATTCCGTTTTCCGCTAAAATAATGTAATAATATTTTTAAATGAGATTAAATCAGAGAAAAAATCGATCCGGCCGGATCTCAGGAATTTTTTTCTGAGTGTTCGATCTTAGTATTAAAAATTATAACAAATTAGTGGAATAATTTCACAAAAATAATTGAATATCATTTCAATAAAAATGTAAAATACAGTGCATAGCGACATCTCTCGCCAGGGCTGGTAGCTGTAAAGGTATCTAACTGGGTGATAAAACTTTAATAGATTTCTCATAGATGGCGCTACGACTAAAAAGTCATTTAAAAAACCAAATACTCGTATGCCGTCGAACACGGACTCAAATACAATGTCAAAAAAAGCGAAGTAGTTATTTTTAAAGCGGGCAAGAGAAGTTATTCCAACGTACCAATGGTAACACTTTATGGTGTCCCTTTGAACTTTGTCACGAAATTCAAGTACTTAAGTCACACGGTAACGGGCGACCTGAGTGACGATTTAGATATCGAGAGGGAGCGTCGGTCGTTGGCTGTCCGATGCAATGTGCTGGCTCGCAGGTTCACGCGCTGCACTGAGCAGGTGAAAATTACACTTTTTAATACAACGGGCTACGCGTTCAATTTAGCAACGCGTTCCGGGTGTTGATGGGGTTGCCACGTTTTTGTAGTGCCTATGGTATGTTCGTGGAGGCGCGGACTGACAGCTTCGCGGCGATAATGCGCAAGAGGTGTGCCTCACTGATGCGTCGCTTGCGTGGCAGCCTCAACCGTATCCTGGGCGTGTTCTCGGGGCGCGAGAATTCTCCTATGCTCGCACACTGGTCGCGATTGCACGCAGTCATGTGATACTACCATTTGTCATAAGATCACCTGTATACTAACCATTTATGGACAAAAATAAAGTTTGAAATAAATTATTATTATTATTAAAGACACGACAACAAGCACATAGAGAAGTTCGTGAGATCCGCTGGTTCGTTACGTGGCTTAGTTGGTATAGCGTCTGGCACGGTAAGCTAGAAGACGTCGGTTCGAATCCGGCCGGATCGATGGATTTTTTTCTGAGTGTTCGATCTTTGTATTAATAATTATGTACTTATTTGTCACTTCAAAAGCAACGACATAATACTTTTGCATGAAACATAATACCAGTCTTGGATTATATTTAAAAAAAATTAAGTCACTCTAACTGTCTCCGTGGCCGAACGGGTACCATGCTAGTCTGCCACGCAGAGGACACCGTTTCGATTCCCGAGGTAGGAGGAGTATTTGTATGGCCTACATTTATTTCGCTCGTGAGTTTGGGTGTAATTTGTGGTTGTCTATGTTTGTGTCTGTGGCATCCGTAATACAGGGTTTCCCTAGTGCGGGCTACGAGTGTGTGCGTTATTAAATTATTATTATTATTTACAATTTCAAAACCTGTGCCTAGAGAGTTTGTTGTTTCCCTGTCTAAAGATATCTATCTCTTTAAACACAACATACAACAAAATGAGGCTGTATCATTACAACTTTGTACTACTAATACAAGTGTGGGCGTAGGATCGTGCCCTGTTGTACCCTTTGCCTTTTGTTTGTGAATGCCCCATGAGATCAATGTTGCTCATATTAACACTTTCAAAGTTTATTTCTATCATTTATATGTTTATAAAAATGTTTTATGTTTTTGGATTCTTATTTGGATTTGGATTTATGTGCTTCTAATAGTATGGACAATCCCTTCAAATCCAAAAAAAACATCATTTATCTAATAAATTTTGATGGTACGATTTTATATCGCTTGCTATCAACAATATTAAAATTAGTAGTAGTGGAGTTCATTGTGAAAGAGTTCCTCCAAGAAGGTATTGCCACCTTACCTATTTCTGCCACCAAGCAGTAATGTAAGCATTACTGTATTCCAATTTTGAAGGGTAACGGTGAAATTACAGGCCTATGGGACTTGTTAACTTATGTCTCCGGGTGATGGACACAGTGGCAGTGCCCGATCATTGCGATTTAAAGCTTTGAGTGGCACTGCAACAGTTATGGATGCCACCTTTATATTTTATCACCTTTTCCTCTGGTTCATGACCACCTACTTTGAACTTTTGAATCGTTCTTAAATTCCTTTTCTTCTTCGTCACTTACTTTTCCTCTTTCCGTCTCCACTTCTACTAAATTTCCGAAGCGAGCTCACTTGTTCGACTTCACATAAAATCGTGACCATTTAAATCATGTAACCTAACTGCTTGTAAAGCATAGTATTTCTAGAAATAACATGCCCGTTTGGGGCAAATTCTTTTTGTCATAACCTGTATTTGAGTAGGGAGTGTTTTTATACGATTAAACCCGTTTTTTTTATACCATTGTTTTGTCTTTACGCCTTTACTTTACGTGTACTTTTCCCTCTTTTTTTTATTTCTACAATAAAATTCATGTGGACCAAGCCTTGTATTTAATTACAAGAGGCCCGCGTGACGCGCGTGTCGCTTACCACCAGAGGCACGACTTGTTCGTCCCGTCACTTGATAGTATTAAAAAAATCCAAGTCCGATACACTAACTGGTAGTTTATTGTACATCATCATCATCAGCCTATCACAGTCCACTGCTCGACATATGCTTCTCCCAATGCGCCCATTTCGCCCGGTCCTCGGCTTGTCGCATCCATCTGCTGCCACCGGCCTGTCGCAATCTATATTCCATCTGGCCGGAGGACATCCTCACTACGTTTCAGAGCCGAGGTCTCTACTCACTTCCTCCATAGGTTATCGGTGCTTCGACAAATATAGCCAGCCCACTGCCACTTCAGCTTCTTTATTCTACTCGCTATGGCGACGACCTTGGTTCTTTGTCGGGTAACCTCATTCCGTACCCTGTCGACTCCGTATGTCATAACAGAATATAATTACCAAATTATTTGTTAAACTACGTACAGGGTCAAGAGCACGTCAAGCTTTACACTTAGGACTTAAATCCAACGCTATGGCGCTTACGATAAGAACAGTCCAAAGTACAAAGTGTCAAGCTTGATGTGCTCTTGACTGTACTATAAAATTATTCATTTATGGGCTTAAATGAATAATTTTATAGTACAGTCTCAACGTTTTTACTTTTTGATACTAGTTTATGTTTACTTCTAGTGTTATATGTATGAAATAGAACTCATTTTAGAACTCGATTTGTAATGGTGCTTGGCGTCGATCATGAACCCTCCGATTTACAAGTCATACATTCTCTTAAAAAGAGACTTCAAAATGTTACTATCTATAGTATGTTTTTCCTAACACTACAAAACACGCAAACAAGATGCAAAGAACAAAGAAAAAACCGCACTACTGTTTCTAGTTCCACAAGTAACTCACTCACCGAAAAACTGGATCAACTTATGGCAGAAATAACCGACAAGTTAAACTAGTTACAACTACTATAACGAGATGGTCTTAGGACTATCGCGTGGTTCAGTACATTTAGCTCTTAAGGAATAGTATGGGTTCAATTCCTTGTGTAATCAAAATTGGAAATTAATTCACTTTAATATTTTATTGTTCATGTACTTACCATTAGTTATGCAATGCACAACGGAACGTGAGCGTGCCTACTGCTCCGCTACCTATTTGGAAAATAGGGAGGGTGCTGTACGTGCACCCGGGGCAGCTCACCCGAGGCACTAGCGTCTTGAGAACCGGATGAAGTCGATGATACGGTCTGTAACAACCCTTTACACTGGCAGATCTGGGGTCAGAACCTCAACTTAGAAGGTTCGTGTGCATGCACAGGTTATAGTGCCCTTCTTGTATTACTAAAGGTAGATAGAAAGAGAGGCACTATAATCAAAACGTAGCTGTAATATATTGGACTGTTAGGGCGCGTTGCCATTACGTTGTCACGTTTTATTTATCGCTGGACGACTGTCGCATCCATCCTATTCCCATATCGCGACTATCCGTCGTGACTGTGTCGTGAACGTTTATTTTATCGCTGAACGACTGTCGTGTCTAGCTGTTCCCACTAGATCGTGACGACAATTTATCGATTCACGGCAGCCACCTTCCACGACAGAATCGTTTAAAGCTGCGATTATATGTAGTCACATTTTAATTATGACGTTTCATTTATGGGCGGACGACTGTCATTCTAGCTCTTCCCATTATCACGACAGTCTGTAGTCGTAAGGTCAAAAAAGTCGTGGACGACAGTTAATCGTGTTGTTCTATGTGTGAACAATTTCATTTAAATATACAAGCCACTACACTTTGAACTGCACGACTATCTGTCTGACAAAATGTGAACGTGCCCTAAATATACCTACTCTATAAACGCAAGAAGTGAAATGTAAACAACCTACTAAATACTCCAATGAAAAGGTAAAAGTTTGCATAGAAAATGACAACTTGTAAAGATACTTTAGCAGGTGAGCGTGTAAACTACTAAGTAAGGATTATTGAATTATGTAATAAATTGTCCGAGATCACTTTTTAATGGTTGTATATTGTAACATAAGTGGTGCTGTATAGCGGACAAGAAAGAGTTGATTCGGATAGAGTAAAACCCTATCTACACTTGATACAAAAACCGAACATTACAATGGCGCCATTCCCACAAAATCTTAAGTGGCCGTGGACCGGACATGTATACAGGAGGGCTGATGATACAGCAGACTTATTCTAGAGTAGCGATCGAGAGTATAGGCCCTGCGGCAAAGTGGACGGACGACCTGAGAAAGATGGCCGGCAGAGGCTGGATGCGGGCGGCATAAGATCGGAACGCTTGTGTCCAGCAGTAGATGCGTGTAAGCTGAACCGACGACGTTTCGGCCCCTTTCCAGGTCCCATGGTCACGGTTGACTCTTCGCGGAGTTATTGTAACGCATGTTGGAACTATGTTATTGTCGCGGCACTTTTTGAGAAAAGTTAATGCAGCTAGGGCGCGCGCACGTTTGTTCTTGAGGTCTTCGAACCGCCGGATTTTATTTGCAACATCCAGTCCGTACTGGTGTACATATCGAGTTATTAGGTTTTCGCGATTGTTACACATAGGAAATGAAACTATTTTTCCGGATGGTCACGGTTGACCACAGGACCTGTAAAGGGCCCGAAACGTCGGTTTGTTTGAAAAAACAAATATACGCGATTTAAATCCGGAAAAATATTTTCATTTCCTATGTGTAACAATCGCGAAAACCTAAGAACTCGATATGATCTTTTTAATTTATTTTTTTATGATACCAAGTGCCTATACCTATCCATAGCAGTTGCAGTGCCACTCAAAGCTTTAAATCCCAGATCTAAGTGGCACTGCCACTGCGCCCGTTACCCTGAGACATAAGTCTCATGTGCCTGTAATTTCATCAACACCCTTCGAAACCGGATCGCTGTAATGCTGATATTAGTGATTGGCGGCAGAATTACGCAAGATAGCAGTTCTTCCCTGGACCAACTCTTTCACAAAGAGCTCTACTGCTACAAATTGATACTATAATGTAAGATAACTAAAGATGAGTAGGTTCTAGGATAATCTAAAATGGTCGCACCTTTTCTTTACCAATTGTAAAGTTATAAAAATAAATAAACTGCTACTTTGACATGGACACGATAAGCAACCAGTGAACGGTAAAACCGATTCACAGATCGATTCGTCGATAACTCGCTGACAAACACCGATATTATTACACCCATTTGTTAGTTTGTAGAGTTGACACGAGCGTGCCGAACGGGTGACACACTGCTGGTTAGTTTAACTAACTTTAACGTGAATAATACAAGAATATGACTATGTACTTATTGTTAGGTTGCAATCATGATCAAGTCGTATTTTACATACTACATTGTATATTGTATCGCACTCGAACAAATTAAATGGTTATTGAAATGTATCTCTTTTGCAAACGCTTACATAGAATTTGTTATACCTTTTCACAATAAATTCAAACATTCTGTTAAAGTTGGTATTGTGAAAAATTTGAATTACAGATGACCTTTTACTGTTATATCGGTGACGTAACCGTAGACTTAGCTTGTAATCTGCCATCTTTTATCATCTTTTTGTATTATTGTTTGTACATACGACTGCATTTATGTGAATCTGGTACTAACAATGGCAGCACATAAGATTTAAATTCAAATCTATGTAACTTGCGGTAAGAACAGTTCAAAGTGTCAAGCTTGATTAAATACAAATAGGAAAACAAACGGGAGCATAAATATGACAAAACAAACATGGAAGTTAGGACATAAAAAAGCACCAAAAACATTTACTGTTTAAGAGTCTATAGTACCTCAAATGGCTTGGGTTGATTACGCGTAACAGTAAAAGTGCTAAATCAATCACATTGAAAAAAAATATAGTAATAATGAGAATATATATTGAATACTATCATATATGATGTTAAAACAGGATTCCTAAAAAAATTCACGATTAAAAAAAATATAAACTTACCTCGAAATTTTACAAGAAAACCGCTGTATTCAATAGGTCCAATGAGTTTTTTTTTATATCAACTGAACTAAGTAGAACACGTATACTATACGATCATTGACTTACAAATAAATGGACGACGGGTCTAATACAAAAACCACGAAAAAATGTCCCAAATCAACCTATTTAAACGTAGTGACATGTAAAGGAATATGAAAAAGCTAAAACGTTGAATTTAAATTGTAATGTATATTTTAATTAATATGTAAAGACATAAATGTAAATAGGTAAATGCTGACAGTTGGGTACCATTTAGTTATTAATATTTTTAGACTTTTTAATTATTATTAGTTTTTTGACATTGTATCCATTTTTCTTTTATTTTTATTTTGACATTACATTTTTATTTAATTGACTTCGTATGCCACTTTGGCTTATTGCAGAGATTCCATAAAATTATTATTACCATCTATATCATGTACCTGTAATAACGAATGAATAAATGAATTGAATGTCATCGCTCTGTATACGATTTTAACGTCCTATAAGTTCGGACACTTTTTAGCGCGGACCCGACGTCCATATAATTGTAAGTCAATGTATACGATATACATTTTTCAAATGGCGTTAAGTTCGTTTGTAGAAAAATAAATTCTGAAATAAAGCCCTGCCTGTCCTCAAGCAAAATGAACCGTATTAATACGGGAAAATTTTAATTTTGATCTGAGGTAGTATAGACTCGTAAATTTAGAACGCGTAATAAAAAATGTAGAACGAATAAGATTATAATTATTGCTTCACCAGTACGTTTTATATTTTATTAGAATAGTGTTGTCGATTTTACATATCTGTGAGTATCCTAGTAATGTCACACGCTGCACCTGACTGCCATAAAAGTTGTCAACGGCTACGACTTGTGATCAATCGTTTAGTCCACGAAATATTGCAACTTGTGAGTCTTGGCATGCCTCTTGTGTAATAAATATGGATCTTGCCTATTTATTTGTTAATTTTAAGTACCTTTTAAAAAGTTATTACCTTCAACAAATTATCAAAGTAATCAAAAATATTTTAACGTTTACTGAAAATGTACCTTGTCACAATGCACTTTGGTTTAAAATATATGAAGTAGAAATAGACTGTCTGTCTTCTTTAAATAGTCAAAATTTTATTTAAAGGGCAATGTATACGCTTCTATAATAAGATTCCGGTTGATATTCAAAATTTGCCATTTACGAGGTTTAAAACTATAGTGAAAAAACCATTCACTAAAGGTTAAACTTCTACGAATTTGGATAACAAAAATCTATAGTACTGACCTACGGCTCTTGCAAGTTGTCTTTATCAATGATATTTGAAATAAATGTTGCAAATAATAAATGTATACAAATGTTTATTGACAAATAACAACACCTAGAGTGCATACTCATTTCTTAATTTCGCTTCATCTGAAAACAACTGCCCCTGAAAGTCGAAAGTAAAATAATCTTTATTTCACGGGTAAGAAAAGTACATTTGAAATCGTCGAATTGATTACTTTTCATTCAAAAAGCAGATTCCTCTATTGTATTTTGTATTGTAATACAAAAATGTATGTAATAAAAAAATAGAAAAACAAACGAGCAAAAGCAAGGCACAACAAACGAGGACATTACACTATAAAAAAGCGCCAAAAACAATTACTACTAAATTTGGAACGTATAATATTATTATTAACAATTTTGGCTTGGATACAAGTTCTTTGAGCCATGTCTTCTTTTAATTATGTTTCTGTAAATATGGCCGCCACAAAGAGGATAGGCAATTTGAGGCGGCGTGCTTGGATTGACTCGGGATTCCTTAGAACGGGCCGATACGGGTATTTTAGTTCGAGATTCGTATAATTTCGCGTTTTAATCTTCGATTAAGGCACAATAGCACTATCCTATTCCACTTTAAACTAGATTTCACAAAATAATTGAAAGTCAAAATAAAAACGACACTTTTCCCTCCAAAACGCCCAGAGCGAATCCTTGGTACATATAAGAAAAAAGGTAGAACTAATATTTATAACTTTTTTATTAAAAAAAAAACCAATCCCAAAAGTTTGTTTATCGGCTTTTATATTGGAATTACATCTATTTGCCAATGAAGGAATGAAATATTATTTATTGCACATTAAAATGACAACACAGAACAGCAACTTATCACAGAGTAAGTCAATGTATAACAGGCGGCCTTATTGCTAAGTAGCAATTTCTTCCAGGCAAGCTTAGGATAGAAATTTAAGACTTGTAAATATCTTGTAATGAAAGCGTTTTAAATAAATATACTACGCATGAATAAAGTAAAATATAAACGGCAGAGCGTAGAAGAGTGAAAAGTAAAACGTTCTTTAAGGTAAAGAGGCGTAAAGGGATATATAAAGTAGAGTAAAGAAGGGAAAGTTTGTGAAGGTCTCTACGTCTGTGGATGGACAGCCATGTGTGTTGTGCGCGAAACCAAGTTTTATTGAAACCGGATTCATCCCCTAGTTTGCCACTTTTAGATATGTTTCAAAATTGAATTTCCTGTTCCGTTTTTGAAGTCGGTTAATAAGATCATATACCACTTCACTAATGTTTTTAATATACTAGTGTTGCCCATTTAAAATATATGTAAGTAACCTAGTGTTATTATCGTTATTGCATTAGGCAGTTTTTTCAAGCCTACGTATTTTCTTTTAAATGTACTTCACATCGTGGGTGGAGCGCGTGCCGATCTCGTTATATCAATGACTTATTATGACTTATATTCATATACAGGGTTTTTTTTGTAAAATATTAACAATTTTGCGGGACTATACAACTAACATCGTAAGGGTAATTTTCAGGTAAGTTTTTTGTACTCAATTTTGGTGACAATTTCTTTTTATTTAAATATTTATAGAATCTCATCATAAACTATAATTTAATATTCGAGTGTGGTAACTAGAAATATTCTTTAATGTTTCACGATGATATATTCGAGTAATTAAATAATAAAAATTGTCACCAAAATTGAGTACAAAAAACTTACCTGAAAATTACTGATAAACAACAACCCTTGTGCCCTGACTTTTAAGAATTCATCAAATTTTACTTTCGTATAAAAATGTTTAAATAGATCGTTTTAACCGGTGATAACTCCGGTGGTTACTGCGGTAACACGCAGAAACCGCTAACGTAAATACCAATCCGATGCAAAATGTGGGAGCGGGGGTGGGTGTAGTCGGAGAGGACGCTTGCACTGTTGAACTTTACTATAAAATCGAGATCTAAAATGTTCCAGTCGGGCTAGCATGATACAGATACCACAACAAAAACTTTAAAGTTATTTTTTTTTTTGTTTTTATAATACTAAGTGACAGGACGAACAAATCGTGCGCCTGAGCACGCGTGTCTATAGCAGTTGCAGTGCCACTCACAGCTTTAAATCGCAGTCTATAGCAGTTGCAGTGCCACTCACAGCTTTAAATCGCAAAAATCTGAGGGACACTGCCTCTGCACCTGTCACCCTTACCCTTCAAAACCGAAACACAGTAATGCTCACATCATTGCTTGGTAGTCGAATTGAGAACGTCTTTTTTTAAGTCGGCTAAATATGCAAGGTGTCCGAGAGTGTATATTTTTTTGTTACTTTGAATATAGCACAGTTTCGTAACAAAACAAATATTAAATAAAGCGGAATAATAATGTTCTATTGTAAACCACTCCATCTCGTATCTTAACTAAAATCTCGACTAAACGTCACCTTGAAACAACAAACTCTAACTCATAACTTCACAACAGTCAAGTAGTCACAACGTTGAATGGCAGAACATTAACATTCTGCGTGTGCGCAACACCGGCGTCACTCCCTCCCTCCGCACCCCACGAACGTCGCTAGCTAAATATAGTACCTATACTTTGGCGTTAGCATTGTAAAGGAAAATCTTTTGGGAAAAACTGTTTTTTTTACTAAGCAGCAATTGCGTGTAACTTCCTTCACTAATTTTTTTGGCTTCAGAAACAAATCATTAGGCCAAATTGTTATTGAGTTTGACATTTATTTTTATCACACTGATTCTTTATGAACCATTCACATTGTTTATTACCGTCTTCGTAATATGGGTACATGATGTATGTACTTATAATAACAATAATAGCCTATATATACATAGCCTATATAGCCTATATACACTGCTGGGCACAGACCTCTTCTCACAATGAACTTGCTGGGCTACAGGAACTTTACACGCTTCTTTAAATTGCATTGCAGATGTTTGAAGGTTTCCTCATGATGTTTTCCTACATCGAAAAGCTCACGGTAAATTACATATTAAATTTTGCACATAATTTCTGAAAAACCTAGAAGCAGCCCGAATTCGAACCCATGACCCACTACTTGAGTAGGTCAAACCATTAGGCTACCATGATTACCAAAAAAGTGTATTTATTTTTAACATTGTCAAACAAGACAATGGACGGATGTCAAATGTGTATTGATATTTTTTGTGATTATCTGTAGTTATATTAATTCCTAGTTAATTTAGTCCACGTGTCAAAATTTGATGATCTAGTCCAGCAGTCAACACTAGGGTTCCATTTTTAACCGACTTTAAAAAAGGAGGAGGTTACACGTTCGGCGCTTATGTATGTGTTCAAATTACTCCGTCAATTGTGGATCGATTTTGAAAATTCTTTTTTGTTTGAAAGGGTGCACTTTCTGGTAGTCCCATTGTCACCAAGCCAGAATCTGATGAGGAGATCCCACGAAAATCGAGGGAAATCCTCAAATTGTATAGGCACGTCCTTGTATTTATCAATTTCTCCATTATTGCAGACCGATTTTGAAAATTATTTTTTGTTGGAAGGGGTATACTTTCGAGGTGATCCCTGTTTGTTTCGGCTATCATAAATTATTCATTATTAAGTACATCTTTCGTCTTGAATCAATTGGGTAATATTGTCCAATAAAATACTCTTCCGATCTTAACACTTGGCTTATACCTGGGTTAAAGAGACTCAAAATGGAATAAAAAAGTCTAGGCTGCACGGTCCATAGACCTTTGCCTTTTCGCTAGGAAAAAGAAAGAAACAACAAAAACAAACACTATGGGAGGAAATGAAAGTACTTTTATGGGATCTAATTCGCATATATTTTATTTTTAAAACAAACCAACGTTTCTGGCCCTTTCCAGGTCCAATGGTCACGGTTGACTGAGATGGTAAAGTCATCAACAAGTTATGTCTTTCTATTTTGTAATTATAACTTTTCACATTTTTTTGCAAAATGTGTTAATTAAATACCTTATTTTTAAAATGTTCAATGAACACTTCAACTTACGCTACATATTCAAATATCATTATTTCGGATAGTCATTCATAGTGTTAGTAACAATGCACTTAAAAATAGAGCTAGTACTACAAATAACATTTTTTTCTAAAAGCAATATGCAACCGAGACCAGCGTTCATGAAAAGAACCCTGAACCCTGTTAGCAATTATACTCAGGAGGCTTTTGTCGCTCCCACGAACTCTATGCAGCAGGGAAGCCTATCCATTTCGCTTAATAACTGCTAAGCTAATTAGTTATGGCGAACATCCCAGATGCACTGCAAAATAGTGGCAGCTGCAACAACATCCTAAATATGTTATTGTACTAAAATTCGTAGGGCGCTAAGTAAGGTGTTGTTAACCCAAAGGTTGCAAGTATCAAAACACTGGCTATATGCCTTGAACTGGACAATCTTTACATCTTCACTACACGTAGGTATATTTTACAAATTGTTTTATTTTAACAATCTAAATTTTATTATTAATGGTAATTAGAACATTTTGAAACATATTAATCACTATGGTGCCGGCTTCGAGTCCCAGTAGGACTGGAAAACGTACTCATCTATGTAAAGTCTGGCCTTGAATACCTTTCCTTGCGCTGGTATTAGAGATTCCATAATTTAAGATCACGTAATTGGTATGGTTCTTTGGCATATTTCAATTGTACTTGGAACTATGCTAAATAACGCTAAAAAACAACACAACACCACAACATGTTTTTATTTTAAAAGTCGTTAACGTCTGTCCTTGCAAAATCGTCTATATGACATTGGCACAAAAAGTGATGATCGCCATTTCGTTCAGTTTCCTGTGCCTCTCGTATTATGTTCGTGCTGCTAATTTATAACAATACAAAACAATACATAATAGTATATACAATAACTATACATAGTGGTAGTAGCTAGTACTAAATAACTAGTGGATTTATTTCGCAAAAAATCTCAATAACACAATTGATCAAAAAGTGACATGTATACAGTATTACATTATTAGTATTACAGTTGAGGCACCTGTAAAGATACCGACTGCGGTGAGGTTTTTCAATCTCTCACTAGATGTCACTGACCGTGACTTATTCAGAAAGCCGGTACAAAGATATATAACAAAAACACATAATAGAATTTCACCAGCTCGGTAATTTGACCTGTGGCTGAGTTAGTAAGAGTAATGCTACGGTGCTGCATGGTCGTGGGAACAAGTCCCACCGGGTCGAAGATATTTTTCTTGTTCAATAGTAGAGTCATGTCACAAAAAACCTGAATGACACAATACACTAATTTATAACTATTGTAACTCAAATTATTTTTATTTCATAAAGTACAGTTGAAGTCGTCACATTGATGAAACTCTACCACTCATTCGTAGGGAAGATTCCTTCAAACGAATGAGTAAGGATCTCTAGGGGTTGCCCTTTGTAAATAAACAATTGTATACATTAAACATATGCAATTATTATTTTACATATGATGATAGATCAAGACAGAGCCCCTTGTAAAAGAGTTCGTCCAGGGAAGTACTCCCACCTTAGCTATTTCTGCCGCCAAGCTGTAATGTGAGCATTACTGCGTTCCGATATGGAAGGAATATTATTAATATTAAGAAAAATATTAATTTTTTTACGAAAAATAGTAACAGACATAACATTAATACGAGGAATAAAAATGAACTAGCACTTCTTGACATCATTTTCACAAATAAATTCGTTTAAGGGGCAATGTATACGCTTCTATAATAAGATTCCGATTGATATTCAAAATTTGCCGTTTTCGAGGATTAAAACTTTAGTGAAACGAAAACTTTATACTAAAGGTACAGCTTTTGCGTACTTGGAAGACAAAAATCCTTGGTAGTGACCCGTTTACAGGTAGTCTCGATATTAGATGTTTAAATGAAATATTGTAATGATAAATGAATTTAAATATATATTTACATGTTGCAACCCCTAGACTTAGAATAATAGCGCCCCTAGAGTTTCTTGCTCATTCTTCTCAGGGGAATCCGCCTTACGAATGAGTAGTAGACTTTAATCAGTATGACGAGTTCAAGTGTAATTTGCTAACTTATGAAATAAAGATTATTTGACTTTGACTTTGGCTAAGGACTTATGTCTCAGGGTGGCGGGGGCAGCGGCAGTGTCCCTCAGCTTTGCGACTCAACTCTGAGTACCACGATTGCTGTGGACAGACGTGTCGCTAAACACCAGGCGCACGACTTGGAGACCCCCACACTAGCGTCTTTCGAGCATCAGCGTCTTGCTAAAGGACGCACAACGTCTTACCACCGCACGCACAGCGTCGCACTAGGCGACTGCAGAATAGTGCCGAACGTCGGGCATACTCCGCACTTGCGTTGCGTGTCGCCCGCCATCGCGCGGACATCGTGCCTACCCTGTGGCCGCAATGCGTGCGTTGGCAAGATGCTCATTCTCAAAAGACGCTAGTGTGGGAGTTACTTGTTCTTACCGGCACTTGGTATCATAAACGCTCACAGTTGGGCACAGGTATCAAAGTCTATACCATAGTCCGTCATAGTGAGCCAATATGAGTTCAACGTAAAGGCTTCATTATGAAGTTATACTTATTACTAAAAACGGTTAAAAATTTGAAATACCTTATAGAATTTTAACGACTTTGCAAATAAAATACGTAAACGGTTATGCAATGAATGTTTATATACTTGCATACCTGCGTAAATACAATTTAACAAATATGAATGATAATTAGTTAGTGCATTTTTATGAAGACCATTATCTATGTATTTACATGTACTAGTATTAGACACACGCTTGGTCATAAACGCACCTGACGTTAAGCGATATGACCAACGATAGAACGCTTTTGTTGTGCAACAATGCTGCAATGTCAAACCAATACACTGTGAAGTCACTTACAGTGTTTTGATTTAACAGCGCTCATATGATTTTTTTAAGCCTAACCTGTACCGTGACATTTCAACTTAGCAGGTATTAGTGTTTTTGATATTAGAAACTAAAATACACTGTAAGTATTAAAATTTACAAATTATTTTGACATAAAACGGTACGCAGCAATACTGTCTTTTGGTTTGATAATTACGTGCGTGAAATGCAGTACAGTGTTGCGTGGCGTCTGCATTAACGAAAACTCTCAGATGGCGCAAATGTCTCAGGTTTACTAGCTTTTGTCGCGGCTCAAGTTTTAACTATAAAATACAACATTCTATCGTGTCAAACCAAAATACTGCAAGGTTCAATACAGTATTGTATAATTTCATAACAATAAGAATCTTTCGGCTGTTAACGAGGGAAAAGAAATTTATTAGTTTTTCAATAGAAATAACTTAGCTTCCAAAGTAAAATTGTAATGGCTAAATAGATTTCTTTAATATCTAATGTACAACGTAAGTTAAATGTATTTTTTTATGTTATTAACCCCAAAAATTACAAAAAACCGAAAAATCTTTTATGTAGCTTTTTTTCAAAAAGCTGTTCTTGATATTACAGTTTTGGTTTGACACGGTAGAATGACACGAAATGACAGGCACCAGTGATGGTGATGCCATCTGAGATTAGTGCCTGTGTCCATTCGAAATCTTTGGTAGATCACATCAAAAGTGCTTTTATCACATGAAAGTTATAAAAATAGTTATTAAAACAAAGATCGAACACAAAGAATAAATCCCGCCTCCGCGGTAGCACCGACGGACTCCTGAGTAGGGCTGAGTAGGGCTGAATAGGAATATCGATCTTGAAAATTTCGAGTCTGAACATTTTTTTTTACCTTTTCAAGACTTGAATATCGAGACTTAAAACTTAAGTAATTAAAACAAATTAAAGGAAAGGTGTATGCTAAAGCGTTGGACAAGTTAGCTATCGACCCTTGGGTTTCCCAGACAGTCTATTAATTTTTTGGATTGGACGGGCCAAGGGTTTCGACTCCAAAGGCCGTGTAGTCGGAGCCGAGGTCTTGTACTTTTATTCTTTCCGCCAGCTCAGTTACGGAGTCAGCCCTCTTGCTGGTAAGCTGAAAATGAGAAAAGGGGCAAGTGCGTCGGCACATATGCCAAGAGATAAGAATCATTCTGTCCCGGTGATTAGTAATTTAATTAAAAAATATTCAAAATCTAATAAACCATTAGTTACTTTTTATTCTGGCTACATGCGGTCATGATTATTGTGTTCTTTAATTCCATCTTTAAGATAGACAATGGCGAACGGTACCACGGCTGTGTTACAACAACACCCTTTATCTCCAAAGACAGTATTTTCTACTAACATAACTCTGTACACCACCATCATCACCATCTAGTTCTTCGCACCTGCTCACACGATATGTCATGTATTTTATTTTTTTATTATATACTTTATTTTACATTGTTAAAATTAACATTAAAAAACCACCCTAAAAAGCTTGTAATAACGAAAAGTGGGTGAAATCCATTGACAAATCAGTCATTTTCAGGCATGTTTTTTGTACTCAATTTTGGTGACAATTTTTTTATTTAATTACTCGAATATATCATCGTGAAATATTAAAGAATATTTCAGAATACCACGCTCAAATATTAAGTAATACTTCATGATGATATTCTATAAACTATTTAAATAAAAAGAAATTGTCACCAAAATTGAGTACAAAAAACTTACCTGATAATTATCCAAATCCAATAAGCCGGATTCATCCCCTAATTTTCCACCTTTCGTGGTGGAATATTTTCTTCAAATTTAAGTGGATCTATTACTGTGGTACGCCCTTTCCAACAAAAAAAGAATCTTCGAAATCAGCTCCCAAATGTCGGAGTAACAGCGTAATATACACACACAAAAAATACAACCGAATTGAGAATCAAATTACGATTTCCCAAAAGTGTCATATTTTCAGACAGGTAGGTAGTATTTTGTCACAGCACGGCAGATAAATACTCCGTGGTTGACGTCATTATATTGTGTTTGAAATATAATTGGACGTAATTATGCACAAAAGATCCAACTCACAAAAGGTTCGTCTCGGAATTAGTATACGGTCTACAGAGCAAAACGGCGTATTTTTATTTAGCAAAAATATACGACTTTAAGGTGATGGTGCATTAGATTATTTACACTCATGTCTGCATTACAGCGACTGATTAATGTACTACTTATATAATAATCACATAGGATGATACACGCGTATTTGATAACATTTTTGTTATTTAAAACAATTTAATACTTTTGTTAGATATTTAATTAATTGTTTTTTTATTAGTTCGCTTGTTTTTATTTCTAAGTCTCAGCTTCGCCCTTACAAGGCACATGTAATGTAAATTTTATTATGTTGTACTAGCACGTTCGCCAATAAACGACTATTGAATCAAAATTGTAAAATATAATAACCATGTTTCATAAAAAAAATTGTCCCCTTAAACGAGTATTTACAAAATAAATATTAAATATTTAGTAAGCTATAAGAAAAGGATGCTACTGAAGTCACGTTGGAAGATCTAATATACACACACGATAGTAAACAAATAATAAATTCTCAAGTGTATACACGCCTTTATCTAGATCGTGACTATCGCACCATAACAATAAAGCACATTGTTCAAAATCATAAATTAAAAAAACTTAACGCTTTGATGTAGGTACTCACCGAAGATAATCTCCAAAAGTTAATAATCCAAAACGAACAAAAATATTCAATATTTTCGAAACTCAAAATCCAAAATATAAACTCAACAAAGAAAATTAACGTTCACTCACTCATTCACTCGAGTTGTCACTTGACATAGTTTTTTGCTGTAAAATTGACACTAGTTCAAAGATGGAACACTTTAAAAAGTAACACAAACTTTTTGATTTTTTCGAATTTCGTTGCATTCACGTGATTGGACGCAACAGCGAGCGCGCGATCGACTCCCGCGCACTTCAAATGGAGACTGGCGTGAGTGAATGGTGTGGCTAGGTTGATTTTATAAAACCTGCAGATTCTGGTAGATGCACCGCTACGTAAGTATACATTTGTATTTGTTGATGTCACATAGTACGAACTACATAAATTTACACAACATCTATACGCACATATACAGGTTATACAAACGGAAATAAAGGCTTTTATAAAACATCTATACCAATCGTCTTCTCAAAATCACAAATTCATCTATGAGATATTAAAAATTTGCCATTTACAACGTTTAAAACTATTGTGTAACAAAATTTTTTTGTACAAAGTTTATGAACGTCTGAGTACTTTGGATGACAAAAATAGATGTTTGGTTGCAGCGTTTTTAGGTATGATATTTTAAAATAGATTTTGCAAATGATAAATGTGAACTTAGTGTCTATTTTCAATAAGGCCCCAACAGTTTCTTGCTCATTGTTCTCAGGAGAATCTGCCCAAATTTATTGACGAAGAAGAAGAATATTTAATCAATTTAATGATTTTGTGTGATATTTACCTACTGACCTGTTAAGTCATATTTATTTGATCTAAATTAACATACAACAAGATAAGTACGTACCTATACTTCGTTTTTTTAGCATTAGAAAGAAATTTTGGATTTTTTAACAGGCGTGATTTCGTGCCGTCATTATGTAAGCAAAACTTTTAAAACAAAAATTTAATAAATACCGTGAATCGAAATTCTCAAAATGTATTTATTAAATTATGTAATTATTGCATTTCTTGTACTCACAATCTTCACTTAAGATTAACGAGGGAAACGAACTTTTATAAAGTGATTCTTATCTGGGGCTTCCGAGTCTTGTTTATTTGTCTAGCTCTAGTTTCGAATTTACCATTATTGTTGCATTAAACTAAGAAATATACCATAATTTTATAATAATATTCTAAATCATAATGTTTAAACGCTTCTTCTATAAATTTCGTAAAAAATGGAAAAAAATATCTTAAAAACTAGTCGATCTAGTTTGAATTCTAGACTATCTTGTTTATGGTGACGATCGTTTAGAATGGAATTATAATCCGCTCGCGGTAATAAAGCAACTCGAAAATAAATAAATAACTTTTATTACAAGTTAAAACAGCCAGACATTTTAACTGGCCACTCACAAAACTATAACGTATATAACTGCAGTGTTATTTTTGTAACTGGTAATGAATTATTCATAATCAAACCATTTATACGTCTCACCGCTGGTCACGGGTCTCCGCTCAGGCGATGGTTTAGGCCAGAGCCCGCCTCGCTGGCCTAATACGAGTTGGAGACTTCACTAGTTTTCCGAGAATTGTGAATCTTCTTCGACGTGTAGATTTCATCACAATATTTTCCTTCACCGAAAAGCTCATGGTTTTCAAATTAAATTTCGCACGTAAATTCCGAGAAACAGAGATTAATGATCCATCACTGTTTTTTTTATAATTCCTATAGCAGTAGACTGCTGGATATAAATATTTTCCAAAAACAAAGACTTTTTTCTACGTAAATCTTTTTTTCTGTATATAATATTAAGTGACAGAATGGATAAGTCGTGCGCCTTATGGTAAGCTATACGCCTGTCCATAACAGTTAATTGCAAAAATCTGAGGGGCACTGCCACTGCGCCCGTCACTCTGAGACATAAGTTGACGAGTCTCATGTGCCTGTAATTTCACCAGCACCCTTACCCTTCGAAACCGGAACCCAGTAATGTTGACATTACCGCTTGGCGGCAGAAATAGGTAAGGTGACAGGACTTCCCTAGACGAATTCTTCACAAGGAGCTCTACTGCTACTAATTTTTTAAGCATTTTTTTTTAATTAATTGAATTGCATCATTTCAATATAATTCAACATGAATCTAACTACTAAAAACATCATAAATATAGTTAACGAGTCGAAAAATCGTTCAA
Organism: Hyposmocoma kahamanoa; assembly: GCF_003589595.1. NCBI lineage: Eukaryota > Metazoa > Arthropoda > Insecta > Lepidoptera > Cosmopterigidae > Hyposmocoma > Hyposmocoma kahamanoa. Next base: position 1,473,965 of record NW_020653761.1, read on the forward strand.
AATGAGCAGGATTCTCGTAGAACTGGCAACATATAACGCGTACAGTGCGCCCGCACACCTGTCTAACTAAAAAACAATAGCAAACATTAAACAGCAGCTAGTTCAGTACCGGCAGCCTTTTTAGGCTTAGTACAGGTAGATAAGTACTCTATCGGACAATAGAAAGACGATAAAAACGTGCCTCTCTAAATAGACTCTCTTCCGAGGTTTTTGATATTTTGTTCTTAAAATGAAAATAAAAAATTCCTATCTGGCCTCTGCAAAACATTCCTAGACGACATGTGTGCGATATTACACCTCGGTTAACGGTTCAAACATTTTTTTAATTCTAATTGTAACACTGTCTCAAAAATATTCACGCAACCTTTGAGAGGTTAACAAAGGTTCCCAAACTGTTTGGCTGACCGCCCACCTCGGTAAAATAAAAAAACTTCAATATCTACCACTACAAAAGATAATTGAAAACATGTATTTTTCATATTAACATAACACAAAAGGCATAAAGGAAATAAACTATATATATGTAGTGCAATTTATATAAATAATCCAGGTATTTTTTTTCAAATGCGGTAGCACCCCCTGGACAGCATCAACACCCCCTATTAATAATTGCTTTCGAGGCCCCTACCGCCCTAAGACTTTTCAGACCGCACCGGAGGGCGGTAGGGGCCACTTTGGGAAACTATGCTTTAAAACATTACCCTCTATTTAGGTTTCGCGGCAGTTGTCAGACTTGTCAACTTATGTCTCGGAACGACACTCGTGACGGGAACAGTGGCAGTGTCCCTCAGATCTTTGCGATTTAAAGCCCTGAGTTGCACTGCAACCGTTATGCGAGACGTGTCGCTTACCACCAGGCGTACGACTTGTTCATCCTGTCGCTTGGTATCATAAAAAAGGGTAAATAAATACACACAATAACATCATTAAAGGTGTGAAACATTTTAATTATCCGTAATATTTAACACCAGTTGCTCGGGAACTTTTCGCAATAATAAATGTTACAATTTCGAATCAAGAAATAAAAACTTTATCTATAAAAACATATCAAACGATAGGCCACACACGTTGTATAAAGTTTGATTTTGCAGTTTGAAATTTATTTGCATGGCAATATAATAATAATAATATAATTTATTTCAGATAAAAAGTAATCCATATTGTGTTAGTATATAATCATAATTCTTATATAAG
>NW_020653761.1:1490158-1556130 GCF_003589595.1 Hyposmocoma kahamanoa
TCGATCGGAACGGGCGCTGATCCACAATTTAGAAACACGTACCCTTATGACATCTAACGAAAGAGCCTTTCACCAATCGAAAGCCATAATGTCACCAATAATGACAGCAAAGGTGTGACAAGCGGTGTTATTATCAATTCACCAAGCCTCGCGTTATTCCCATTAGCCTGGTTTGTTTACTGGTAACCTGTATTGTAAACAACTCACAATTGTAATTTATGGTATATTAACTTTTACTCGTGAGTCTATAGACGGAGGTAAACCATCAATCAAATAGTTACAATCTCTTTCTTTATTTCCGTAGTAAGCCAACTATGTTATCGTGATATATATTTCTTTGCCACTTCATTATCAACAGCCTATCGTAGTCTACTAGTAGACATAGGGCTCTTCCAGTGCGCGCCATTTCGCTCGGTCCTCAGCTCGGTACATCCATCTGCTGCCAGCAGCCCTTCGCCCTTTCTGTGCCACTTATTCATCATAAATTAAGGTATACATACCTATTGTACATCTCTTTGGAATTCTCAAGCTCTAGTGTTGAAATTTGTTCTATATTTTTTAATATAAGTAAAACCACATAAAGTCACCATAGAGTGAAGACCTCGCAGAGGCGTTTTCACATAGTTCGTTTTTACTGATTTTTGTTGCAGAAAAACTTATTAACTTTGTGCTCAACTATATTATTAAAATAATATTATAGTATCTGAAAGAGGTATAATTTAACTAATTATTGAAAAATAAAATGCTAACTACAAAGATTATAGCGTTTACAATATTTTACACTACATTTTTATCTTCGTGAAAAATTACATAAAAATCACATACGAGGTATTCACACTAAGAGTCGTATTCTAGAACTCTACTCAATGCTCAAGTCAGGATTTGAGTATGGTTTAAAGCACTCGAAATCATACTCAAGTCTTTGCCATTAGGCTCGTATTTCCAGTGCTTGTGTTTCCAGTGCAATCCTGACTTGAGCATTGAGTAGAGTTCTGGAATACGACCCTAAGAGTGGTCACATACGGTTTTTAAAAGCGAACGCGCGATTGCATCGCTACATTTAATATTTATAGGAGATTGCAACGTCGCAATCGCCACAGACTCCTTGGGTCCGAATTTTTTAAGAAAACAGTTGCCATTCTTTTTGAGAAAAATCTATTAAAAATTAACGGATCGAATTTAGGACTGGTAAAAATACTGCCCAACGCATTAGTTTAGTTATACAAAGGGGGAACTCCGCCAACATATTGAGGACCCTGCCGGGTGAAACAAACGTCAGTAATTTCATTTACACCAAGTAATTAGATTTCTAAGTTAACTTTCTTCTGTCCAACACAAAGAAAAATTTGAAAACATTTTTTTTTGCAAATAAATATCTAATATTTAGTAATAATACAGAGTATACATAAAATGTACAGAATATAGAAGAAGTGTATAGAACAAAAGAATCAAGAGCGAAATTTCCACCTGAGATCTGATTTGATCACATGCAACCTTACCCTTCAAAACCGGAACGCAGTGATGATAGTGGCAATACTTCTTTAAATAAGCACGAGGAACTCTTCTACTAAAAATCATATTGTTCAGAAAACTGACCATGATTCTCCTTTGGATAGCCAAGCGTATTATTTGGCGGAAGTAACTGCCAGTCGTCTAGGTACCGGAGACTTATACCAAGGGGCTGGACGAACAAGTCACGAACAGTTGTAGTTCCGCTCAGAGCTTTAAATCGCAAAGATTAGACTCTGAGATATAAGTGGACAAGTCCCATGTGCCTATAATTTCACCAGTACCCTTACCCTCCAAAACCGAAATTCACTAATGTGAGCATTACTGCTTGGCAGCAGAAATAGTTAAAGTGGCAATACTACCCTGGACGAACTTTTTTACAAAGAGCTCGACTGCTGCTCTGGTTGGAATATTCTGGGTAATGCTATCAGTACTTTGGTATATATGGTAATAGTACTGTATCTCTCTAGTATGAATCTATCTAGTATGATATCAGATGAATTAGTGTGATTGTATATTGTTCTGTAATACACGATGGTCATTTATCATATTCAAAATTTCTTAAAAAATGCGTCGCATTGTTCCAGGCTATATTGTCAAAATTTCATCAGACATTATCATTAGCGTACTGCCAGTACAGTACATTATAAACTCACTCATTACATGCTCTGTCGGTCGGTTGTGTCTATCTGTCTGTACCGGAGCGTAACCGCAGTTTCCGATTGTGCAACTAACGTAGAAGATTTCAATCTATATCATTTGCATGTTGAGAGATAGTTATTGTTTTGTAAATAGGTTATGACAATAACCTATTTGTTAATAGTCAATCTTTACTAAAAATTGGAGTCATTAATGGAATTCTTCTTCTTCTTCTTAAAGTGCTTCTCTACGACTGGAGGTTGGCCGTCATTATGGCAAATTTGTCCTTGTCCATGGCCAAATGAAACACTTGTTCTGCGTTCGTGACTACAGTTCACTCCCGTAGGTTGCGTAACCGAGACTTTTTACGTCTTCCGGCGCGTTTCTTGCCTTCAACCTTTACCATTATTATAAGTTGAAGCAGTCGAAATATATCGTGGCGAAGCACGTGACCGAGATATGTTATTTGGCGCTACTTGATAGTCCGCGTGAGGTGTCAATGTGCAGGAGTACTGCTTCGTTCTTGACTTTCTGCATCCAGCTGATACGAAGCATGTGGCGTAATGTATGAATGTAGGTAGGAATGAAGATAAATGTAATTAGTCCTTACATATTTTAACGCATAATCTCCTACTAGGCGCAATCCTCTACGCTCCTGTCATAGCTCAATCGCTTTCTTATATCCTTTCATATTCATCAGTTTTGTCTTGTATCTTTGTATTCAATATGTTAGGACATTTAAATGTCTTTCCAAGCGTCTTTATCCGTTCATCTTCTTATTTAATAGCTAAGCTCTTGGTCTAATGCGTCTACCAAAACTGTCATAATGTATTAGGAAGTTTAGAGTTCCCCTTTAATTCTTTATTGTCTTTAATAAGCTTCTTTCTTCCTGCAATATTCCTGACACTTCATTAGCTTTTCCTTCTCTCCTGCTGATTCTCTGCCATTGTTGTCCAGCACCACATCTTAAATACCTCCAGTTATTTTTTGTGTCTCTGTGTCGCTGTCCACGTCTACCAATGCAATGCTCCAAATGTGAACCTTTATCAGACGTTTTCTGGTTTCTGTTTGATTTTTTTTCTTTCAATAAATTGTTTTTATTGTAGCGTATAGGCCTATCGTACCGCCCTATAAATTATTTATCTATGATAAGTTTCAATTGTTTTCTTTGTATGGAATCTTGAAATCGTGTGATTCAAAATGGTCTACAATAGGATAGATTTCAGATGACATCATCATCATCGTAAATGCGTGCTTGCGCTCTCTGCACCTCTTCACCTGTGACGTGACGTCAAATAGTCCTACGATCAACACTACTTGATTTGTTTGCGTTCGTTTGCGTTTACGTCCGAGTTTTGGTATACAATTAAACATTTACTTATCTGGTTTTAACTACTTAAAAATACGAAATACACTTCAATAAAATTGTAACGTGCTTGATAATTAAATTAATTTTAAAAATGTAAGTTCATTGCTTCATGATCAATCAATTTCTGACCATCCTTCTGTCGCTGCATTAAAACAAACTAGTATATAAAAGTTGACTACCAAACAAGTAAATTATTTAGGAATCCACTACAAATACGTACATGTAGCTTGTACCATATAGCCGACATAGCCGCACAGAACAATGGTCTAATGTCACAGAATGGTCACCATGCCACGCTAACGACAAACTGTGAATATTGACGCGAAGGGTGTGGTATCTTTGTGAGCGATCTCACATCGATCGTTCATTATTTAATGCAAAGAGTAATTTGGTATGGTAATGACAAATAATTAAATATGTATAATCTAATTGGTATTCCGATTATCATTCGAGTCTTACAGTGGATTATAATAATTACTGAAAAAGTCTTTGCATCAGGTCTTTGACCACATTGAAATTAATTAATGTTAACTTTAAGGCGTTTCCCTTATGAAATAACCTTGAGCTTCCATCCCATCTTTGCATCACTACTCCTCTACAACACTGGATATAACACTACTAGCGTCATCTACCGAGTGATGTAAGCATTGTAAGCTATAAACCACAAACTTTAGAAGTTTCAGACAAGGCTTGCTTATTTTGAATTTTAATACATTACACATCAATATTTTCCTTGACTGTTTTAAAGTAATTCTTAAATTATTATTTTAAATTAAAATATTATTAATTTATTCAAAATTATTTTTAATTATTTATTTAACTGCCTCCGTGGCCGAACGGTTACCATCCTGGTGTGCCACGTAGAGGTTCGATTCTCGGATCCTGGGGAAATATTTGTATGGCCTACACTTCGCTCATTTGGTGCAGCATTGACGTAATTGTAATTTTGACAAAATTGAATTAAATCATGTAAACACAACTGTACCATAACATGTGTTTACGTGTGAAGAAAAATCAGCAGTAATTTTAAATTTGTATATATATATTGTAAAAATACACAAACCTTTTTACACGTCATTTTGAAATAAACATAAAATTAATTCAAATCCATTTCCTGCAACATTACAAAAAGTACAAATGCATCAATGTAGCACCAAATGTGCAGCTATTTTGCACGGTTTAACCTCCACTGGGTTCACGAGTTAGCAAATTAATTAACTGCTATTTTTATTAATCATAAAAGTCATAATGTGGTTGATATGGTGCTAAAACCAGTTAAATTAATCTCGACAAGTTTTCAGCGTACACTGTTTTTGTGAAAGTTTGTAAGTACAAAATTTCCTCACCCTGGGGCATCGTGCCCAGAAGGTTGGCACCACTTCCCCTTTAAATAGCAAAACTCTGTGGCGGAAACAACTTCCAGGTTTGTAGTCACCAGAGGCTTCTACGAAGCGCGCTGACAGATCATTCGCTATAAGTTTCGGCTACCCAAGGACCCAGGGTTTCAACCGCAAAATATAGAGCTGTAGCGCTGAACGAGGTTGGCGGTCTGGATCTATGCAATCTAATGCATATTTTCAAAACATATTGCCAGACCCTACACACGTGAACCCTGTGAAGCAATTGGAATAAAATTCCAATTCAACAACGCCCTCAGGGGACTGCGTGAGTTGCCTCGACACTGTAGTGCCTCAGGGATGTTCGCCATTGTTCGCAGAGGCTAGGATTGATAGTTTTCAGGCAGTCGTTCTCAAGAGAGTGGCATCCCTGTTGACCAGAGTAAGAGGCAGCACCAAATGTGTACATACGCATACCAACCTACATGTACTATATACCTACGGTTTCCGGTTGATTTAGGTTTTAGTTTACAATAACTATATTTCCCCGCTATCACAGTACCCCTACACAATACAAGCACGACGACGTGTACAGTCGGCAACACGCAAATAGCATTTCCTACCGCGTTCTAAAAAGTACTGCGCATACCGATGTCAACATTCATATCTAGACATACCACACACTCTACTGTTATTACCGTATTTTAACACGTTTCTAGAAATTAACTTTGCTTAATTGTTTTCGTAACGGATTTCTTTTTCAATTGGCATGATTTCATTTGGCATTTCTCACTTGGATTATATGTTTTTCCTCCAAAGGTTTCTTTAAATGGAGCAAATTTTGTTTCCAATAGTGTTTTCTTCACAAAAAGGGGTTAGAGTTGTTATCTATATAGGCAATAGAGATCAGAAAGTCATATGATATGTTGCAAAATTGTTGAGAACAATTTTACTTGTCAGATAGACTTTTTTCCATCGTCTAAGGACAGACATCATTTTGACACGTTATCATTTTCGACCTATACCATAATTATGTAGTTTTAGTATAGTAGAGGTTCTTATGAAAGATTTCGTCAAGTGAAGTACTGCCTTACCTATTTCTGCAGCCAAGCTATAATGTGAACATTGCAGTTTTCCGTTTTGAAGGGCAAGGGTGCTGGTGAAATTACAGGCACATGGAACTTGTCTGCCTATGTCTCAGTGTTGATGCTGTTTAAAGCCACATATCATACGTCAATAGTACTTTTATCCCATGAAAGTCAAAACACAAATTATTTATACAGTGTTTTATTTTTAATGGGACGACTTTATAATGGACCCGATATTTTTCGTACCATACAATGAAATCATCCTAACAAGAAGCTAAGTCTATCAGCATTTTAAAAAATTAGTCAATTTTATTCATTTTGTATGAAAACCACTTTATGAAATTTAACAATTTTTTCACCCCGGACAATAAAATGATCTTACATAAAACTAAGTCCATCAGCACAAAACAAAAATTTGGTCAATTTTATTCGTTTTTATGGACAATACACGCTTAACCAACAATTGACCATTATAAAACTAAACTGCCTCTGTGGCCGAAATGAACGAACCGAGCGAACGGTTACCATCCTGGACTGCTGGATGAGCGTGTGCGCGTGTGCAGTGTCTCAAACATTGCCAACTTTTAAACATAAATGTTTTCTGTGGCAGTTTGAAAATCAATCTCGGGACGCACGCTTAAAGAAGTAACTTATTATTAGTAATTGTTGCTTATGTCAAATTTTAGTCGCTTAGTGCCTAAATGTCTACAGTTATTTTAATTTTGACTTTTGTTGTACGGAACATGTAACATATTTATTATTATTTGAGTTGTGGTGTTCCATATTATGACGGGCCACGACAGAATAACAGCGAAGGCTATGTAATCAACATAGTCCTCAGAGGCTGAGTCATGGACCCTTTTGACATGCTTTTATTTTATTCTTATTTTTTTTATGTTATTTTATTATTTTGTATGCTTCTTTTTTATTTTAATTGAATTTACTTTTATTAATTTTGTGTTGTTTGAAATTTATCCATGTCAAATTAAGCCTGTTTTATATATTTTTTTATTTATTATAAAATTGTTTTCACAAAAGAAGACTTAATGGTTCCTAAGTTGTCTTCTGTTTGTCTGTTACTTGTATCATGTATGGTTTTGGATTTCGCAATACTGTCCCATTAAAAAAACGCTCTGTATACAAAATCTTATAACTGTCCTTATTTAACCATAAAATAGTTATCGATTAACTTCCTTACATATTACAGTTCTAGAAAACGTTCAAATTGTGCTAGCGTTTCTCTTCCTCCATACGATAGGGTAAGAGGTTGTGTTCTCAAGATACCACAATTGTCATATTTGTTTTTCATTTTGGATTTAAAGCATCATAGCAACATGTCTTTAAAATCGCTTAATATAATTTTGTTGTCTGTTTTATCGATTTACTATACTATAGTGCTAAACTCCTTAGATTATGAGTTAAAGCTTCAAGTTCCTCTTCCCCCGGTGTTCCTCTTACCCCCACCAGACCCTACCTCGGTATATCTTTATTCAAAGCCAAACAAATTGCTCCATAATTGCCACAAATGTATTTGTTCACAGCCAAAATAAATAAGGTTTAGTCGAGCCAATGACAAACCGTTTTTATTGTTTACAATCGTTATTTTTATAATAGACCTAGAACGGCCTGGTACGTATAGTCAAGACAATCCATTGAGAAGGCCGACAATTGACTTATGAACCCTGAAATAGTGGCGCTAGTTCTGACTTTTAACATCAATGTTCGTGGTATTAATATAACAAAATAGTTCTTTAAAATTCCACCTGGGTGGTGAGGTTTCAACTGTAGCTTGTTAACTGGATAATCATGCTGTGCATCGTATACGACGCTTGGCGATGAGTTGCAGAATACACCCCATTTTGGGTCGACCGGTGGTGATTTTGTGGAATCTTTACTATTCATGTTCGATAGCTTCTGTATAGAACTTAGCACTTTGTATCGTATATGAACTCTGTATTTGACACTATTACTTGTTTTCGTCACCCAATGGTGCTTTCTTGAAGGTTTATAGTGCAACTATCTGTTATACCTTCTGTGTATAATAATCCGTGCAACTTTTTTTATCAAGTGATAGAACAAACAAGTCGTGCGCTTGGTGGTAGCCGACATACCTCTCCATTAACAGTTGCAGTACCGCTCGGAGCTTTAAATGGCAAAGATCTGAGGGGCACTGTCACTGCTCCCGTCACCCTGACACGTGAGTTGAAAAGTCCCTTGTGCCTATAATTTCACCATTTACTACTCACATTACTTCTTGACGACAGGAATACGTAAGTTGGCAGTACTTGCCTGGACGAACTCTTTCACAAGGTACTCTACTGCTACTAAAGTATTTTATAAATAAAATACAAGTGCATATTTGATCTGAGGTGAGACGCACCTGATGAAAAGCTTCCTTGAGTTTTCACTTAAGGACTTTGGGAACAATTAACTTGCACTTAATCTATGTATAGTAACGTAAATAAGGCGATGGTAGAGTAAAGCAACAAAGTCTTAAAACATTATTATTCCTTAATCTTACGATCGAAAGCACAACAATCCAACGGCCAGTGCAATAATGTTCGAAATTTCCATAATTCTAACCACACCCCCCCCCCCCCCCCTCTTCTAGCACAGGGGGTACCTCCCCCTGCTGGCACCCCGCCCGGACATTTCCGGGTGAAGCCGCGCGTGACGCCAATGGTCACGCACTGTCGTTGGATATGTTAAGAACTAGTAGCGAATAATCCTGGCTCATCCATTTATTCATTCATTCATTACCTATATGCTTTTAGTAGCGCCTTTTGAAAGAGTTCGTCAGGGGAAGTACTGCCACCTTATACCTATTTCTGCCGCCAAGCAGTAATATGAGAATTACTGTGTTACGGTTTTGAAAGGTAAGGTTGCTGGTGAAATTACAGGCACATGGGACTTTTCAACTTATAATAATAATAATAACGCGCGCACACTCGTAACCCCGCGCTAGGGAAACCTTGTGTCACGGGTGCCATGGACACACACAGACAACCACAAATTACGCCCATATCCACGAGAGAAATAAATGTAGGCCATACAAACATTTCTCCCGGCCCGGGAAACGAATCCGGGACCTCTTGCGTGGCAGTCCAGTATGGTAACCGTGCGGCCACAGATGCAGTGAAGTTAGTTTAGTAGCAATAGAGCTCTTTGTGGAAGAGTTCGTCGAGGGAATTACTGCCACCTTACCTACTTCTGCCGCCAAGCATTAATGTGAGCATTCTGGTTTGGAAGAGTATGGGCACTGGTGAAATTACAGGCACATGGGACTTGTCAACTTACATCTCAGGGTGACGGGCGCAGGACCTTTACCCTTCAGAACCGGAACACAGTAACGCTGGCATTACTGCTTGGCACCAGAAATAGATAAGGTTGCAGTACTTCCCTGGACGAACTCTTTCACATGGAGCTTTACTGCTACGTCAAGTGACGAGAAGAATGTCAGGTATGAATGTGGAGGGATATAAGAGGAAAGAAAGGCCAAAGAAAAGATGTATGCATTGTATGACAGATGGCATGGATAAGAAAGGTGTTTGTATGGAAATGACAGCTGATAAGGGAGAAAACTGACTCCCCAATCATGGGTTTTTCGCTCGTGCCTTCAAATTGCACCACAACTTAAAGCTCTCTTTCACACAACCAAACTTCAAGTGACAGGTAGCAAAGTATTTCTTAAAATATTAAATGTTATCGTCGGGTGATTGATGGAGCATTCTAAAAGCTGACCATTACAGAACTGATTTTGTTTATTTCACTTTTACAATAAACGACGTGACACCTACTCAAGTGCCTTAAAGTGCCTTAAAAATTATAGGAGATTTATAATGCTGTTGAAATAATAGTAATTTGTATATGCCGTTTATTGTACATTCAATAATAATTGTGCCGTAATAGTATTGCACAATAATGTTAAACAACCGATTTAGAATTTTGTTCATTGCAAATTTATACGGGAAATTATAGTTTGTGGTAGTTTGTGAAAGTAATGGTGCTATAAAAGATCCGTAATAAAAGCACCTATAATAAAAGCATCTCTATTGAATAGTTAATAGTAGTGGATAGTTCATTGGACAACTACGATTTATCACCTAGCATGGAAGATATTCGTAAACTTGGTTATAATAAAACTGCATGCAATCATACGTTAAAAGTATAAAAAAAAATAGCACGAAACACGTGAAACATGTTATGTATATAAAATCTTATAACTCTCCTATTTAAACATAAAAAGATATCGACTAATATATCTTTCGTAGAATTTTTAAACCTCCTTCCGAAGAGCGGTTCCACACGGCGCCTTCAGCAGCGATGGAAATGCGATACCCGTTTTAAAATAATCAACTTATTTATTTGTTTAATGTATTTATTAATTTCGCTTTTAAATTTACAATTAACAAATGTGCTAAAAACCTATACAGATTTTACGTACATAATGATTCAACATAAACGACTGTATCGATACAGGCGCGCGTTTGCATCGGTTCAGTTGCGCGTTTGTATCGATACAGGCGCGCGTTTGCATCGATGCAATTGCCTATAAATCGCAAGTGTAGCGATGCAATCGCGCGTTTCACGAACGCGCTAAAAGTCAAAGTGTGATCTTATTACACCTAGGATGCGAATTGTCATTTGACTTCGACTTCCATTATGTTGCGGAATTTCAATTATTTAACTAGTTTTTTACTGACTATAAGAACATTGATAAAGAAAGTACAGTAGTAGTAGTATAGTAACTTCTACCATTGTAATATATATAGTGCCTTTGTAGAGCTCCTTGTGAAAGGGCTCGTCCAATGAGGTATCTACCACCTTACCTATTTCTGCCGCCAAGCAGTAAAGTGAACTCAGTTCCGGTTTAAAGATAAGGCTGCTGGCGAAATTACAGGCACATGGGACTTGTCAACTTATGTGTCTTCAGATCTTTGTGATTTAAAGCTCTGAGTGGCACTGCAACTGTTATGGAGAGACGTGTTTGGTATCATAAAAAAAGTGATACTCTATACTATGGGTATGGTTTTTACACATAGAAGGTTATAACAGACAATTGCACCATAAACCCTCAAGAAAGCACTATTGAGTGAAAAAAACAAGTAATAGTGCCAAATACAGAGTTCATATATGATAAAAATTGATAAATTCTAATTTATCTAATATGTATCTTCACTAGCATACACGGAGACAGCGGCTATACAAATCCAGTATAAGCTGACATAAGTGGCCATTCGTGACCGAAGCAAATTTAAGTTCAAGAAGACCTGTTTATACTGGTAATGTTTACTGCATCGTGTAGTCGTTAGAAAATAATCTTGTGACTACGCGCCACGCAACTCTGTAGGAATTCCTTTTTTACCACGAAACAGGTGAAACTAATTAAGAATTTCGACACTACGAGCTCTTTGGACACGGAAATTTGATTTAGAGATCGTTAACAAAATAAAGGATTTTTTAAGGGTTTTATTAGATCTAACGGGTCACGAAAACTTGCTTTTAATTGAGGATAATAAGCAGGCTTAATTTATGACCCCCGGGGTGAGTGGCGAGTCTTAACGGGATCCCACGAGCCGGTACCGGTGGGTGAGGGTGCATACGCAGGTTTTTAGTGGGTAGGCCTCCGAGGATCTATCGGGCGAGCTTGCATCGCCGAGTCATCGGAGGAGAGTCCCACATAACTCCTCCATGTCATCGCCCACGGCGGGGTATGCTTAAAACTTTTTCCTGTGTATAAAAAAAAATTAAAAAGGCTTCATTTATGTCGTAAGAAATACATTATTTTAGTCAGCATTTTTACCAATATACGTGAAACATGTTTCGTATTGTGCTGTAGACTAGGGATTTGCTTCGAACTGGTTTTTTGGATCGTAATGGATCATATGCATCTGAATCGATCCACAGATCGGATAATATACTTTTGAATTGGTCTCATAAAAATCGTTTCAAAATAAATTTTGATAAATTAATAATGATATTGACAGCCTTTCCGGCTTCAGTCGGCTACATCTTTCATTTAGAGTGATATTAACCAGTGATAAAACAAGTTTAGATGGCACAGAAGTAGCGACAATCGCCAAATATCATAAACTTATTTTATTTAGATGTTGTCAAATTCTGGCAGACCTATATAAAAAAGGATTAACCATACGATTCAGTCGAGGTTCAGAGTGACTGTTTTGTTCAAATTATGAATACGATCTAGACTATTCGATTCGCCGTAATGTTGAATCGATTTACTTAAAAATCTAATCTCAATGTGCATCCCTATTGTCGACAACGACTCTACAGAAGGTACAAAAATAAAATTAATAACAGTAGCTCCTTCCTTGTGAAAGAGTTTGCCCAGTAAAGTACTGCCACCACACCTATTTTTCCGTTTTTGAAGTTTATAGGACAGTGAAACTACAGGCACTTGGAGCTTGTCACTTTTACGTAGCAGGGTGACGGGTGCAACGGAAGTGCCTCTCAGATCTTTGCGATTTATAACAGGTTACGGACAGACGTGTTGTTTACCACTTGACGCACGACTTGTTAGTCCTGTCGTGTTTCCTAATTTATTCACCTTGGCGGCGCTGAGCCTCCAAATCGTAGTAATGACAGCTATGATTTACAAATAATTGAACATCAGATCATTTTCTTTCCCTAAGAAACAACGAACAGCAGAGACTTCATTTATTTATTTATGAGATTTACCACTGTCTGTGTACAATATTACTTTATATTATTATTATGTCTTGTGATACCTTTACAAACGATCTAATAGCCACAAACTTTTATAAGTATACACAGCATGCACTGAAATTTAACCATGTGCCTAAACTTAACCAACTACCTAAAATCTAATACAATTTTCACAAACAACTATATGACTGAAAATGGATGCGTACACTACTCTTGCGACATAAATTATTTGAATGAATTAAATAAATTACCAATTTTTTGAGGGTATTGACAAGTAAGTCATGGTGAATATCAAGAATGTCACTGTAATTATTTACACAGCCTTGCAACTGGTGAATTTGAGCCAACCGTGGTTTTGCGAAATACCTTTTTACATACTTTTTACATACATTGAAATGTATTATATTAGTCGCAGTAGAGCTCCTTGTGAAGCATTCGTCCAGGGAAATACTGCCACCTTATCTATTTCTGCCGCCAAGCAGTAATATTAGCATTACAGTGTTCCGTTTTGGAAGGGTAAAGGGTGCTGGTGAAATTACAAGCACATGGGACTTCTCAACTTATATCTCAGGGTGACGGGCGCAGTGGCAGTGCTTCTGAGATCTTTGTGATTTAAAGCTTTGAGTGGCACTGCAACTGTTATGGATAGCATATCGCTTACCACCAATCGCACGACTTGTTCATCCCGTGATTTGGTATCATAAAAAAGTCGTTCTGTCACTTGGTATTATTTAAAAAAATCTGTATAAATTACAATGAATAACATCATGTATATTACGTATTACTAAGTTTTAATCTGGGTCACTTTGACCATGTTCTCCCGCCGTCTCTAATGCCAGACTAGTGCGTGCTACCACTACACTACTACACCGTATACGCTTAATTGGCTTGCTTTATTTTTACCCCCGCATGCAGCGTTATCACTCCAGGGTTCAAATATTACCAAAGATTATCGACAGAGTTTATTTATCTAAAGTTCAATTTACAAACATGGAGTGAATAACAACGTTATCCATTGATTTCTTTCGGAGAATCTGTAAACCTCTCTACTGAGGGATTGTCAATTTGCAGATGTGGCCATAGTATATGTGCAATGAAATGTAAACACACTTCGAATATAATATGTAAATTTCAGATATTTCAAAAACAACCTTGTGTTGTGTTCAAAAATATGTAATTTTGTCACCGTTTTAAAAAAACAGGTATAGTATATATTTATTTCAGAGAAAAGCAATAGTATGTTCACATGTTCAAATTTGTAATTTTTTTATTTTCAAAATTTGTAGTGTATTTGTAATGTTTAGTTTAACTGTTGTACCCCTTTTTAATGAAATAATCCCGGGCTTTTTAAAGAAATATTTATATGCCCTACACTTATTTCTCTCATGAGTTGGGTGTCATTTGTGGTTGTCTACGTATGTGTGTGTCCATGGCACCCGCGATACAGTGTTTCCCAAGTGCGGGGCTATGAGTGTGTGCGTCACTATTACAATGTACAACATGCAACGTAATGTAAACATGCTAGCATTTGAAATATGTTATTGAAATATCTTATATTGACACATTCGAAAATATGTGAACGTTTATATTTTATTGGACGCGGCTGTACACCAATAATGCGAAATTATTTTACTAATTTTGGGAAGCTGGTTTCGTAGCTAGAGCCGCTTATTTTGTCATACTTTGTAGCACCAAGTTTCTGCGAACGAGCATTACATCGTTAGGGTGAAGGCAATCTAAGCGATTGTGAGCTCTGATTGTAGGATTGACCGCTCGCGTGCTTCACTGCCCGCCACATTGTAATTGTGTTGCAACTGTATTTATGATATACAGTGTTATTGTATGGGTAGTCACAATATTCGGATCGGTTTTTTGTCGCGTTTGTTACAAACGTACTGACAACACTTATTAACATGTAATCGGCTTGAATCGCCCAGAAAAAATCTTTATGTATAGACAAAAAGTTTACATATTTCATGGGAAATATCCTTCATCCTTTTCGCTTTTATTACAAGGACATAATCTACTCAATCTAATCCATCTACCTGTGTAGATCATCATCATCATGCCAGCCGGAACACGTCCACTGTTGAACATAGGCCTCCCCCAAAGATTTCCAGACTAGCCGATCGAGCGCGACGTGCATCCATCCTGTGTAGATATTTATATATAATACTATATTCAGTTGCGGAGACAGCACTAGAGCGTGGATATTGAACAGGTGTAAATTAATTCTATTTATGCAGGGTTATTTGTAAAATCTCGCAGGTCTATTATTACCAACATCATAAACAACCACTTTTGTTCTAGGACATTTACATTTTTTTTTTTACGTTTACATTACAATAAATTTACCAAAAATAAACTTTTAAGTTTTTGTTGTAACATCTGACTCTTTTTAGATCTGTATTTGTTAATAATTAACTGTAAATTGTAGCTACCCCTCCTGCGTGCTGTGATTCAAGTAATAAGTTTGGTGGTGGATGTTTTATTTTGTTACCGCACAGAGTTGTTGTGTATGATTTTATTTTTATTCCTTTTTTTCCAGTTATTTTAATTTTAATTTTTTGTTTTAATGTAGCTTCATCTTTTTTTTTTATCTTCATTTTATTACTGTGTATATTTTTGTTGTGGCGTAGTAATAAAAGATTTCTATTCTATTCTATTCTATTCTAGTTATCACCGTTTAGAGCGGTCGATTTAAATACTTCTATTTGTGTACGAAGTCGAAGTCAAAGAATCATTTGTTCCATAGGTAAAATAAATACACCTGAAAACGCCGACTTCCCCGGGAAGAACGAGCTAGCAAAAACACTAGGGATTGCTCTTTCCAAATTGTTTTTTTTTTCTTCCATGGTTAGTATTAAGTTCTCAAGTATCATAATGGGAATGTATCTTTGATCCTCAATGCAAACGTTAGTTCTACCACTTAACTAAAACGATTAATTTGTATACTTTTGGGTAATAGTTATAAAATCAAACTAATGAAATTATTAATTTATTATTTTTATTTTCGCTTTTTATTTATATCAACCTGCTATCATCAGAATTGGTATCTTTACAAAATATAAATCCCTTTCTCACAATTCAATGGAAGAATTAGAAACAATGCTTACAATAATTTGGCAAATACAAATTCACCATAACAAATACAAAAAAAAATTATGTATAAAACTTCACATATTATAATAATAATAATATATGTTTATATAAAATATACATTTTTTACAAAAATGTAACATTAACATTACCTAACGCTAAACTAATTTTTCGTTATAAAAATACTTAGTTATAATATTGCTAAAATTTTATTTTATAATTATAAATCATAATCCAATATGAAGTATTTTATTCAGATTATGTACAAGGTGATTATGCTATAATAAAATATACAAAATTTACAATAAAAATTAAAATAGGTACATCTAATTAACGAACCATTTGGAGACAATCGATTCTAAACCTAATTATAATTTCACAGGTTTAAAAGTTCTCATTGTAATTTGCACCACACACGTCGAATGCATTTTATAGAGGATGTTCCATGTAATTTATGATACTTAATTTATAGTTATAATCAACAAATGACACAAGACTGTATATAAGCATTCTTTGTTCATTGCATTTATCTGTATAAAATTCTGTTGACGACATTAGCTTCGACGCGGTACCGCCTACTTACTGCATGTTGACCTTTACACGAAAATAAGTTCCGTCTTAAAGTGACATGAGATATTAAAAAACACTCAGATCTGGACAAAATTTTACAAATAAAATGGAATACACTATTACGTCAATATTGCACGTCCAAAATTAAGTGCCCGATGTTCCATATGACGCCGTGAACCACTACGTGACGCGTTAAACCACCCATATATTTAAAATCTGACATCTAACCTACTAAAGGCCCGTGTACATAATATGTGAAGTGACACAGACAATATTAAGCCGGATTTACATTTACGTGTCGTGTTGTGACGCGTCAGAAACGGTATCGGTTTCATACAGACAGCACAAGCCGTCACGTCAGATTGCGTCACACACCGGTATTGTCCTGACGCGTCACGACACGACACGTCAGACAAATGTAAATCCGACGTATTTCTATGGTCACGTTAACGCCCAGTGTATATTGTAATGATAATATAAATTCTATGCATATGACCAGCGTAATCTAGAAAAATACATTTTTCATACAAAACTGACTTTCGGACCATTGTTAGTTGTCACATCATTGTTGATATTTGTATGGGACTGAAGCATGTATTAAATGTAGTAGCGTTTAGTGCTTTTCCTATTATAGTTTTCTGGGTTTGAGGGGGGTAATGTATAATTTACAATTCAAAATTTGGAATTGTAAGTAAATGAAATATCATGATAAAAAATTTAAATTATTTTTGTCTTTTCGGGTAGTTTCATAGGTAACGGCATTCTATGGGCAAGTATAAGTATTCACCGACAAAAAAATATCGACTGTCAAAGCCATATGTACAAAGCTTTATTTGGACTGTCTATATACTCGGTGGTACCCTATGATTATATACTTTTTATTTAATATACAGCAGACAATCTATTCCGGTGGGAACGCCTCAATTATTACGTAGTTATTTACAAAATGAAATAGATGTCAACTGTTATAATTTACAACATGTATATAAAATCGTTTGGCATATATTTTGTGACTCAATATATCTATTTTGTACCTAACACTTTATTTTCAATTCATGCCACATTATGGCACTGTAACAGGGCTTCCGTACTTGTAAGGCACCGCATATAAGGCACAAAGTTCTTGTACATAATATTATATATTAAAAAACAAGTTATTGTTTACGGCTAATATATTAATTTTAGTAAAGTACTTACAAAAAGATTTTAATACCAATAACTAAACCAAAGTCGCCATTGTACATTCAAAAGCCAATGACATCAATGTTTTTTACAATCTTAAGAAAACAAAGATAACTAAGCTTATAACCAGAAATCGTAACACACAGAGATATAATTATCTAAACTTCAAGTAATATACGTAGAGTCGATATTACCCACCTCTGAAATCGCCATTAAATTCAGGTTAGAACCATCCAAAATCTATATAAGATGCAGGAATTCCAGGATTTCAGAGAGACGCATTAACTGCTCCATATATATTACTTCCTTGGAATTTAGGTAAATAATACTCTGATTGTTCCTATGTCTGCTTATGACTTGGCGGCTTTTTACTGTACGATATTAACTTTTATGATCCAAAATCATTATATTTGCCGTTTGTTCAAGAAAAATATCTATATAATACATATTAATCCGTGAAATATACAATACTGAACTCTTCACATTGTATGGCACTATAATTTGCACATATGTAATTATATACGTACTATGCGTTGAGTCCTGAATAAACGTTTTTATACTAAATGGACTGTTTAAGTCCTAATTTATTAATGTCAAAGAGTTTTCAAGGAATCGGTGTGCATAGAGTAAAGGCGATTTTAAATTAGTTGCTTATAGAAACGTTTCAGAGGCTAGGCAGCCGCACGCTTTTAGCGCTTCAGTAATTTTTACTTCACTAATTGTAACTGCTGCCTCGGCCATTTAGACAGGATGGGAAAGTATCGGAACGTGAAAAGAACCTATCTGGGTCGACCTACTGATCGAAGACACAGGTGGCGCTGGAGCGGTCGCTGTGACAGCGGAGTAAGTAATTGTAACTGCAGTCACAACAGCGGCGCTGCAACTACACTTCTAAATATTGTTTGAAAATTAGAAGTGGCGTGAATGGTACCACTACAGCACTTCTATAAGCGTCTAATGTAAAGGCGCCCTAATGGCTGTCAAACTTCATAGGCGTTATTGTTGACGTCTGACATTATTAGTGTTGTGAATATATGGAATTCGCACCCTTCGTGTAACAAGGCCACATCTGCGAAATGATAACTTTTCATAAGAGAGGTTCAAAACAAAATAGGTTGAGATTACTTTTTTTACACTTAAATATGAGTTATAAAATTTCACATAATACATAATTGGTTTCATAGAGTTTGTATTATTTTTATGATTTTCATGTGCTAAAAGCACTTTTGACGTACAAGTGGCTTTATTATAACTAGGGTACGTATTAAAGTCGGATTTTTAATAAGATAATAATTGATGAACAAAATAATTGTATTTTTATGCCAGTTTCAAATTTCATGTATACCTGAGGAACGGCCGAGTAATTCTGTTCGGAAAGTGTGCTATTTGAGTTTTTTTTTTATGATACCAAAGCAACTAGATGAACAAGTCAATGCCACTCAGGGTTTAAAATCGCAAAGTTCTAAAGGGTACTACTGCGCCTATCACCTTGAGATATAAGTGGACAACCATGTGCCTGTAATTTCACCAGTGTGACTGGTTGCCAAGAAAGCTTCGCTCGCTCCGCTGTGATTAAAAATCCGACTTTTTAATTCTTTAAAAACGTGGTGACGGTTCAAGTTTTCTTGTCAACCGTTATTTAAGGTGACTGTCTGGCACATAGAAATACATTAATAAATTAGAATGTTAAATACAATTATTTACCAATATTCCTATAATATATAATAGCATAATGTTTTTTTTTCTCTCAATAATATAACTTCTCGTCAGTCTTCATTCCAGAAATCTCAATTAAATTAATCACAGTACGAATTTCTTTTAGATTTGTGGTGCCTTTAACATACAATAGCGTTAACCGTTCATACATTGACCACGTTATAAGAGATAAGAGCCATTGGAATTGAAAATTATGTTTTAATGTTTAAAATCCTAACTTCCAGTATCTCTTTCGTTCCAATAGCTCCATCCTTTTCCAGCTCATAAGACGTATAGGCCAAAAACATTCAAACCTGTACACCCAACACTCGATCAACGACAAAGTCATACCTCACCTCTTCAGTCTTTTCGTCCTTCTTCTCCGTTACTGGTAAATTCTCGTAACATGGCTCAGTAGCATTCATGCAAGGGTTCTTGCATTCAATAACTTCTACAGAGGAACAAGATACGTTTTGTTGTTTCTCTGTTTCTATTTCTCCATCTATTGTCAAGTCACTTTTACTGACGTCAATGTTGATGTCATTTTTTCTATCCTCGACTTTGATGTCATTTTTTATGTCATCGCTGATGTCGTTTCGTCTACTGTCTTCTTCTCTGATGTCATTATTTCTACGTAATTCGTATGAAGTTTTCGAAGATCTACCATCGGGTGTTCTACGCTCCTCTAGGATTTCTTCCCAGTCATCTTCCGATAGCGCCTCGTCACCTTCTTCTCCTTGCAATGGAATGGTGGATTTGCTGCGTGTGAAAAACGCCATCTTTTCTCTGCGAAAGAAAGAGATAAATAATGTATATTAATGGGTTGTCTTCTGGTGATTACATAATTTATATATACAATTATTTCTAACGCTAAGACAGAAGAAGCAAAAGTTAATATAAAGTCAAGTCAATTTAAATCGTTATCCGAGGCGAAGTCGGTTTCGACTGTATGTAGTTAATGCGTGAAGTCGTTATCTACTTTTTTTTATATAACATCATGTGACGGGACTAACAAGTCGTGCGCTTAGCGTGTAGCATCAGGCGCGCTACACGCCTGGCCATAACATTTACAATTCCACTCAGGGCTTTAAATTGCAAAAGATCTGGGGGCACTATCATCGCGCCTTTCACCCTGAGACGCAAGTAGACAAGTCCCATGTGCCTGTAATTTCACCAGCAAACGAGCAAGCTTACCCTTCAAAACCGGAACACAGTAATGCTGACATTACTGCTTGGCGGCAGAAATAGGTAACATGGCAGTACTACCCTGGACGAACTCTTTTACATGGAGCTCTACTGCTACTAATCTTCATGCAGTTCAACTGCTACTACACAAACATAACTATATCACACATAAAAAGATATGAGAACGTTATCGAACACTCACTTAAAAGTGACAAGGTCAGGTTTCCTGCCTCCCTGGCGGCTCTTGCGCAGCCTGTAGATCTCCCGACAGGTGCGGCTGAGCAGGCGCGCCGCGCGGTCGCCGCCGGCGTCGTGTGGCGGCTGGATGAGACGCCGCAGCGCGTCGTCTTCTGCCACCCACGCCGCAACGGCCGGGTCGCCGCGAGTGCATGCCTCTTCCAGTCTGACAGTAGTCAAATAAAAGTTTAAGTCATTTTGTCGACACATTACAAATTGATAAACAAAGAATATGGAATCGGAAATCATACTATTGGGTATTTATTGTCGGAGCTAACATGTAGTGCTGCAAAGATTTTGTATATATGTTTGATTAGGTAGTAGTTAGTACTTTTATTTAATTGTCTGGATTTTATTAAGTGCCTTCTTGATGTATCGTTTTTATAATGGGCTTATATTTGTTTTTCAAATAACCAACGTTTCGGGCTTTTTACTGCTCCCATGATCAAAGTCAGCCGTGACCACGGATCTATAAGGAGCCCAAAATGTTATTTTTATTTAAAAAACAAATACTGTCGATTTAGATCCGAAGATATAGTTTCGATAACCTAGTCACTCGACAGTGTTTTTCAAGCACAAAATTAGTACCTATACAAATTATTTTACCTACAGTCCACACACTCGATTCCTGACGTAGGTAAGTATTTAATAGTTTAGACATTTTTTATGATAGTATTAGTTAATTGGAACAATTTTAGTTGTGATATCTATACATTTATTTATAGATATCACAGCTAACCACAAATCAACGTAGAACAAAATTGTGGTAAAACATCTTGAAGATAGATCTGAATGAACCGTAGGATCACGGTACTTAGTCATAAAACATCAACGTACCTCTTCTTGAGCTGCGACAGATGGGCGATCTCGTTGCGCAGGTCCTCGAGACGCGAGTGCTGCGCGCGCAGGTCCAGCGTCAGGTCCAGCGACGTGCGCGACGCCCGCGCACGGGTAGTAGCGCTGCGACGGACCGCGCCCCCCGACACCCTGCCCCATCTGCCAATGAATACGGCACGTGTCAACGTGGCACTACGGGCGTTACTTTTAACTGCTTTCAGTCGAGGACTTGAAAGGCTACGTTAATTGAAATAACAGCACAAAATTTTGATGACAAACCTCTCGGTGGCCCATCGGTTTGCACAGTGGGTGGGATAAGGAGATCCCGGGTTCGATTCCCGGTAGGACTAATTTGGAAATAGAACTTTGCTAAATTGATTCTGGTCTGGGTGTTCTGGGTAAGTGTAGTTATCTGGCGCGTTATTATTATTAAGAAACCTTACCTCAGCGATCTGCGCTCGCGAACGCTCCTGTCAAACGGAATGCCGGTGGGAGGTGGCGGTTGGAGCGTTACTCTTCTTGCGTACTGCGCCATTGACGAATCAGATTCAGAACGATTCAATCTGAAAGTAATAATAATTCTAAATACTATACTACATCTTGTTAACTTAGTAATATCTTCTACGATTATGTCATTTACAACACGGAGACTAATAATCTTACACAATTTAATTCAAAATTCTTTACAACTGCGTATAGTTGTACTATGACCTTTTTTTGTTCATAGATCCACCACTACTGGACTGTTTGATTCGCTTAAACTATATAATACGTATATAATTTTCAATGAACTGGTGACTAACCTACAAATATACTGCCCCTTGCCGATGCTCTGAGGTTGCGGTGAGAAGGTTTGAGATCGTTTTATAGTGGCCAACGGCTCTTCAGGGTTTGCGTTGACCTGTTGACTTTTCCTAAAAAGCAAACATTCTTATTTGAAACACAATGAACTATATAAAATATTACGTTTTTATTTTATTATATACGATATTTCATTCGGCTCAACTGGTAGTGCAGTAGGTAAGAAATTGTTGCCTTAGTTCTATCGAATATCAACAAAAATATAATGAGGAGAATGTAAAAAAAAAGATAATGATAAATAAAATAATTCCTATTAATAGAACCATATGATTTAAAGTAAAAATTTCAACGATAGGACGACTTGGCAATAATATTCCCTTCGGTTCAACCACCTGAAATACAAAAAATGCTGGGCAAATATACATTGTCTTTGGTTCAACCATTGACCTTTTAGATTGAAAAAAAAAATCTTGTGGTTCTACCAGATGAACTATGAAATTTTGGCAAATATATATTTTCTTTAGTTCAACTAGTGGAGCTTTTAGATTGAAAAAATATTCCGTGTGGTTAAACCAGTTGAACTACGACAAACGTTTGTTAGTTCTATAGCTCATAGATACATTCACATTGTGCCAATGTCATGCTTGTACATGCGAAAAAAACTATTTATTTATTTGCACTTAAAATTGTGTTCATGCAATAAAAATATACTTGAAATTTTCTTTATAAGTAGCAAATAATGTAGTCTAGTTAGTATTGGTGACCATTTCATGTTTGACCAGTTAACAGAGAGGTTTAAAAAGCTAGAACTAAATAGTATAGGTGGCAAATATCGTATCATAATTGACATAAACTCAGAATGATCAAATTAGTCATCGCGATTCTTTATTATACTTATTTATGTCCGGCGACCGACTGACGACAGATAGCTTTTTTTACATTTGAGGATCTCAGTGTCTTAGCGATTAGCATTGTGGGTATCTACTAGATGAGAAGGTCGCTAGTTCTATTACCATTTCGTTCCTTGGTATTTATTCATAGTACAGGGATCGCCCTATTTTTTTATGTTACCAAGTTACTAGACGAGCAAGTCGTGTGCGTGGTGGTAAGCGACATGCCTATTCATAACAGTTGCAGTGCCAATCACGAGCTTTCAATCGCTAAGTCTGAAGGGTACTACCACTGCGCCCGTCACCTTGAGACATAAGGTGACAAATCCCTTATGCCTGTAATTTCTCCAGCACCCTTGCAAAACCGAAACGCAGTAAAGCTCACATTACTGCTTGGCGGCAGAAATAGGTAAGATGGCAGTATTTCCCTGCGTTACGTTAAAATCGAAAAACAAAGATCTGCAAGAAGCACATAAAAAAATTCGAAAAGTCTGCTGGCTCGTTCCGTAGCTCAGGTGGGAGAGACACTGTTCGATCTTTGACAAAAAAAATTTAATATCATGATAGTGAAACGTCGTGTTATTCAATAAACTTACATGAACTAAAATTTAAAAATCAACCTCTCTTTTTAAGTATAGCCAAACACAAAATAAAACGGGTCACAAACTCAATGAAAACGAAGCTTCAAGCATCAGGACACAATGTAAACATACCTATATAATAATAACTATGTACAAGTAGGTATGTTTGGACGGTAATGTTAATTCTCTAAGGCGTCCTCCTGGGGTCGGCCGTCGGCCTCCTTTCTTCGCACTTTCATATATCTGAAGACAATATTTTTACTAAATACCCATCACCATTAGCTTAAGGCAGTAGATACAGGATTATTTGTAAAACACCAACCTCGCAGGACTATATCACTAAAATCATAATACAACTTTGTTGAGTGACATTTTACTAAACGTAATAAAGATCATGGCCCACCAAAGTATAAAAACTACACCCACGGCGTACAGAAATTTCACAATTCGCCTTACTTTCTCAAGCCCGTATCTTAAAGCACAATGTACATATTTTGCAGGCTCATTTCACATCACATTTCCTTCATATTCAGTCACTGGCTGTTAAATATTCTTTACGTAATGCATCCAAATTAACCCCCCTGATAACAAATTTAAAATAAGTAGAAAGTTTTACCTTCTCCTGAATAATCACTCTTTTTACGATACGACTTTGAGAAAGTAAGACATCGATACGCCTAGATTTATAGAAAAATATGTGTACCTACTTTACAATGTTATGTGTCGCTTTCTTATGGGTACTGGGAAGTGCGGAATAAAAAATATTTTTAACAGACTTCAAAAAAAGGAGGAGGTTCCGAATTCGATTGTTTTTTTTTTGTGTACGTTATGATATAACTCCGGTATGATGTAACTCAAAATCGGTTCACTCATTTGTGAACCGATTTTGATGATTCTTTTTTTTTTTTGTTGAAAAGAGGTACCCCTCAGTGGTCATTTGAATTTGAAGAAAATATTCCACCTCCAAGGGTGGCAACTAGGGAATCAATCCGGTTTCGCGCTCTTTCCGGTAACCGATCGCAATAAAACTTGGCAAATAGATGTAATTCCACGAACGTTAGGTCGTTAGGTCCGTTGGTTCGTTCAGTGGCTTAGTTAGTATAGCGTCTGCTATAAGATATGTATGTATGCTAGAAGATGTCGGTTCGAATCCGGCCGGATCAAAGGAATTTTTCTGAGTGTTCGATCTTTGTATTCATAATTAAAAATAAATAATAATTTAAAACTAATGTGGTCTATTTGGTAGTAAGTAAGGTAGTTAGTTGAAACGTGTAAGCGTCTTCCCCGACGACCCCGACCCTCTCCGGCGTATTGCATCGGACCGGTAATTACGTTAGCGCTTTCTATTGCTACCGCACAGAGTTAAATATTTTTATTTTTGTATGAAAGTAAAATGTGATGAATTATTAAAAGTTATGGAACCACAGTTGTTGTTTATGATTGTCGTTAGTACTTTATAAATAACCCTGTATATAATAAGCTTGCATTATTACCACCGCTATACAGTTTATAAGTAGCAGAGCCGAAGGCTTCTATGCCCCAATGAATTGAACGGAATGCGTTGCAGCATTTGCTTTGCCTGCGGGCAAGCGGCGTCAAGCTGCACTCCAAATGGTACGATGCAATCAAAATATAGCTCATATGACTGCACCCTAAGGCTATGGTTGTGCACTAAATGTATAAACACTCAACTAAAATTTAGTTTTCCTTTTGTTCCGCCACCGTTTTAGTCACAAAGTAGCATTTGAATTCTATTTGATGTCAGTTCCAAAACTATACCTTCCTCTTTCACACCCATATAAAAACATCCTTACAAACTAAAGCGAAATTATCAAAACTATCCTACTCACTCGCACTCACAAAAACCGAACATACCTTCTATGCAGTTGTCTCGCTCCCTCTGGACAGAAGTTGCATTCAGTGTTGGTCTCTTTTTCGGCTGTGGGGGGATGAAGGTATTCTTCTTCTAGGACTATATCCTCTTCGGGAATGTAGTCTTCAAAGGAGTCCTCTTCCACAATCTGAAATATTAATAGTAAAACATAATTAGTAAAAAATCGACGACCCCACCTAGCGTGGGATAAGGGCAGGAGGAACAAAATAAATAAAAATTCATTTAAAAAACAATGTTAAGTTCATTGACTATCACGAAGTGTTAATATCATGATTTTTAAGTATTTTCTATGTGCATAAGCACAAAAAATCGTAAGGTCTGCTATTTCGTTCCATAGCTTAGTTGGGAGAGCGTCAAGCACGGTATTGTGAAGGCGCTGGTTCGAATCCAGCCGGATCTAAGGAATTTTTATTAGCGTGCGATCTTTGTTTTAATAATTACAAAAAAATGTTTTTTTTTTCTGTTTGGCCCAATGGTTGACTAGTAGGGAATGCTTTATGGCATATAATACGCCATTTGTATTATCATCTCTCCTATGAGCTAGCTCCTGACCTCCTTATGTGACACGACACCGGCCTTTTTCTTAATTTGGTTTTTGTAGCTGCGCCTAGGTCTACCTCTTCCCCTCTTCCCTTCGATCTTTCCCACCACAAAGAAATTGTCGTGTCACATCAAATGTCTAATTATTTTCCCGCGTCCAATTTTTCATTTGTACTACATTGCATCAAAAAAGTTTAAATAAATATATATAATATGTATAGCTTTTTTAAACTTGAGACGTAAACTACATTTCTCAATAAAGAATTCTGACAGTTTATATATCTTGACGATCTCTGTAGTCCAGTGGCTTGCACGCCGGCTTTCAATGGTGCCAATGGTTTCATCTTTGAGGTCCCGGGTCAATGTAGAAATAACTAACTTTTTGTCTCTGGTGTAGATGTTTGTGGTACCTTCGTTGTTTCCGATTTCCATAACACAATTGATTTACTTACTTTGATCAGAGCAACGTATGTGGTGTTGTCTAATATTTATAATAGCTTTAGTTGTGGTCCACAGTTCGTATAAGTTTTTTTTTATTACTTCCATCTTTCTCTAATAATTTTCAAAAATTTCCAATCTGCCTCCGTGGCCGAATGGTTACCATGCTGGAATGTCACACAGAGGTCCCGGTTTTGATTTCCGGGTCGGGAGTTTGGGTGTAATTTGTGGTTGTCTATGTGTATGTCTATAGTACCCGCGATACAGGGTTTCCCTAGTATAGGGCTATTAAAAAAATCTACCTAGCTTTAAATAGGAGTATTAGTTACCTGATTAAGTGGTTCTCTGGACTCCTCGTCCTCTGATGCTGAATTTTCTCCACCTTCCAGGTTGCATTCTGCACTCAACATACTTTCCGGACCTGTCAAAGAAATGTTACTTGGTTAAAAAATATATTATTAACTTATAGAAATAAGGACAGTGTGACATACACAAGTCACAAATTAGAAAGCTGAAATAGTACAGCGCCAACAACTAACCTGTGTGTACGTATGATATTCCAAAAATATTCTGTATTTATTGTAATAAAGATAATATCTCTAACAATGGAGGGCTGTTCTATTTGGTGGTGTGGGAAAAACAGCAAAACATCTAATTATAAAACAAACGGAATCACATTTCATCGGTAATTAAATATTAAATTGACGACACCCGTCAATTGTTTCGAATTCGGGCTGGCCAATCGGAGCGCGTAGTTGTCACCGTAATGATATGGCAGAATAGTTTTCAAACAAATTAAATGACATTTCGTCTCTATTTCTGTTAATATACTCGATGCTGTAATCTCGTGGTGTAGTCTCGTGTAAAAGGCGCTGTTTTCAAAAACAACTTGAATTTGTATCTTTTAATATCGAAATATATTTTCATATTTGACTTGACCTTTTTCTAAGAGATCCACAACCAGGCCATGGCCGACTTTTCCCCGACCATCTTAAGTTGTGACTCTATTGCTCGCTGTAAAACTCACCGCGATTTCGCGTTAGAGTCGAAGTTTGCGATGATATGACCGTGGACTCGTCGGAGCTCTCGTCGCGTCTCATACATCGGAAACTTAACACGTTGTACCACTTCTGAGACACTGCATCAGGATCGAAGTCCGCCAAACTCACTTGCGCGCAACCCTATCATAACAAAGTTAAAGTTCAATATGGCTTGAGGTGGTAGAATAGTATAATAAAAATGTAAATTGTTAGTCAGTAGAAATCGCTCTCGCCTATTTGTTATTCACACGGCACTCAAAACTTAAAAGTCGAGCGCTTCGAATTTGGCTAGATTTCATCATGTTAGTAAAAATATTTACTAATTACGTAACGAATAAAATACCTAGTTAAATTCCCAAAAAAATGCAGTATTTTTCAAGTCTGTTTATTATACTTTATATTTTATTTTTTCCCGTTCATTAGTTTTAGTTTCATACTAACGTAGACCGATTGGTTAAATATCGTAAACTTTAGTTGAAACAGCGTCTTTTCATTTATTAAACTTGAATTTAATCAATGTTAAGCTGTTACCTTTTTCAGATTTATGTACTTTATTACAAAATAAAAAAAAGTTTTTTCTTCTTTTTTATTTCGATTATTTTTTCAGTAAAGGTTGAGTAAGTGTGTACTAAATCGATGTGACAGATAAGTCAATTTATGTGTCATTATTATTTGTTTACATATAAACGTTACTATATTACTTACTCCGTTTTTTTGTAGCGTTAAAAGTGTAGTGGAATGCACATTCGATTTGATTTTCGATCGATTCAAGAGATTCGAGAAGATCAATTCAAGTGTAAACTATCTAGCGATTTTTCGATTCAACATTGCGACGAATCGAATTGTCTAGATCGTATTCATAATTTAAACAAAACAGTTTCTTTCTGAACCCCTTATTTTATATTGGCTAACAAGAAAAGCCGTTTGGCAACATCTAAATGCAATAAGTCTACAATATTTAGCCATTGCCGCTACTTCTGTGCCATCTGAACGTATTTTCTCACTGGTTTTAAAACAAAAGTCATAACCGATTAAAGCCACGAAGGCTGTCAAAAATATTTTTGTTTATCGAAATTAATTTTGAAACATTTTTGATGATGAGATTTAATTCATACGATCCGATCTGTGGATCGATTCAGATGCATCCATTCTGATCCAAAAAATCGATTCAAAGCAAAAAATCGTCCATCCCTTGTCTACAACACAATACGATCAATACGACAATCTTTCACGTATATTGGCAAAAATCCTGACTAAAATCATGTGTTTTTAACGTCATAAATTAAGCCTGCCTACTATTCTCAATTAAAAGCAAGCTTTCATGACCCGTTGGATCTAATAAAACCCTTAAAAATTCCTTTATTTTGTTAACGATCTCTAAATCAAATTTCCGTGTCCAAATAGCTCGTCGTCCCGAAATTGTGCATCCCTAAGTGTGTGTAGATTAGAGGGGAACTAGACTCACGAGACACTCGGCGCCGGTAGCGAGGTTGACCTGCAGGGTGGCTGCCCTCAGGGCGCGAAGGCCGGCGACGGGAACTCGTGCGGCGTTGCGCCACGCCACGCCCGCGCCACGCCATACGGCGCCGCTAACGCTCCACGCCACGCCGCAGCCGCCGCCGATCACCAGCGCGCCGCGGACTGAGCTGTACAGGAGAATTTGTCATTACCAACCTAAGTAATTAATAGACTCAGGCGTTACTTGGCGGAAGTCCGTATTGCTAATAACCTAACCTCAAAAGTCATTCATCCCCTAGTTTGCCACTCTTAGAGGTGAAATATTTTATTGAAATTTAAATGGGACCACTTCTGAGGTACCTTCTTTCCAACAAAAAAAGAATCATCAAAATTGATTCACAAACGGCGCAGTTATCGCGTAAAATACAAAAAAAACATACAGACGAATTGAGAACCTCGTCCTTTTTTTGAAGTCGGTTAAAAATGGAAGTAAATTAAGTTGCTACCCCGCGAACCCAGTGAATGTTATATCGCGCAAAATAGTTGTGTTAAATATTTTTTTTCATGAAGTTAATTTTTCCAACCTCCCTCCGCATAAAATTAATAAAACAAATAACTCAAACGAACTATGGTCACAAACCACCACCAAAAAGATACCCGACACGTGTTTCACCTCTCCACGAGGCATCCCCACGCTCAAAATATGTAACACAAACGCAGCTATTTTGCACGATTTAACCTTCACTGGGTACGCGGAGTAGCAAATTAATTTACTTCCATTTTTATTGTCAACCTATACGTCCCGAATAAAATTAAAAAAGTAAAGTAGGCGTTATTTGACGTGCTAAATACATAAATTACAAAAAAAAAATAAACAAATTTAGGTTTGTAGTAGGCGGGTTAAGAAAGACTCCCGAGTCTCCAAACGCACGGCTTTTATTGACGTTGTTGTATGGTCGACATAAGAGACGTAATCGCAAACATCATCGATGTTAGCTCACTGTTCCACCAGGTAGAAGCGGCAGCCGGCGATCGATGATAAGGCATGACGATTCTACCCACCAGTTGGAAGTACCGGAGTGCCAATCATAGGCCCTATGATTCGATACAAAGCAATTTCCTTTTGCAATTTAAATGGTATTTTAGTTAACACTTCGATTTATTTTGATCCCAACCTCATCTAACGACAAGGCTAGGTTGCTAATATTTCTTGTACGTGGTGATACAAGTTAAAATAAAAAATAAAATAAAAAAGTATGTCAAAAGGGTCCTTGACTCAGCATCTGAGGACTATGCTAATTACGTAGCCCTCGTTGTTATTTTGCCATGGTTCATCATAAATTGGAACTACGTGACTATGTGAATAAAATTCGACACGAGCAACAGTTACAAAGAAAATAAACAATTGAAGTAATAAATAAGTAATTTAAATACATTGACTTACAAATAAATGGACGACGGGTCTAATACAAAAACCACGAAAAAAATGTCCCAAGTCAACCTATTCGAAATTTAAATTGTTAAGTCATCGCAGTGTCGCGCTGTCAGTAGAACAAATGAAGACTAAAGCGGAGTGTCGCGCTCTGTATACGATTTTAGCGCCTTAAAAGTGCGGACACTTTTTAGCGCGGACCCGACGTCCATATAATTGTAAGTCAATGTTTAAATAGCATAATAAGAAACATACACATCAAATAATTGTAGACAATTAGGCACTAAGTAAATAAAATTAGACAAAGGCTACAATTAGACAAAGAAAAAAATTGAGTAATAAATAAGCACAGTCCAGGGATCGCGAACATTTTTCGGCATGCAAGTTTCATCACAATGTTTTGTAGGTGGTCAGAATAGTACAGGGTATTATTTTATATATTTTGAGATCAGGTATTTGGTGTATCATTTAATCGCTCAGTACTTGTCCTCACTAATATTAACGTCAGAGTCGACACACTAAGAAGATTATTACCAATGATCGCAATAAAGTGTTCAAAGTGTGTATATATAGCTAAATATCAACATATAGGTGCAAGGAGACACATGGAGTTATTAAAACCACTAAATATAATAACTTTTTTCGACTTAAATTGTATGTCGAAAAAAGTTAGCTGGAAGAAACCCAATTTATGGGATAAGCTCGCCTTTGTACAATAACGTTCTATTTCACTGTTAAAAAAAATGTAAATTGTTTTGAAGTCCAATAAAGTGTTTACATACATACATACATTGTCAGTTATGTAGATCGAAAAAGTGTGCACAGAGTTATTTAAAAACATAACATGAAATATTCTAAACTTAATTACTTTCAAAACTATATCGGGTCAAAAAGGAATTTGTCAAGTAAACTTACACTTCAGTACCAATATCGATGAAGAGCGCGTGCAAGTTGCGCGCGCGCAGTATACCGATCTCCAACTCGCTCTCCTGGGAGCAGTACCGCAATTTAATCTCAACTTGCGCACTATTCACTGTAACAATAAATGTACATTAGCTTCCTTTTATATACCTACTCACTGTAAAATAAAAAAAATATTTCAACAAAATGAATGGATATTAACGCATAATTGGCTGCTATAATTTTCTCCGTACAAGGTATGAAAAATTACAACCATACGCGAAGGGACATTTCGTACTTACTATACCTACACGGTTGTACATTTTTATAGCTTATATGGAGAATCACCAAATTAAAAAAAAAAACACACACAGACCATCGACCCCTCCTACGTAAAGTATCATATGTCGAAATTGCCAAGTTTACAGGGGAACGTTTTAAAGTTTTGAATTCACTGAAATCATCATAACACGTGACTTTAGCATTTCTCAGTTTTATTCGGCAAAGCTCGTTACTTTAAAACCTATTCTCGAATAAAACTGAGAAATGCTAAATTCACGAGAGTTATGCTCATTTCAATGAATTCAGAACTTCAAAACGCTCCTCTGTAAACTTGGCAATTTCGACATAATATGATACTTTACGTAGGAGGGGTCGATATGTGCGAAATAAATAAAACATTATTATTATATAGAAACATAAAAATATAAAAAGATAGTATAAAAGTAACAGAACAGGCAAATAATCCAAAAATAACAAAAAAAAAAATCTGCCGCCCGCCAACTAAAACGCGGCAAGTGCAAAAAAATTTTTTTGAGATATCATGGCAAACCGAGTTATGGTTTGATATCGAGCTATGATATCTCAAAAAAATATTTTTTTTAGGTTACATTGAAATTGTTTAATGATATTTCAGCTATACATCGTTAGGGTAAGTTCCGATAAGTCAAACGCGTTAACTAATTTTAACTGTTTTTAAAAGATAATTATGTGTTCTATTTTTTGCTATTTAAAACGGTTATTTGACCATTTGTCACTTAGCTAGCACGTTTTAGTTAGTGGACGGCAGAAATCAAAATTGCAAATGAATAAAACAATATGCACTAATAAGAGTAATAATTACCTGCAGAGGCATCCGCCGCCTGTGCAGCCTCGAAGACACCGGAGTCTCCAGCCACTGACTCGTCGCTGACTGCCGCCGACACGGATCTAGTGTTGCTGCCACTAGAGGACGGAGTGCGCGGCGAGAGGGGAGGTGGGGGGGTCTCCGAGATCGGCGAGAGGGGCTCGCACGGCCGACCGGGCCCTTGGAGTTGGACTGGTACTGGAAAAATACATAATTTTAACTTTCTTATAAAAAGAAACCGACCACAAAATTTTGTGGAACTACATCTATTTGCCGAGTTTTATTGAAGTCGGTTACTAATACGGATTCATCCCCTAGCATGCCCTTAGAGGTGGAATATTTTATTCAAATTTAAATGAGACCAATACTGTAGGGCTAGCACGATAAGGCGAGACTTGCTATTCTAGCATAGAAATCACGCCCTCGATGTCGCTCTCACGCAAGGCGTACCCTCTTAACAGAAAAAATCGTCGAACTCGGTTCACAAACCGCGTAACATACACACAAAAAACATAGTCGAATTTAGAAGTCGACTAAAAGTATGTTGCTACTTTGCGAACATTTAATGGCTTGATGTGAGAGAAACCTTTAAAATAGTTTAGAACACTTCACAACGTTATACATTATTATTAATGCAAGGATTGAACACAAAGAAAAATCCCTTCGATCTAACAGGACTCGAATCTGCATGCCAATCCAGGACAACCGCTCTACCAACTGCGCTACAAACCGAGTTATCAGACTTTACTAATTCTCTATCTGTATAGACGTATCTTTTTGGATGTAATGGCTTTTTTACCATAGCGCCACCTGTGAAAAATCTATGAAAATTTTTGTCCTCATAACTTACTCGTTGCAAGCCCGGTGACTTCGTTTAGTCCCGTAGCAACGCCTATTCTCATTTCAGCTAACTTCTCTTCTAGTTCTCTTTGCTGCCGTCTCTGTCGCTCCACCTGTATAACAAGAATATTTGTAAAGGATGCCTCGATAGTTTTCATTAGGACTAAAATTTTTATATTACTTATTATGGATAAACTCAAGCAGCAATGCATCGGATAAAGATAGTGGCCCTCAGTGGCCAAACGGTTTATCCCGGTAGGACCAATTGGGAAATAAACTTTTCTAAATTGATTCTGGTCTAGATAGTGCCCCAGAGTAAATTTCGCTGCTTTAGTTCTCATAGCACAGGGAACTTCCTAGGTTGAGACCAGGTGATTAGTGTGGTTGACTGGCACATTATTATGACATTATTAAATAGCCAGAGAATGTAATTCGAAAAATGAAGAAAAGCATTGGAAAAAGTAAAAGGTCAATGGAGAAAGCATACATTGCAACTAGACTGAAATAATGGAAGATTTAAGAAAATCATGCAGTCTAAAAAGGATTTATACCACAAAATGGTTACTCCGATACCTGATTATAAGAAGGTGGTGGCGGCGGAGGACTGGCTGAAGACAGACTACTCCTCGGAGACAACGACGGTTGAGATGGCGAACTGCTGGCACCGGGAGTTGCACTGTCCGCGTTGAAACTCGTACCACGTAGTAACCTGTAGGTTTATAAATGTATTGTTATACAAAATGATAGATTCAGGATCCTTAATGGTCACTTCAAGAGATGAAGAATGGATAAAAACCGACAGCGGAAAACCAGATGTTTAAAAGTTCCAGCAAAACTAATTTTAATAAGACTTTTATAGAGCTTGAAACGTCCGGAAGAAATAATTTCAATTACAGTTTGTAGCAATCGCGAAAACCTAAGAACTCGATATGTAATTCGAAAAGATAATATAAAAACTTATATGGTTCAAAATTTAAGAAGAGAGAAGAAGAAAACTTGAACACACCTTTCAACTCTTCTGTGCAGATCAACCATATCAATAGGTTTATCAGCTTGGAACGAGCTGGCTATCTGTGGTCCACCATAAATATCGGTAAAGCTGATCCCAGAACTTAGAGAACCTTTACTACTCGCCGTAGAAAGAGACCCCAAACTCGAACTACTTGATACAGACAGTGTACTCGCTGACAAAGTCTTCAACTGTCCTTCTAAAGTTGTCATCGACGTTAATGCATCTTTCAACTGTTGTAATAATAACTGCTTCTCTTCGTGTAGTCTTAGTCTATCTGCTATACATTTATTGGACATCTCGAAAGCATTCTTCAAGTCCTGCTCTAATCTCTTACATTCGGATTGAATATCACTCATTTCTTGTTTGGACCTCGTCCTTGGAGTTATACTCCTGAGTTCTCTTAATAATTGTTCCTTCTCTTGGAAAAGTAACAAGCGGTCTTTGTCGGACTCCGCTTGGCCAGGTTGGACTTTGTCTTCTAAATCAGCTAGTTGTTGCTGGATCTGTTGTATCCGCTTTCTAGCTTCATCGTATTGTAGGCGAACCCGCGCCATTTCTGCCAACCTAGTACCAATGGGTACCAAGTCAGCGCATAAGTCAGTTTGTGAGGCAGTGCTTAGTTTTTCTTGAGGAATACTTAATGTGGATAAGTCAGGGGATGCATCACCCAATTGCAACCTTGTAAGGTCGTCTTTGAGTTTTGCTAGAGATTGCATGAGATCTGCCTTCTCTTTCTCACCAGAGATGAGAGACTTTTGAATGTTCTTCAGTTCGGTCATAATAGCTTGAGCTTCGGTAATGTTATAACAACCTTGTTGGGTGGTAAGCTTCTGTTCCACTCTGGAAAGTCAAATAAGTGCTGTAAGTTTAAGGTTACCACTTAGTGACAATAACATACAAACATAATAAGTCATTTGTAACTCTTAACAACAATTCTCTGATCATTAAACAAGGTTTTCAATCCTTTATCGTCTTCTGTATTTTAATACCGCCCCACAATGATCACAAGTTTTTTTAAACTGTACGTATGCCTGTTGTTCGTAAATGTATATTGGTTTTGGCAATCAAAAATGTATGTTATATTGTATAAGTATACTAACTCAGTCAGAGTGTCAACACCGCGTCTCGCACTGGCGACCTCAGCTCTGGCCTGACGAAGCTCCTTGCGTAGCTGAGCGACGCGACCCCGGGCTTGACTTACTTCCGAGCGAAGCAAGTCTGGGTCGTGACGAGACGTAGTGGAGGTTGTAGTCATGGAGGTCGTTGATGAGCATACTGGAATGAAAACAGCTATTGAATACCCTAATAGCTTCATCGTAGGTATAAATAGTGCTAGAAAGGCGTACTTATGATAACGACCCGGAAATAAACCTAATTGTTATGGTAGTATAATAATAAAAACGTAGATGGCGCTAATTATAATCAGCTTCTCCTTACGATTTTTATTTTAAATCAACGCCCTCTATGTTATTTATAAGTAACAGCTCCTATGGAATGCAATTGATATACGAGTAGTAAAAATTGCTGGACCGACGACATAGCATTGAATCTTGTATTATTTTAGAAAGGCCATTGCCCACAACTTTACACCAAACCGAGTCCCAGAATACATTATAGCAAAACAATGTTATAGAAGCTAATAACGTGCAATACGTATAAGGTAGATAAGGTTTAATATATCAATACGAACAGGATTTTACTCATGTTTTTCTCGTAAACAAACATGAGTACGTAATTTAAAAGATCGGTTTTGTTATATTTGAATTGAATTCAATCTAGCAACGCCAATATTTGCATACTTATTATTAAAAAAAACCTATCCGATTTAATTCTCGCGGTACAACAGAGAACTATCAGAGAACAGGAATAAAAATCGAAAATAAATTAAACTCAATGTTTTTCAACCAAGTAAGAAGATGATTATGGGCGAGATATCCACGTAGTAATCTTGGCCATTTGCAAACGTAATATCCGTTCGTACGATCTTAAAATTTATTACCGCATTCGCGCCGAAGTGTATCAGGTTTTAAAATTCATGTGTGGACGTGGAAAAAACCAAAATATACCTATACATTACTCAATAGTATTTCCCAAATGAGGAAACAGACTTTTTTTAATGTACCAGATAACAACATCAACTTAGCCCACCTTATTATAACTAGCATAATCGCCATTTTTTAGAAATTGAGTTATTAACATTTCTGGGATCAGCTAAGTAAGATCTACAACCTCCTCTATTCGGTTTTTTATAATATCTTACAAAGTTTCAGTATTATTAATTAATAAGTAAAACAAACGTATAATTGACATTTTTTTAGGTGCCATTATCTTGAAAGTTACCAAATTGCAAATGCTTTCGACAAAAAAGGCAAAATTGCCTGGTTTTAAACGCCAGCAGCTTGATTTTGATTTGCCTCTCCCGATCAGAAACTTGCGTCGAGGCGCATAATTGCGATTAACAACTTTAAAAATTTTTATTAAAAACTTTTGACATTTCTAATCGGAACGATAGTTGATTTAACATATGTACAAATTAGAAAAATGTAGAAGGAATCAGGTTCATCTTCTCGCTCAGAAATCCACCTGTTTTCGAGACTAACCTCCTATCCCTCTATTTCGATCTGAATCAAAATCAGCA
This sequence comes from Hyposmocoma kahamanoa, assembly GCF_003589595.1. Classification (NCBI taxonomy): domain Eukaryota; kingdom Metazoa; phylum Arthropoda; class Insecta; order Lepidoptera; family Cosmopterigidae; genus Hyposmocoma; species Hyposmocoma kahamanoa. Next base: position 1,527,183 of record NW_020653761.1, read on the forward strand.
CACAGACCCAATTTAAAAAAGTTCATTTCCCAAATTAGTCCTACCGAAAATCTAACCCGGGACAACCTCATCCAGCGCCCACAATGTACCTAAACCATCGAAATCGTCTCACTCTAGTTCAAGTTCAAAAGATTATTTACTTTCAATACAGGATCTTAGCTTTATTGTTATACAAATTGGTTAGTTTTTGAGACGATTTATCACGTCGTGGCTTTTCGCGATTGTCACGCATAGGATATGAAACTATTTCTTCGGATCGTTCGAACGAACGTTCTACACATCCAAACTAAAATAATAGGAAAGACTTTATGGGGCTTTGGTTTTAGATTTAGAGTCTTTGGCCATCGGTTTGTAAGTTAAATTCCAAAACGCTATGGTCTTTTCCTATACAAACGTGCTTTATGTTGAAGGTTCTGAGTTTAATTCCTACTGGGAAAGCCGCACTATAAAAAAACTTTTTGATTCATGTGGAATTTTGTGACTAATTGTGGATGAAAACATCCTGTTGAAACCTACCAGTCTAACTCTAACATAAATCATACATTTATTGCAATCATGTAGTAGATTTGGTGTACATTTAACAACAACATTGTCAGTATTTAAACATTAACCCCGTTAAGGCACCGCAACGTAATAAGATTCATAATTATTATCATAAAAAGTTCTAAATTCATTCACAATTCACATTACATTATCATATTCATTATACATAGATTCCTTTTTATGTATTCATAGTGTTAGTCAATTTATTGTTGTCCTTTATTTATTATTAACTCTTCCAAAGTCCCGTGCCCAATTGAGGGACGTGTGTAGGTCATGATGATGACATACTTTAAAGTGTATGTGTGTATGAATAAACACACTTTAATACTTTAATAATACATTAATAGATCATTCTGAATTTGTTTTAACCATAGGAGGGAAATTACCAATACAATTAGGCGGGAAATTACCGAACGTCACTTTGACACATCACGTGACTGTTCGTTATGTTATAAATTAATTTTTTAATAATTGTGTAATTGTATTTTTAAAAATACCGCTTGCCTATGTTGTTTTCTAAATGTGGATATTAATTACTTAAAGGCATTTGAATATTTTTTGAATAACTAAATAAATCATCATCACGTACGTTGCTCTGATCCCAAACTACAGTACCACAAACATAGACTAGAGACAATGTTAGTTTAAATATTAATTTTCTACATTGACCCGTCCGGGGATTGAACCCGGGACATCAGAGATCGCGACGCCATTGAAATGTAAGTCACACGACCATGGAGGTCGTCTAAGTCATCTTTTAAATAACTATAACAGTAATTAATCAGTGAATACCTGTTATTAAAAAAAATCAGATACTTACAACTGGTTCTGGAAGCTGCCAGTGTGGAAAGCGCATTGTTCAGATGCTTGTACTCGTCTTGAGCTAAGCATAACCGCTGCTTCTTCACATCGTACATTTCCTTCTTTGCCTATGGACAATGACAAAGCGTTCATTAATTTTTCAGATAATAAACAAAACATCACATACATCTTACGAAGGGTACTGGTGAAATGATTTTACACACATGGGACTTGTCCACATTATGTCTCAGGGTGACATTTATTATAAATATTATTTCTTTTTGGCTAAAGTTATTTGTTATCAACAAAGAATACAATAAGTATATATAGCTAAAGTTATAATAATATAATATTATATAATATATAATAACATACAACAATATAATAAACATAGGCGGATATAATAGCTTCCTGTGATATGTCATGATAAAAAATTAAAAATGCATCCTTTTTTTCAAGAATATGTTCTATAGATCAAAATAATAGTATTTTAGTAGCAGACGTAACGTATGCAACTAATAATAATAAATACAATAATAATAATAATAATAATAATAATAGCACGTAAATATTTTAAAACAGTCGTGAAAACCTAATGGTGCGTACAGATTCATAGCGCATTCGCTGGATCTGTACGATCTGTACCTAATACTAATAATAATAACTAAATAATACATATTTCCCTGAAAATGATGCCCTTTCTACAACACATCGACGATATATTCTCGTTTATAAACGGATAATTAAGTATTATGTATAAATAAAAATAATCACATTATTCCCAATAAGATCCATTCGGTTTTCTTTTTTTAATTATCGTATTTTTTTCAATTACACAATTTTGAGTTAAGACATTATTTGGTTTCATGTGCGATAAATTCGATATTTTCGTGCAAAATATGATTATTTTAATGTTTAAATGAGTGCTCATTTGACTTTCATATCACCTGATGGAAAGTAACGAATAGGAGGTCGCCTATAATCCCTATTCTAAAGGCTCTAGTCATAGTGTTCAGGTCAGTTATTTTTAAATAAAGAATCTAAAAAGAAGAAAAAATCATAATATAATCTACAGTAACAAAAAAGATTTCAGTTTTTCGAAGTGATCGCAAACTTTTTTTGATGTGTGTACGTCTAATCCCTCGACTATAGAAATGGGATAGCGAAATGATTTTATGCAATTCGGTCGCACACACTCCGTGCCATAATAATTATTAGGTAGTTCTCAAACCGTATTGTTTATTGTCATCACCATTGGCAACATATTACACGTCATTAGAGATCTCATCTAAAGAGAATGTACAGATGATGGTCCGCTAGACTGCCCCAATGCAATTTAAAATGCTTTCATTACAATGTTTCCATTCACCGTTAGCAAGATTACTACTAAACATTTAACAGATATACAACTAGATATTAAAGATTCGAACTGCCGACCTCATAATTAAGAAGCAAGCGTTCGTCTACTGGACTACCACCGCTATTAACCGACTTCAAAGAAAGGAGGAAGTTCTCATTTCGACTGTTTTTTTTGCATCTATATTACGCGATAACTCTTTGTGAACCAATTTTAATGATTACTTTTTTGTTGGAAAGAGGGTACCTCAATATTGGTCACATTTAAATTAATAGAAAATATTCCATCTTTAAGGATGGGAAACTAAGGGATGAATCCGGTTTGGCGAACTTTCCGGTAACCGATTTCAATAAAATTTGGCAAATAAATATAATTCCAAGAACTTTTGAAGTCGGTTTTTTCAATACTCTGTACTGATATTATTTTATTCATACTTAAATATAGCGTGGATTCCTATATCTAAGGTAGAAGCCAGCGCATTTCGCTCTTCAATTTCCTATTATTGATACAGATATCGAACAACTCAAAGCTGCTTAGCTAACTGCCACTGTGGCCGCATAGTTACCATGCTGGTCTGCCACGCAGAGGTCCCGGGGTCGATTCCCGGGCAGAGAAAAATATTTGCATAGCCTACACTTATTTCTCCCGTGAGTTTAGGTGTAATTTGCAGTTGTCAATGTGTGTTCATGGTACCCGCGACACAGCGTTTCCCTAGTGCGGGGCTATGACTGCGTGCGTTAAAAAAAGTCTTCAATCTGACTGAGTTTGAACCAGCGTCTGTTGCCACACAAGAGCCACCACTCTAACAACTACAAATGCGGCTACAGACGCTGATTCGAGTGACATCATAACAAGTGAAGTATTTTCACAAAAAGTATATAAATATCGTGATAAGAAAAACATTGCGTTAATATTACATTACTTTTTTTGACAAAATGGCTTATTATGATACATGGCTTCTATAGTAATAAAGAATATTTAGAATTTACAAATACTAATTTAATTTAATTAATCTGAAATGCAATTACTTTTAGAGGCCAAAATGTTTAATTCAATTAATATTTTCACACCTGCTTGCAGGTGGAATACAATGTTTTTGTGTATTTTATTTAAGATCGGTATAATTACTGTATCCTGGCAAATAAACGTTTCTATTCTATTTCTACGATGTTCAATAAAATAAATTTCTCTAGTTTCCTCCTATTTTATTTTAACGACTTATTTGCCTTAACGCCATCTATGAGAAATCTATGAAAGAGCTCAGTGTGTAGAGCGGTTGCCCTGGAAAGATCGAAGGAATTTTTCTGTGTTCGATCTTTGTATTAATAATTATAACCATTAAAATATGGTAAAAACATCACAATTTTCAATAAAATAAATATCTCCAATTTCCTTGAAAATGTTGTTTACAACTGTTTTGTAAAGATATGGGGTGTTAAAAACATTGTAAGGAAATTCTTTAGATAACGACTTTCTCCGAAATAATGTGTCTTCGTAATCGTGGCTTAAAAAAGTTTTCTTTGTACATTTTGTTCCGTTAATGTCATTAAAAACAATAATATAATTATAGTTTCATACATAGATAAGTGTTTTTTTTAATGAATGAACAGAGTACATTTTTTCCAGACTTGAAAACAAATTTGCAGTAACACTGTAATTATAATCATTGAGTGTAATCGATAAAAAAAATATCGATACGGTCGGATCGTTGAATCGGTTATTTGTTTTTTTTTAATAAGTCAAATACTGGTTACGGCAGCTAGCCACACAGACACGATGTGGCTAGATGGTTATATTTCTTACATTTTTCGTCAATTTTGCAATTGCAATTTCGCAATTTTCGAGAGATTTTTTAAATTTAAGTAAATTTGTTATAGAAAATAGTTAACGAACGTAGTTTACTACATTTTGACAATAAAGTAGTTAGAGATGGCGTTGAGTAGAGAAAATATTACGCTTAACGAGGTTTAACGTGCTTTTGATTCCATACGTAGAAGCGTTATATTTTTAGGTTAGGTACGTATCGTTAACAGCTAATATAATTTTTGCAGCAGAAGAGTAACTTTTCTGATAAAGAATCGTAATTTTCGACTTAAAAGCTCTGGAAAGACTGCACATGCAGTTCCATAGTCGTGAAAAATACTATTTTCGTTTGGTTTTTCTACTTTTGTTTTACCATAATATTAAGTGATGTGATGAACAAGTCGTGCGCGTGTTGGTAAGCGACACGCCTATACATACAGTGCCACTCAGAGCTTTAAATTGCAAAGATTTAAGGGCCATTGCGCCCGTCACTCTGAGACATAAATTGACAAGTCCCGTGTGCCTGTAATTTCACCAGCACCCTTACCCTTTCAAACCGGAACGCAAAAATGCTGTAATACAGTAATTCCCTGGACGAACTCGTTAATAATCTACCATTGTAATAATAACTGTGTCAAACTAGGGAATTCCTTACTTTGTGAGTACCAGAGTAACGGAAGTCACTCCGGGGCACACCCATCCAACAAGTACCAATTTAGAAAAGTTCATTTCCCAATTTGGTCGACATTTGTAAATTTATTACTACAAACAATTCGTCGCATTTAGTACAAACGGATGTACAGGTAAGGTACCTTTGAAAAAAGTCATTTACATATTTCATCTCGGAATTCACGTTTAATGATGTCATGTATGTAATGCATTAATGTCAATTGTAAATTATCTCCTTAAGTGTTGTAAGCTACGATTTTGCGTTAACAATTTTGACCCGACACTCGGCAGTTACTAAAATTTAAAAAATTGCTAACATTTTTATTTATCTGCAGGCTTAGCATAAGGGGAAATAGACGAAACTCAAGCTCGTAGAGTTATCTCCCTCTTCTCTACCGATTATGTCTCACCTCCGAACACGACGTAACAGAAGAGTTTCTCCTTTCAACCGTAGACAAAGTTTTCTCTACGCGTACTTTCTGTCTTCTGCCCCAAGGGTAGTAGAGATATTTCGCTATGACGATCTGTCAATAGTAAATGAAATTTGGCTGTCGTGTTAGGGGTCGCGCGACAACTTAAACCTCATAGCGCTTATGCTCGCGCCTGTAGAGATAATTCGTAGTGACGTCATTGTCGAAAGAAAATTGACAGTTCGAAGAAGAGATAATTGTCTTCGGACTCATACTAAGCCTAATGTAGTCTAAATCCAACCCCTAAAACGCATGTTGCCCTGGGTATATCTAATAAAGCCACATGTGATCATACGTCAAAAGTGCTTTTTGTGATAAAAACATCATGAACTCCATGAAACAAATTACTTGCATGTGAAAAACTAATTTCATTCGTTAACTTTTTAAACCTATTTCCTGAAAAGTTGTCATTTTGCAAATATTACCTTATTATAACCACAGGTGCTAAATTTACTCGTTTTTATAGTCTATTCATAGAAATAATTACATAAATTGATTGGTAACGCTAGCGACAAAGCTTCATTTAGCACACCATAATCGTAAATATTTTCTTGAAGACTGATCGTACCCAATTACTTGATTGTTTGTAACAATAAAAGGAAGAGTTGATAACAATATAATCTCAGTACAGAGTACTAAAAAAACCGACCTCAAAAATACGTGGAATTACATATAATTACCAAGTTTTATTGAAATCGGTTACCGGAAAGTGCGCAAACCCGGATTCATCCCCTAGTTCGCCACTATACGGGACTTGACACAGAGTATAATAAAAATAGGTTCTCATTACTCAAAGTATATTGAAAGAGAAAAACGCCTTGAATTAAAGAATAGCAAAATCAACCAATAAAATAATTGCTCCTTATACTAAAATTTAGGCGCTATTTATAAAAATGAATCTTCATGCGGGAACAGCCACCCTCAGAGGTGGATGATTTTATACAAAATTATATGGGACCACTATGGAGGTACCCTCTTTCCAAAAAAAAGAATCATGAAAATCGGTTCACAAATACCGGAGTTATCGCGTAACATACATACAAAAAAAACAGTCGAATTGAGAACCTCCTCCTTTTTTGAAGTCGGTTAAAAATAATTATGAAAACATGCTTTTTTACGACGTTATGTATTGCTAAGTTCCGGTTACGCAATAGAAATAGGAACAGGGAATAAGTTTGAGTTTTTAATGGATACTTTCAAAAACAATTTATAAACTTCGCTGCACATCCTAAGATACAAAACAGGAATATGACCACAATCGTAACATTAAATCAGTTTATTAGTATCAAATACCATTTTTATTTTAAGTTTCTTTATACATTCGCTCTTGTTAAAAAAACGTTCATTATCCCTGACAAATAATGACTACAAAATTTACTAACCCTTTTCATTTCAAGGAAATGAAGCTTTTTCGGATTTAAATCGCCTATATTTGTTTTTTCAAACAAACTAACTTTTAGGCTCTTTAGAGGTCCCATGGGCCCGAAATGTTGGTATGTTTAAGAAAAACAAAAACGCGCTTTAGATCCAAAAAAAATAGTTTCATTTCCAATGTATAACAACCGCGAAAGCCTAAAAACCTGATAGAGTTTTTCAATCGCGAATTAATATACAATTATTATACCTACTGATCAACCAGTCAAGTCTTAACCTAATACTGTACAATGATTGTTAAGTGCTGGTATTTATTTGTCCAAATGTTTTACACTTTTTTTTATTTTAGACTAGTTTAGTTACTTCCAGCTATTTTCGTTTATTCCCAGTAGTTCCATGTACTCAGTGCCACGTGGAACAATTGTAACCTTAACATGTCATAAGTATTTATTCCCATGCTATTTTAGTCGTAATATCTATAAATTTATTTGTTATAGTTTTTTTTAGATTTTGTGTTTATTCTGTATATAAACAGTGTGCTGCTAACCACATATCAACGCTCCATCAATATTTAAAATAAGGCTTGTTTAAACAAATATGTATTTCAAACAAGACCAAAATAAATACCTTGTGAAAACCGAGAAAAAATTAATTCCCCAGGCACCAAAAAGGTACAGTAATTTCAAAGGAAAAAAATTAAATTGCAGAGGTATTAAAAAGAACCAGACGATAAAAATAAGGCTCCCAATTTCAAAGTATTCGATAAAATAACCTCTCATTCGGTCAGTAAGGTCGAGTAGTTCGCGCACCCGTCCGAAATTCATCAAGTCACTACCAAAATTAACAAGTCATTAGACCGAATTCCGCGCCGCGTTTTTTGCGATTCACATAAATACAGTATAATGTTGAATGGGCAACAACTTTTTGCCTGGAATGCGTGTAAAAAGCAACCACGAGTACCTACATCATTTCAGACGCTCATATCCTGTTCTGGTTCGAGCCACGAATTATTAAAATCGACGCATCGTATTATTCGATACATTCGACGTCCAGCGCCGTATCTTACGCATTATTGAATACTTTTTGTCCAAACAGGTTTAGTGTATCCATCAGGCGCACATTGAAGCGATTGAGAAGTAAGTGATATTTACTGTAACAAGACGAAGCGATCCGGTAATCCTGGCGTGATGCTGCAGCCGGCTCCAGGTGTGCGGCGGGCACTGCGGAAATGTGCCGTTCCTACTAAGCACCTGAGTTGCCACGTACCCCTGCCCCTCGTAAAACGCCACTTCTGACACTGGCACTAATCTCACTTCCGCGGAACGAATTTGACGCACTGACAATATGTTCTCATAAATAGCTTCATCCTCCAAGTTTTGTCCTTCGGGGCACAACCGATACCCGAACTCGCGACTGATCTCGTCCAAGTTTGCGTACTCTGGCCGCTTTCGGAGCTCCTCGAGGTTTTGATACTGAGGTTCATCGCGCACGCGCAACCCGGGAGGGTGCGTCGAGGTAGGATCAACACGAACGCCGTACTCTGGGGGTTCTCGTACCATGCGTGCTAGTTTCCGGGTGCCGAAACACCCGCGGCACCAATTGTGTGAAGCGCCGACGGATGCTGCGCGAGCGCGGAAGGAGTGCGCGGGCGGCTCGGACTCGGGCCCGGGGGGCGGCGGCTGGGACCACATTGTGAGCGCCCGCCGCAACGGACACATCTTAACCCCCAAAAGGGCGCGCGTCGACTGGCGCGGGCGCGCGGAGCTCGGATGGCGCGCAGTGGAATGTGCCCGCGCCGCCGAAAGAATGCAATCTCGGGCGCATTTCGGAGGTCGATCTCTCCTAAGGGCCGGGGTCCGCTCCCGCTCCCGCCTCCGGCCACCGGCCATCTGTCGTAATAAGTTCGTCGAAACGCGCGACCGGCGAGGTCGAGGTGTCGCCGCCGTAACGGACCCCGACTAACCTCAGCCCTCGTCCTCTGCACGCGAATCATTCACGCATGAAATCAAGCTTACATTTAATTTAAAAACTCTTTTTCTATTTAACGAAAATCAAAAAATGCTTTTGACTCTAAGCTTTACGGGTAGTACTAAGACGAGAGCGATATTCCTTACAAGAAACATTAACTACTACAATAAACATTGTAATCGCTGTTAATGCGGCTGCAGGGGCGGCAGGCGGCGACAGCGGCGGGGAATGCAAAAAGCCGGTACTCATGAGGCGCGCCGGCGTAGTCTCGTCGCGCGGCACTTAGCGCGCGATTTTCTCAGATTTTCCGCGTAATCAATTTACGCGGTTAATAGAGGAGCACCGAGGGCGCAGGGTGCGGGGTAGCGCGGGGGATGTGCACCAAATGCAGGTAGACGAGCGCATTTTTGTGTTCCGGAATTCCTTTACGCGCATTTGCAATCCCGTCTTGACCAGAGTCTGCAAGTACTCTGCCGAGTGGACAGTACCTGCTTATTTGTTGCGGCGACGCTGATTTTGACAGGGTAGCATAAACGCCTACAACCAATTGCGTAAGGGACTTAAAAACTAGGCAAGTTTCTCACGTGTAGTGGGGACGCGCAGCCAAGTTTCTCACATGTAGTGGGGACGCGTAGCCGTGATTTTTTCCGCCAACTAGCCGCATAGCTCGCAAACTATGCGCAAACGCACGTGATTTTTTTAGATACACTGGAAAAATAACTCACAATTACTAATTTAAATTTTTAACTAGAACCAATGTGTACTCGAGAGATAATTTTATAAATCTTGAAAATTTACCTTTCACAGTACAAACAAAATAGTACTTTTAGGTACAAAGTATGTGTGCGTGTGCTTACGTTTTCTTTAGGAATCCTTACACAAACATTGCAAGATTAAATTACGCCATGTAAGGTAGTAAAAGATATTATATAACTTAATGTATTTTTATACTCATGGATATCTTAGAAAAAAAATCCCACCTTTGAATACCAAATTATATATCCACACAATGCAACCATAATACATAATTCAAAATACAAAGTATAACAAAAGGAAGCGAGAAGAGCTTCCTCTGAAATTGTTTTAATAATTATTATCTTATTGTTGGAATCCTTTGCCGTGGGGTATTCTACAGACTCCGGCGCATCTGCCTCCGTCGACAGGTTGCATTTCGACTCATATACACTTCTCTCTCTCATTCCTACGTCGTTATGTATAACTATCTCATTCCCACTTATGGTCGTCAGGAACTAATATTAAGTCTTTTTCTTCTCATTGCGTATCTGGCTGTAAACGACCGGGCTCAGAGTTTTCTTTTAGAAATGTTAGTTACTGGGTTTTTGTTTAGTGTTTATCGGTTTACATAATCGATAAATGTATTTTTATTATGAACCGTTTTCAAATAAAATCAAAACAAATCATTTTATTATTGTGTATGTACGTGTAGACGTTCCTAAATAACATTGTTGTCTCAGTACGTATTACCAATTTTATGGCATATAATTTAGGTACTTATTACCGAAGTAAAAAAAAATGTTGTGAGGAAACGTTCTGGTGCAGACTGAAGAACCTTTTATTGGAAAAGATCCTATACTCAGTAACATTCAAAGCACTAAATAAGGAACTAAATTATGATTTTTATTAATGAATTTGACATTCACCGTATTATTATACTTTAATATACACTATTCGTTATTATCAATTTCTGCCACAAAGCAGTAATGTCAGCATTACTGTGTTACGGTTTTGAAGGGTAAGAGTGCTGGTGAAATTCAGGCACATGGGATTTGTCAACTCATGTCTAAGGCGCAATGATAGTGCCCCTCAGATCTTTGCAATTTAAAGCTCTGAGTGGCACTGTAACTGTTATTGACATGCGTGTAGCTTACCATCAGACGCACGACTTGTTCGTCCCGTCATTTTGATGTTATAAAAAAATATATATTAAGAATCCATTTTACATTTCCTGTATACACTTGACATTGTTACTTTAATTCAATTATTTATTAGTTTCATTAATTATGTTGATTTGTATATGTACACTGTTGTGTACTTACGACTTACTTTTAAATGATTATTTATTTTTAATTACATTTTTTTTTAAATTTTGTATACATTTTACATAATTATAGTGCAACACAGACAGTTTCTATTAATTGCTTGGTGTTTAGTATACACTCTGCTTGCCGGTCTGATGCAGCAAGCGAATAGCTTTAAGGTGAAGCCTGAAAATCGGCAATGCTGAGTCTTCATCCTTTTTGTCAAATCTTAATTTTAATTTCAATTCCTAATAATATCATACTTATCATTATTTTGTCGTAGTTAACTATTATTTTATGTTCTTGTCATTTAAATAATCGCCGACTTTATAATATGCTTTCCTAGGCAATAAAAATACACTGTTCGGTTAAATAAATTAGGTAGTTATTTACATAAAACTGTTCTTCTTAGTGAGTGTGTTTTCGTACGAGTAAATAGCAGTGTTTGTATTGTCGAAGACATAACATATGTTTACCTACGTTGATTACTTACTACGATGAAAGATAACGCAATTTGATGTAATAATTTCGAATCTTAACATCTGTACATTCAAGCCTCCTTTCTTCATTGGCCATTCGTGTCAAGTGCCCAGGGTCCAAGTCTCAATGTGTGTGAATGCCAGGATTTTTTATGTTTGGTGTTCTGTTAAAAGTTAAGAATAGTGGCTTGTCTGTGGCTAGACATAGAACATTTAATATATAACCAGAAATAGAGACGAAATGTCATTTAATTTGTTTGAAAACTATTCTGCCAAATCATTACGGTGACAACCGTACTCCGATTGGCCAGCCCGAATTGACAGGTGTCGTCAATTGTTTCACTTCAAATCGACCAGTTTAACTTGAGCTTTGCTATAATGGACACAAATTGAAAAATTACATATTATATTAGCGATTGAATGTGATTCCGTTTGTTTTATAATTAGATGTTTTCCTGTTTTTCTCCACACTACCGAATGGAACAGCTACCCATTGTTAGAAATTTTATCTTTATTACAATAATTAGGAAATTAACCCTTTTTTTCCGGATTTAAATCGGGTATATTTGTTTTTATTGGTGAAAAGGGTCCTCTTATACTAAAGTACTCAGGGTCTAAAATAGGTTAAATACGGTTCTATGTAAACTGCATAACTGCAAAATTATGCTAAGGTATCAGGAGAATTAACTTTTTATCTGTCTCAAAAATGTCGGTAAGCACTTTATAATAACATTGATACCTTAAATTGGACTTCTGTTTATATTAAAATTGAAATTTGATAATCTCTGCGATGCATAGGAATTTCTTTCGAAGAAATTGTAATTTATTTCAATTTTATGTCATGTTAACTATCATTTGTGACGATCATTATCCCCTGACATTGGAATTTAAATATGAAATATGTATAGGGATAATTTTATATTATTAATAAAACATTAGATTTAATTTTTTTGTAAATAACCACAAAATTTCTATAGTATATCAATTGACAAGCGCTTTTATTTTCGTTAATAGTTTTCATAATTTACCATAGATTTGATATAAATCGAGAAAACAAATTCTATTTCTCACGACAGAACTTCTCAACTTTTTTTAATAGTGTTTATTACACTTTTTAATTAATTCGAAAGGTTATAAAATAAAGTAAAGTATAAAACAAAAGTTGATAGTAGATTTTTGTAAAATTCGAAACTCGAAACCAATAAAATAACGTAAAGTTTGAAACAAAAAGTTGGCTAGATAATGTCTGTGGGTTTTTTAAACTCGAAATTCGAAGCTCATAAAGTAACGTAAAGTATAAAACAAAAGGCTGACTAGATAATGTCGGTGGGTTCAGATCGGTTCGGTTCCAAAAACCCCGTGCTGGTTTTTTACACCGCGCGGGCGGAGGCTTGGATGCGATTAAAATTCCACAAATGCCTCACGCCCGCCGCCCGACCGAGATACATGTAGACTTTAGAAATTGTTTATGGTTCACAATTTAATTAAAAAATATATCGGCATTTCTCACTTAAGATTTTTTTTAAATTTAATATAAAGCTAATTTCTATAAGACGTGCAAAATTTTATCCGGAATACGAGATGTCCATTATATATGAAATTCATTAACTGTTTTTCATTGTGGTTAAAATTCTATAAAAAAATTGCACCATTCTTGTCCTAAACTCGCTTGATCAATTCCTTATTACCCTTCCTACCTAATTCAGACAAAACAATGTTTCTCTATATATATGCAGGTTGTATTAGGAAATACATATATAATATAGTTGACATAGACACCTAATGGAGTGATTATGATCACCGTTAATCATAGAGATTTCCAAATATAATCATACACAAAAACGCACATAATAAATAATAATACTATTGAATTTTTTGCTCTGTCCCGGTCTATACGATTCCAAGTGCGCGTGCGCACGCCACGGGCCCGTCCGAGAGCAATCTCCTGTAAGAAGCAAAGCCCACGGGCAAGCTCCGGCATTACCATATTACAGAAATGATTACCATTACAACATAATACCACGCAGCCATAGCCCGGAAAAATTGCTCGAAGCCAGAAAATAATTTGACGAACTGTAATTTTATAAATTTCGAACACCTTTTGCTTTGAATTAATTGGGAAATTGATTTTTTTTTCTTTATTACGATTCCTTAGGTGATTGGTCATCACTTTTTGAATTTGGAACTGTGTTTTTGACAGTTTAATTAATTGGGAACTATAGATAAAACATAAAACTGATAAAGAGTTTTTGCCTATATATTTAAATTAGCAAAGTTTTCTATATATTAAAAAAAAACTAAAGTAAGCCGCTAAGATTGAAATTAATGTCCATATATCTTATAAGTAATAATTAAAATAGACAACAATTTAAAAAACCAAAGGTCTATAGAACTTGTTAAATACCCATAAATAACAAATAAATAACCAACTTAAAAATGTACTTATACTCACTACTACAACCGAGTCTATAAAGACAAGATCTTGTAGAGAGAACAAACGTTGCTATAGCATGTTCTTAGAAGACGCGTGACTATACAAGCGCACCGTCCGTGGAACCATGCTGGGAATCGAACCTGGGACCGCGAAATCGGAGGTACATGCGACTACCGCTGAGCCACGAGACGTTCGTGATAACGTGACGAAATTTTGCCTTGCTATTGTGTAGGATCGTGATGACGTCAAACCGTAGCAAAAGGTACTTTAAGCTTGCAAATAATGATACCTCCTAGCATTTTTACATAGTGTTCACATTTACAACTTGAAAAATAACAGATTGATGAACAGCTCATTGTATTAGAGAAATAACAGTACTGTAAACTGGACGCAGCTCGTGTTGTATAGCGAGAGGTACTTTTTTAAACGTAAACTGGGATAATCTTCAAAAACTTGGTATTTATTGTACTTTTTACATATTTTCTTACTGAGATTACATATCGAACTATCAAGACGTTCTATTCTTTCTAATTTCCTATTTCAAAGCACATTCTAAATATAAAACTATATTCACTCAGCCAGTAATTCTACTCATAGAGTAGAGCCTAGACTACAGTACCTAGAAAAAACTGTTCTTCCTTTTCGGTTTGCGATGTTAAAATGTGTACCATATACAAATACCTACATTAATTTATAGTATGTTTATTTAATAACGCGCACACACTCATAGCCACGCACTTGGGAATCCCTGTATCGCAGGTGCCATAGACACATATATGGACAATCACAAATTACACCAGAACTCACGAGAGAAATAAATGTAGGCCTAAGAATACTTCTCCCTGCCCGGGAATCGAACCCGGGACCTCTGCGTGGCAGCCCAGCATGGTACCCGTTCGGCCACTGAGGCAGTTAAAGTTATTTACACCTCCATCAAAAAAATAATCTCAGTCCTTCAACCTTTTAACACTTTTGACATTTGAAGGACACTACGATATTGAATGTTCACGCACTAACAGACAAATGCACGAATATTATTCACATTAATAATAAACCCTCGACGCAGCCTAGCGTTACACACGATTATCCTTTGAGAGAAGAAAAAAATAAAAATACAAAAAGAAATATATGACAGAAGGCCGGAGTCCAGGTAGGGTTGTCCAAAATGGGAAAATACCATTTTAGTAGACCTTATTTTAATTTGAACCATTCAAACGTCTACTTTCAAAGTCTGTTATGTTAATTATGTACCTATATCATCACAAAAGTTTTTTCATTTGCGGGATTATTACTAATATTATTTTATATAAATTCAGTCATCAAAATCTGATTGCAATGAATTCCTGTCCCAATGTAACACGAAAAAGAAAAAATCTAATTTACAAGCTGGCAGCCCTATGTCGTCTGAGGCGCGGGCGCACGAAATGTAGTTTGACGTATTCGTTTTTTACGCTCATATTCTTATTATTGGGCCCGACCGCTCCCGGTGTTACGGGCGAGGAATGCGCCCATAGACTGTCGCAAACGCAGACACGACACCTTCCAAATTTATGTCTTTATGGTTAAAGGATTTGAGTTACTATCATGGTGCAGAATTTTATACACAAATTTCTTGCAGTGACGTCAGTGTCATAAATATTGATGTTACAGTTGAGCTTCTTTGTTGCCAATAAATCGCCAGCGACAATGTTACAATATTGTAAACGAATACAACAATTTAACTTTGAATTACAAATAATCAAATTTGGAATATAAAATTTTCACACTCGCTAATCTTCGAAACCAATCGAACTCAAGTGACAAATTTCAAATTCCGTTCGATTTAATTTCCAAATACAAAAAAAAATGTTGCCAATTATAAATTTGATTACAGTTATGCTAACTTAACATTTGGCTTGATCTTTATTGCGCATTTTATTTGGTTCAAATGGGAACAACGGATTTCCGAAAACAAATTATTTTAATTTTATAACAATTACACTTAGTAACTGTAATTACAATTTTACTATTAGGTGAAGGATATCAATCACTTGGCAATAAATTGTTGTGTAAAGTGATCATCAATTCTAACGTGGCATTTAAGCAAAACCTCCCTCTGTGTGTTCTTAATGTTCCATAAACGTCAAAAACAAAAATAATTTCCACAACCAATTACGAAGAGAACCATAGATTGTAGAAACGTTTCCCAGTGTTGCCAGCTTAACCAGTAAAATACGAGAAATATTTTTCTACCAATCAACCCATCAGTGAAGCACGCTAATAGGATCATTATTTTTTTATATATTGTCCCAGTGCTGGGTAAACAGTTAAGCTAGATAATCGCATGCTCTAAAATTTTATGTAATGGCCGCCATCTTGGAATGTGGTAACGCTGGCAACTTTTTACGATTTCAACTACGAAAGCTGTTTATATAAATAAAAAACTATAAATCACTCTTTGACACTGAATTATAGGTTTTTATTGTAAAGTTTAATGTGATGGCTTCTGTATGGGAAAAGAGTAAAGCACTTTTTACAGAAATAAAATGTTAAGAGCTTATCAATTAACTAGCAGGTCTTAGTAAGCTTGCTGGATGCGGTGTTTCCATAAGATATCAATTTGTATAAACTAGAACATCATACTTGGATGTAAATTGTAAACAAAGTGGCAGTATAATTAAATAAATATAATTAAATAAAATTAAATAGTGTTCTAGAGATGTAGACATAGGTGTATAAAACTATTAGACTAGAAGTAAAACCAAAAGTAGGTACTAGTTACTAGTAATAGATACTAGTTACTTGCAATACTCTTTAAATGTTTTCGTAAGAAGGTATTGACATCAATACGACTTCTGACTGCCAGGAAATGGGATGAACTTCACTGCTATCTACCTGCGGCCTTCAAAAAGTAAACATCTCCGGAATGTGTAAAAAAAACACCCCCTCGTGAGAAATAGCTGAAAAAAGACATCCTTTGTATAGGATGGGAATTTTTAGTTCTAAGAATTCGCGTGCCGTCAATAGTTCAGCGGAATAATGTTTTTTGTTGACTAAACTTGTACCAGGAAAGTTCAACGTGATATTTCTTACCGTGCATTTTCTAATCAATCATTTTTACCAAACTACTTCCACCTGTATTAACTTATATAACCTCCAAAAACTAAAAAAAATAGCGTTAAAGAAAAACAAAGAAAACCCAGCACCAGGAAAAGAAAAAACTCATCTTTTCCAATGAAAAAAATCTAAACAGCCAGCATCCTAAGAGGAAAAGCAAATCCAAATTCAAAACGTCCTCGTAACAGCTTTTCGAAATTCAAAATTCTCCAACTGGTTCCATCATACAACCAGTACAAGGCACATAAAAACAAAAGCAAGTCGCGTTTGCGTCCCCCTGTGGAAGAGAGGGGCGACGGGACCAAAGAGGGGGGTAAAGGGAAAGAGGGGGAGGTTTGGGGCCTCTGTCCTCGAGAAGGCAGCTCGCGACCTCGACCCCAGCGACCTCGGCGCGTGCGCCTATTGTTCCACCGGGGCTAGTGTTACAGCCTCGTAAACTGCGCTTGCGCTGTGCTGCGACCACGCTGTGTCGGATGGTTTCAAAAAGTTTATGAAACTGAAGACTAAAAAAGCAACATTTATTTGATACATAATCGGTATAATACTTTCTAATTATCGAAAATAGTGATATGTGAAAATAGACACTTTATATGAACAACAAAATTACACTACGTGGATCAGGAACTATCGAAAGCAAAATAACTAACATAATAAAGAATATAATAAAAATAAGGACCACTATTGTTATCATGTATCACATTTAATATAGGAGCATAATCGACAGTTTATCTAATGTGAAATACTACTTACTCAATGTGGATACCCAATCCAAGAGAACTATTTTGACGATATTGACAGTGCATACCTAACTGACAGTCTGATGACGTTTATAATTTTAGGTTAGCACCTAACAGTATTATGAACGAGAAGTCATGGAAAAGAAATGTCTTAGAAAGTCCTGTAAAAGCCCAACTTGTCCACATCCCGAATGTAACCCGAGATTGTTTGCTCGCGTGCGCGGGCGCAGCCGACGAACGACCTCCGCGCCGGACCTTGGCGACGCACGCAATTACTTATTTATATTACCGCAGTACTTTGTGTACGTGTGGTGTTGCCATTTTATGGGCATTTGTACGTATGCGGTTTGAACGGCGTACTTCCAAGTACGTAAAGTTTCTTGATCCCAAAAACAGGGCGATGTTAGCGCTCAGAACAACAGCTCTGACACAAACGTGTTTTTATCCGACTGCAGTGGAGCCCAAACGGAAGGTATTAGTTTTCGCCACAGCTTCACTCTAGTTACATGCAAAATCCTATTTTATAATAATCCCATATTAAATTTACGTCCCATTTTAAAATTTAATTTTGGTTTTAATTAAGCTTATGTTTTAAAATTGCATTTTAAGACAGGACGTAAATATTTTAAAACAGTCGCTGAAAAATCCACGAAATGTCGCTTACGCCCTTTCTACAAAACACCGGCGATATGATGAGCATTACGGTATGAGGTGCCAACAGAAACTGGACCGGTGTTATGTACAACAGAAAAATGAGTCCAAACTTCATGGATCAGATACAGCGGTGAATGTAGTATCATACAAGATAAATTTGGACGGCGTTAGACTGACAAGAGCTATGCACTCTGAAGAGTTAAACCGAACGTAAAATGTTTAACATTTTCGAGGTATCTTTGTAAATGTGACAATCGCTGTCATCCGTTTATGATTGAAGCGTGGCGGCCGGCATTCCAACCGCTCGAAAAGCATCAGGGTTGACAACTTCAGGTATGTTTATATTTAAACTATGATTATTTAACAGCAACAATTTATAAGTGGCGAAAGAATATTTGAAGAAGCTACGCCGATATAGACGGTACGCATAAAATACTGCAATCATTTTCCGTTCAATCTTCTTCTTATTTAAGAACTAGGCTGCATCGGAGCAATCGCCAATCATCTCTGTTCAGCACTCTAACTTTGAGCTTCTGATGAGACACAACATAAAGTTTCTCTTGTCAGGTCTAAATAACATCGTCTTAGTCTTCCTCTGTCATTCTTTCCTCCGATCTACCCTTGTACATATAGATTCTAAAAAAACTGTTGTATATGATGCCCAAATATCTTACATTTTCCGTTTAATATCTACTACTAAATTGGAGAACAAATTCCTTAAGTGAACCAACGGGAATGACGTTAAAAAGGTCCTGATATTTGTTGATTTTCTCTTCCTGGACGAAACCCATGCTAAAAATAAACTTGATGAATAAGTACTGCCGTTTAGATTGCATTTTTGTTTGTTATTTTAATCGTAATAAGCGGAATCTTCTGAGAGAGACTGTGGTGATACTTAAATGAGTAAATTTAAAGGTACCTCAAAAGTTTTAGAGTTGGTTTTTGTTGAATTTGAGTGAAAAAATCGTGATACAATTAAACTTATTATCGTTTGTACATTCCTTACCACAATGTAGCTTGTAACATTGACGTCATAATATTCTGAATCGAACCATGTACATCTTTTTTTGTGTAAATTGTAAGTCCGTTCGTGTGAACGGGGTCGGTGTGTCAAAAAATAGCGACAGCCCTAACACAAACATCTGAAAGCATTATTAATAAACTCAGGAATTCAAACATAAGACGACATGCCTTTACTTTACGACTTTAAATAAAAAAAACTTAAAACTGACAAGGACCGGCTACCGTGCTACGCCGAGGGATTAGAATATGGCCTTAAAGTTTTATTATCGACGACTCTCGTTCCTCATACGAAACGCAAGAAATCCTCAGGACTTTACGAGATTGAAGTCCTTTAAGTCTCCCTTTTTGCGTGTTAAATATAACTGTTTGTCGGGACTATAAGTCAATGTAATGCTTTTAAATACTCAATAATTTTGTTTGAGGGCTAAGAACGATGTTTATGGCTTTAAGTGGGGGCTTAGGGCAATTAAATAAGGTTTCAGCGGCAATTTTGTGCTATATTTCTTGTTGTTTTGTACATGACATTGAAAATAAAGTCTTATTTGTAAGTTGCTATGCATTTCTAGGTACATGTACTTTTTTAGATGCGGTTTTGTGAGGAACTTAGAATGACCAAGGAGGACTGACTAAAGAAAAGCCAGGTCAAGAGTTACATCATCTAATGAGCGTGTATGAAAGCATTGACGCGTGTTGATGATTTGAAAAATAAGTGACAGGATCACAGCAAATATAAGTGAGTGGTTGCTACCCAAGTCGATGAAAACAGTTTTTTTAGAATTTAAGGGCTATAACCATATAACCTACTCGTCACTCATCAGCATCAAGCTATTGCCGACGCTGATAAGATATCTAGAGCACGCGTTTACATACCCTAAAATTTTCAATTCTTTGTAACGTTGTTAATTTAATACTGTGTTATTAAATTATTCAAATGACCACTTTTTTCTTGTTTTTATTGTCAGGATCACCACAGTTTTTAATCGAGATACAAAATTACGGTGTACACTTGTGTGCACTTCTAGAATAAATAAATGTAAATATTCTTTACTGCACATTAAACGTTACAATGATCACACAAAACAGTTAGTGGAAGTATGACAGAATAAGCTATAATACCGGCACGAAGATAACCGTTTTGACAGATTACAATAGTGAGGTCAAATCTCAATTTATTATCGAAAAAAATATAATCAAATGCGAGTCGCATCTATAAGTTTTTAGATTTATAACTAGTATCTTAGAATAATAACACATTTAATAACGCGTTATTATTCTAAGACTAGTATTGCAAGAAGTAGCTGATTAAAAAGTTTTAATAAAACGAAAATAAAAATGTTTACTTAATATATCGTCAATTCGAAACTGCTTTTTGCGTTGAGGTTTGGCGCGAATTTGCCGGAGGTATAAGTTGTGCTGGCCTGCGATCCCATAAGTGACGATCGTTTTAGATTAATTTTTTTTTAATTTCGATTTTCGAAAAACAAATGCCGAGTTGTGTCATAGAATTAGACATTCCATAAATTTTACTGCACGTCACTATTGACAACATTCAACGTAGTTATGAATTAATACGAAACTTGATGAGCGGACAAACGTCAAAACGGCCATAACGTTGCAACCAAAGAAGTCTTAAGTAAGTTGGACTTCCAGTGTTCGATAAAAGCTACTTTTTAATCACAGGAATATCAATGAATTGCTTATATATAAAGTTTAAGACGTTCAGCACGGTGCGGGGGCTTTAGGCTTAAGTTTTAAAATCAACTCTACGATGACTCACGATAAGAACGATCCTGTTTAATGTTAATTATTACCATCCTGGTCTTCCACACAGAGGTCTCGGGTTCGATTCCTGAACCGGGAGAAATATTTGTATTGCCTACATTTATTTCTTTCGAGAGTTGGGGCGTAATATGTGGTCTATGTGTGTCCATGGCACCCGTGACACAGGTTTTCTCTAATGCGGGGCTATGAGTGTGTACGTTAAAAAAACCTCCTACTTTCTCTGAATTGTCCCTACCGAATTCGCCCAAGTCACTTAAAATAAAATAAAAAGTGGCCTACTGTATTGAGAACATCGAGGAAAGCCCAGAGGCAAGGTATAATTTATCCAGAGCCTGGCTGCAATTAGACATCAAACATAAAACCTGCAATTCTCCATGTGTTCACCCGATAATTTGCTGTAAGGTAATTAGTTGTAAGGAGTATCTACAAGAGACTCGAGACGTTATTTAAAATTCTTGTCAGCGAAAAAGAAACGTGCAATGCAATTCATTACCACTAGTTGCAGGTTTCTTGCCGCGGATTGACTTTTTACTGACTAACCACGAAAAATCTTAAAAAAGTATACAATGCAAAGAGAAAGATTTTTGAATAACTTTCTCACAAATCTCTCATTAGACGTCACTAGTGGCAACGAATAACCAAAGCCAGTACAAAGATCTGTAATAAAACCACATAGGAGAATTTCTACGGCTCAGTAACTGGTCCCGTAGCTCTATTGGTAAGAGCAATACTGCGGTGCAACATGGACGTGGGTTCAAGTCCCATTGGGTTGACGTAAAATCTTCTGTGTTCGATCTTTGTATTCATAATATCTCAATAAATAAATCTTTATAAAATCTAGAGTTAAAAGATGACTACACCAATTACCAGTTGAGCTACCACGACGGGGCACGACTTGCGCGAGAGCGACATACTCGTAAAGCGCGGACTCTCTATGCGAGAATAGCAGTATCTCGCACTTTATGTTGCTCTTGCTCAAGTTACGCCCTGTCGTGTTAGCCCTACAAGCTGAAACGTATTTCTTAAAACAATGACTCTTTATATCAGAACAGACGAGAATTAAATTAAAACAAGAAACTCGACACTTCGTCATCTAGCACCCTTAATGCTGACCAGTGCGCAATCAAAATAATAAAATCTTAGAAGATTGTTATACAAGAAGATATTTTAATTACTTTATAACTACTGTTATCGCCTTTCTCATTTATCCTCATATACGCATCCCTCTCGCTCATACTTTCCTAACAAAATCTTCTTGTGTAAAATCTCCCCTGTGACCTTCGCGCACGCCTGCCAAAAATTAGAATTTATTTTAACATAGAAAAACAAAAAGAATCTAAGATTCAAAAATTGATAGAAGACATTGTGAAATGAGAAAGAAATAAACGAAAATTAAAGGAGAAAAGGCCAACGATTATTATATGAGAAGAGCGGCGGCCGCCCGTATACTGCAAAAATCCTTTTGGAAATAAAGGTAAGGCGTGTCGCTTTTTTCGTCAATACAGACCACTTTAGTGCAGGCTACCGCGCTACCAACTACAGTTAGGTAGTTATTTTTAAAACCAGCTGTTAGGTACCTATATGTTTTAATAGTACACTTAATATATCAAACAGAAATTAAATAAAACTTTTTTATATAAAAAAACTAGTCTTAAAAGTTTGTGGAATATTGAAATCTGTTAACAGAAAGTTGGTGAAATCCTATAAACAATATTCATCCCCGATTTGCCACACTTGGAGGTGGAATATTTTCTTAAAATTTGAATGGGACCACTGATAAGGTTATCCCTTTCCAACAAACAAAGAATTATCGAAATCGGTTTACAAATGTCGGAATAACCTCGTAACATGCACCTTAACTATTTATGCCACCAGTTTTTTTAACTACGCCGAAACTCACGAACATAGACTTCATTATCTCGGGAATATAGAAGCTATACAGCTACTAGACAATACAAATATAGTGCGTAGACTATAAAGAACTTACCGTTTTGATTTAATGTAGTTAAGTTATAGTGAATAAAATAAATATTAGTGCACATATTAATTAGACTATGAACACATAAAGAAAGTGTCTTCCCCTTAACTAATATTAAAATATATTTTGTCGATGGACAATTTCTTTAAATAAGTTACTTTTAGGAAATTATGTTAAATTAAAATAACTGTAATTTTAGTTTTTGAAAATAAGGTTTTGTTTTTCTTTATAAGAAATTTAAAAAAAGTCTTTTCAAGGGTAACTAAGTGTACAGGTGAATTAAAAAAAATTTTTTTTTACAAGTAATAGACGTGTGTCTTAGCCACAATTTCACCTGATGTTAAGCGACGATGTGACTGACGATTATACGTACGCGTTTGGCTAAAAAATGCCTATTCACTCTAACCTTAAATATCCCCAAATTATACTTTTCGGGAAACACAAATGAGTAGAGTATTCTATTCCTTTGCCGTACGCATCAGAAAGGAGGAAGCAAAGCGCTTAGTACGAATGGGTGGTATATCAACGACATAAGGATGAAGTGTTCTGGACCTTCTAGTCAGTCGACCGAAGGAGGAACGGTGAGGGTGGAACCAAATTGAAAAGTTCCTGCGCACACTCCCCGAAATGTATCCAATAGAAAATTACAGGCACTTGTCAACTTACGTCTCAGAATGATGGACGCAGTGGCAGTGCCCCTCAGATCTCTGCAATTTAAAGCTCTAAGTAGCACTAAATAAATAAATAAATAACGCACACACTCAACATAGCCCCGCACTAGGGAAACCCTGTGTCGCGGGTGCCATGGACATAGACAACCACAAATTACAACCAAACACACGAGAGAAATAAATGTAGGTCATACAAATATTTCTCTCGGCCCGGGAATCGAACCTGGAACCTCTGCGTGGCAGTCCGACATGATAACCGTTCGGCCACGGAAGCAGTTAAACTGCAACTACTGCAACTGCAATTACTACACTGCAACTGCAACACTGCAACTATTATGGACACGTGTGTCGCTTAACCAGGCGCATGCGTAGTTCGTCCCGTCATTTAGTTTCATAATAATAATAAAGAGACCAGCAGCTTGATTTTGATTGTCTCTCCCGATCGGAAACTGCGTCTTTTCCGAGTCGAGTTCATCATCAGGTTCATCTTCTCGCTCAGAAACCCATCTGATTTCGAGACTACCCGATCGGATCGATTCCGTTTTGAATCAAAATCAGAACGCAGGTAATTAGTGAAGTTCTCTGGCAGATTATTACAAATAAGTAGCTTCCACATACGAACGTAAAAAATACTTAACTATAACACACAACAATTGTCGTGTTAATGGAATAATGAACCATGACAACGTTTATTCATAGCGCTATGTGTACAAGCCCTAACTAAATCTTGTTTTCCCCATTGCATTACCAGTTCAATAATTTATATTTTTACGCTACTCGCCGACATCTGAACACAGATATATAGAGCGCGGTTTTAGAAGACCTTGCTCTTACTTCGATGTTATTTAAAATAAAATATAATTATGAAATGCTGACAAGATGGATTTTGACATTTGCCGTGGTGCGGAAACTCGAAAGAACTAATTTCTTATACTGATGACTTGATCTTTGATTTTAATATTGTAAATAATTGAAAGAATAATCTCAGTATGGAGTACTAAAAAAACCGACCTCAAAAGTTCGTGGAATTACATCGATTTGCCAAGTTTTATTGATTTATCGGCTACCGGAAACTGGATTCATCCCCTTGTTTTAGAGGTGGAATATTTTCTTCAAATTTAAATGGGACCACTGCTGAGACACTCTCTTTCAAAAAAAAAGAATCATTATAATCGGTCCACAAATTCACGTCCACGTCGGAGTTATCGCGTTACATACATACAAAAAAAAAGAAAAAACAGACGAATTGAGAACTTCCTCCTTTTTTTGAAGGCGGTTCAAAAATATAAATAGCATATAGTCCCTCTGCTGGGCACAGCCTCAGGGGTTCGAACCGTCGACTTCTCTGTTGAGAAACAACCATTCTCCCACTGGACTGGTTCTAACCGCACGAAACATAAAAATCGTTAACTTGTCACGATACAGCCAATTAGTAGCATCTTTGCGTGACGGCCTCGGTGTGGCCCAACAGTTTGCACTCTGGGTAATGGATTGTGAGGTCCCAGGTTCGATTCCCGGTAGGACTAATTTTTTATGAAATGAATCTTTCTATAATGGTTTTGGTCTAGGTATTCTGCCCTTGAGCATGTGTGAGTTCCGTTGCTCTGGTATTCCTAATACAGGGAATTCCCTACTTTGAGACCAGGCAATTGATGTAGTGGTGTGAAATATTTTATTATTGTATTAAATGCAATAAAAAATACAAATGTATAAATTTTATTAGCGAATTTTATAATTTTATAAGCTGCTATAATGTGTTTTTTTATCTTCAAACGTTGATCTCGAAATTAAACACCAACTTCAATAAAATTATTTTTATATTGTGATAATAAAAAGAATTTACAACCTCCGATCTCGAGTACCGTTTGCTTCCTTGCGAAATTCCGTGCACATTAGTGGAAAGTTGTCGTCACATTCCGAGCGATCAGACGGTAAAAATAAACTAATGGATCTTATGGCAAACTTTCTGTCTTGGTCTTAGCCAGAAAAAAAAACAAAAATAAATTGTAAACATTTTTAAAAAATTCGAAAAAGGAACTGTGACAATATTTCTTATCTAGGGATATTCTAGGTAATACCTTTTGTTAGGCACTCGAAATATAAGGTGTTCCATAATTTCAGAAATTTATAATTTTTTTAATAGTCATTTTTCTATAAAACTATTTTCAAAAATATTTTCTAACATTGGAAAAAAAAATTGTTCAAACAAACCAACATATCGGGCCCTTTACATGTCCCATAGCCAGACCACGACAAATTTACGCGATATAGATAAAAAATAGTAATACAATAAAAAAGCAATCAATAAAAGCTATAACAAGTGATGGGATGCGGCACGCCTATCCATTACAGTTGCAGTGCCACTCAGAGCTTTAAACTCCAAAGATCTTATGGGCACCGCCACTGCAGCTGTCGCCCTTAGTTATAAGGTGACAAGTCCCATGTGCCTGTACCACTAACACCGATACCCTTCCAAACCGGAACACAGCAATGCTCATATTATTACTTGGCGGCAGAAATAACAAAGGTGGCAGTACTTCCCTGGACGAACTCTTTCACATGGAGCTCTACTGTTACTAAACAATTGACACCTTACCTATTTCTGTTATCTAGCAGTATCTTGAGCAGAACTGCGTTCCAGTTTTGAAGGGTAGGTGCTGGTGAAATTACAGGCACATGGGACTTGTCAACTTATGTCTCAGGGCAACGGGCGCAGTGGCAGCGCCCCTCCGGTCTTTGCGGCTTAAAGTTCTGAGTGGCACTGCAACTGTTATGAACAGGCGGGTTTCGTCACATGGTAGTATAAAAAAAAACATAGCTGTCCGACAGATCTGGAATTGATAGTTTAGAAGCATGATATTCATTTATTTTTGTTACTCTCTTTTTATATTAGTACAAAGTTCACAAAGAAAAATTCTTTCGATCTCATAGGACTCGAAACTGTAATGCCAATCTAAGGCAACCGCTCTATTTAGTGAGCTAAAGGTTTTATTAATTTATGTTTTATTTATTTAGAATGTATAGCCTACACAACATACGTACAGAATGCAGCTAAACAATGTACAATCAAAATATAAAAGCGTTATATATACAAAGCGCACTTACAGGCTACCACAGCATGCTAGTTGTGACAAGCGGTTAGAGATCGAGCCGACGGATACGAATTTCTTGACGCGTTTATTACAGATCTTTATTTGATTTTTAAACGGCTTTTTTACAGTACTCCTATGAGAAATGTATGAAAGTTTTGAATATTCGAGTAATATCAGATCGAAGAAA
This sequence comes from Hyposmocoma kahamanoa, assembly GCF_003589595.1. NCBI lineage: Eukaryota > Metazoa > Arthropoda > Insecta > Lepidoptera > Cosmopterigidae > Hyposmocoma > Hyposmocoma kahamanoa. The sequence goes on from NW_020653761.1 coordinate 1,554,340, forward strand.
TATTTCTTTGTGTACGATCTTTGCATTAATTATTACAAAAAAAAAATGGTTTCATTTCCTATATGTAACAATCGCGACAGTCAGTGCTATAAAAAACTTCATACTTATCTCACTGTCCATAAAATAAGACAGTAAAGATACATAAGCTTATATTAAAAAAAAAAACAAAAATCGTTACTTCGCTCACGTTAGTCAGTAAGTGACTTTGCGATCGACATGGAATTTATGGATTCGAGATTATGAAGTGATCGTTTTAAAACGCTACCAGGAGAAATCGTGATTTAGATGACAGTTTCGAAATCCCGTAACTGAACGGGACATTTTTTAATTAACAGATCTGGAATTCCTTGAAAGCCATACGTTATGTATTGAACCATAGATTGGCGTGATGTAATAACCATTCAAATTTATATTTTTTTAAATCCGTGGTACCTGATTGATATGATCACCTTAATGATAAGTCACTCGACCACGGCCTCCGTGGTCGAGTGGTTTGCTCACCAATTTTAATGGTGTCGTCATCTCTGAGGTCCCAGGTTCGATCCCCAGCCGGATCAGTGTCGAAACTAATTTTTGTATATTACCTCGGGCCTAGGTATTTGTAGTAACGTCGTTGTTTCCGATTTCCATAACATAAATGGTTTAGCTATTTACTTTGGGATCAAAGCAACGTATGTGATGTTGTCTAGTATTTATGTAATATTTATTTATTTAACCTACGACCTCTCAAGCAGAGACTCGTGGGTTCGAGTCCGGCTTTCACCAAGGTTTTCGGAATTCATGTGCGAAATTAAATTTGAAATTTACCATGAGCTTTTCGATGAAAGAATGCATCGTGAGAATACCTTGTGTGAAGCTCCCAATTCGCATTGGAACTGCATGGTAATTACAGCCCAAGTCCTCTCATTGTAAGAGAAGGTATGTGCCTAGCAGTGGAACTATTCTTTATTTAATCACTGGTTAAAATCCGATACTACTACTTAACTGTCTCTTGCATTATGAGTCAGTACAAGAACAGAACTTCTCGTGAAAGAGTTCGTCCGGGGAAGTTCTGCCACCTTACTTATTTCTGCCGCCCAGCAGTAATGTGAGCATTACTACGTTCCGGGTTAATTGAAAATATCCCACTTTTTGTCGAAAAAAAGTGAGTGACAACGGTAGCGCTGCAACAAATCGAGATGCAAGGTAGTCCTCAATAGCGAAAAGAGGGTAGACAGATTATTCCTAAATGTCAAGAAAAACATAAGAAGTAGTATCTTGGTCAGAAACCTGTAATTAATGATGATCGTTTAATAAATAACCGCGAAAGTCTTAGACTAAATTAAGTTTTCTCTACAAAATTGCTTCATTGATCGGTTGATGTGTATGTTAAAGTTAACAGTACTATTATGTTCCTTAACGCTTTACACATTAAATCTTATCGTAGATATATGTACCACGATAAACAGATCAGCTTTATAGGTAAAAACCTATAAACCAGCGCGTGCAAAACTGAACACAAAATCCGTGGTGGTACGACAGCATTTACATTTTTTTTTGTTTACTGATACATATTAGTAGAGAATCCATTGCTCAGTGTGAGAACGGTTGCTTAAAGATTAAGGAATATTCGAAATTCTTTGGTGGCATGTGATACAGGGTCAAGATCTTGACACTTGAGATTTAAATTAAACTCTATGCCACTTGCGACAAGAACGGTGCAAAGTCCAATGTGTCAAAGCTTGATGTGCCCTTGACTGTACCTACAACATTGAGGGCGCGTTCCCATTATGTCGTAAAGTTTTATTTATC
>NW_020653761.1:1556140-1596776 GCF_003589595.1 Hyposmocoma kahamanoa
ATACATAATAAGTATGGTATGTAGAGCTTTTCCGGTTGAATCTAAAGAGAATATTACAACGCCGAGTAAAACATAACTTATGTAAGATATTTTAAATAGTAGATCAATTCAGTAACAATGTTAATTCATTTTTTTTGTAACTGCCTTCGTGGCCGAACGGTTACCATGCCGGACTGCCACTCAAAGGTCCTGGTTCGATTCCCGGGTCGGGACAAATATTCGTATGGCCTACATTTATATCTCTCGTGAGTTTGGCTGTCATTTGTGGTTGTCTATGTGTGAACGTGACGAATGCTAAAAGCTAGTACAAAGATCTGTAACAAAAAACACATAGAACAATTTTGACAACTCGGTAACTTGACCTGTAGCTCAGTTGGTAAGAGCAATGCTACGGTGCAAAACCCAAAGGATCGTAACAAAACTAGTGGAGCTATATAAAAAAAAACAAATATTTATAATAAAAATGGAAGTAAATTAATTTTCTATTCCGCGAACACAGTGAAGGTTAAATCGTGCAAAATAGCTGCGTATTTCTAAGGATGTATTACCGGTGGTAGTATTTGCGACTGTGTCGTTGCATTTGTGTTATACGTTTCACTAATTTTATGCGAAGAAAGGGTGTGAAAATTAACTGCATGAAAAATAGCAATAATAATAAAATTCCGTGGCAGTAGAGCACCTTGTGAAAGAGTTCATCCAGGCAAGTACTGTCAACTTATTTCTGCCTCCAAGCAGTAATATGTGCATTACTGCGTTCCAATTTGGAAGGGTGCTGGTGAAATTACAGGCACATGGGACTTGTCAACTTATGCATCGGGGTGACGGGCACAGTAGCCGTGCCCCTAAGATCTTTACGATTAAACGCTCTAAGTGGCCAGCGGACAACCAGGCGCACAACTTATTTGTCCAGTCAGTGGTACCATAAAAAAAGAGTGAAATAGTATATCTCCATATAGATGTACTATTTCCCTTTTTAAAGTCAACAAAGCACGAATAGAAATAAAAAACCGAATAAAAAACCCGACGTCAACCCCGTCGACGTCGTTTTGCCGATTGTACTCTAACGGTATTTTATTATGTTACATTGTATAGTCTGCCCACCTTATCATAACTAACGTAATCGAAAATTTTTGCGAAATTGAGTTATTAACACATCTGGAAGCAGCGATGCGTGATCTCCAACCCCCAAGCGAGGCGCGTGGTGGAGGCATTCGCTTTTGGTCATCCGAAACGTTTGGTAGTAAAAAAAAATTTAAAAAAACTGTACCTAATTGTCACTAGCTAATAGTAAAATTAAATATAATTGTTGAACGAATTTAATACAAAATTTTGGTTGTTTCTGAGATTCCTTAAAAAGTTACCAAAATTCAAATGCGTCAGTTACGACAAGACAATACTGTCGTCTATGTTACATCGTACATAACATAGACAACTATATTGTATCCCAAGACAAGGGCTAGCCAGTCGTTAGCATCTAATAACAATTCAATGCTAATCAGTGCTGTTTATATACTTAATATTCATTGCGCCAATTAATCGTTATGCAAATAACTAACATGAATAATGTTACGTAACACATTTTAACAAAAAATCTCCACTATGTTGACAGGTTAATATGCATACGTGTGAATAATGCCCTCGTTGTCATAACTTATCGAGTATATAACCAGAAATAGAGACGAAATAAGGGCCATCCATCCCTGGCAACTCATCAGGCAAATGGGACTTATATCACTTTTAAATAGCAAATCTCGTTTGCACTGAAATCACAAATTAGAAAGCGGAAATAGTACAGCGCCAACAATTGACATGTACGTACGTCTCCGTATATTCCAAAAATATTCTGTATTTATTGTAATAAAGATAATATTTCTAACAATGGGGGCTGTTCCATTCGGTAGTGTGGGAAAAACAGCAAAACATCTGCTACTCGGAATCACATTTCATAGTTAATTAAATATTAAAAATGTAATAGTGCAAATGTTCGTCTATTATAGCAAAGCTCAAGTTAAACTGGTCGATTTGAAGTTAACCAATTGACGACACCCGCCAATTGTTTCGAATTCGGGCTGGCCAATCGGGGCGCAGTTGCCACAGTAATGATTCGACAGAATAATTTTCAAACAAATTAAATGAAATTTCGTCTCTATTTCTGGTTATATAGTTTATATACATATTGGTTATATATAACTCTATGGCTCAACTCACACTGGCGTAGAGTCGAAGCGTCGCGACGCGTCATGTTTTTCGCCTTTTCTATTTTCCCATTATTAAAGTACAAATTTGTGTTTTGCAAATATGGAATCGAGCGTCGACGTTCGTCACTTGGGCGTAGTGAGGCGTCAGACGCCGACCACACTGTGATCCCGGCGTACTAATGCTTGCGTCGTCGCGCTTCGCCAGGTTGTGTAGTTGAAAAACAGGACGCGACGCTTCAATTCTGCGCCTATGTGTGTTGAGCCCAAAGGTGGATACACCAAAAAAATATTGAATTATGATAACATTGTTCATGATTGAGGCTATTAGCGCAAAAGTGGTGTAACCCAATGCATATAGAAGATAACGATGCATTTAAAATTAGCTAAATCCATTTTATATATCATCATCATCATTTCAGCCATACGACGCCCACTGCTGGGCATAGGCCTCCCCCAACGATCGGTCGAAAAAAGGTATGTTCCCGAATTTAACTGTCAGCAAGAATCGAAGAAAAAGTGCAAACCGTAAGGCCACGGAAATCATCAACAAGAAACTATATATTTCTTTCTTTAAATATTCATCATCATCATCAACCCATTTATACGTCGCACTGCTGGGTACGGGTCTCCTATTAGGCGAGGATTTAGGCCATAGTCCGCCACGCTGAAACTTCACATTTATTCTGAGGGATGTGAGCCTTCTTCGACGTGCAGATTCCATCACGATTTTAATTTAACCTGTCGTAACCAGTGTGGCACAGCACCGACAGGACCGAACTTCCTACATTGTCCGTCCATACCGACGACGCTGTCTGAGGAGATAGTGGAGTACATCAGACATAAAGCCAAATAAACCCTGAGGATCGAGCGGTTGAACTCCCGCCACAATGTGAATTTCAATTCGTTTGTGGTGAGAGTACCGTCCGAACATCTGTCGACCTTCATGAAGGAAGAATTTTGGCCGAAGGGTGTCTTATATCGAGGATTCCGCGCCCAATTACCTGACACCAGATTGCGCCACACGTCGCGGACAAGTGCCATTCGTGTAGATTAGTTACAAATAATGTTTTTTTTTATATTGTATGTATGTTAGTCCTTAAGGTATATATTATATGGATCATGTGGCCTGAGATAAATAAACAAATACAAATAACAAAGAAAAGGTCAAAAAAAAGGTCATGATAAATTACGAATAAAATTTCGCACATGAATTCCAAGAAAGTCAGAGATGCGAGCCCATATTCGAACCCACGGCTTCTACTTGAGCGGTGGTAGGTCAAACCATTTAAGCTACCACGGCTTTATTATTATTATTGTGTATATTTTTAGTAAATAGTAACTAATTGTATAAGACTGTTTTTTACGTTTCTTTATTACCAAGTGACGGGACGAACAAGTCGTGCGCCTGGTGGAAATCGACACGCCTGTCAATAACAGTTGCAGTGCCACTCAGAGCTTTAAATCGCAAAGATTTGAGGGACACCCGTCACCTTGAGACATAAGTTGACAAGTCCCATATGTACCTCCCTTCAACACCGGAACGCGGTAATGCTCACATTAGTGCTTGGCGGCAGAAATAGGTAAGGTGGCAGTACTTCTTTCACAAGAAGCTTTACTGCTTCTAGAAATACCATTTGCTTTACTCATAACAATAGACATATGAGTATTATTTAATACTTATGTATATATATATACTTTTACCTTATTATTATGTGCTATGTTATGTACCTACCCAATTAAAGTTATGTTTGTGTACATAATGCACGTGTATATGATTAAAAGTCATTGTTTATTAAGCAAGTACATATGTACTTGTATTAACTGACATTCAGTGTAAACCTAAAAACATAAGACATTAATGCTCTGGCCGCACAGAGGCGGCCTCGGAAGCGTTCCGGGCGCGGGAGTTTTTGTAATGTACGAGTTCACAATGAACACTGCCATACAGACACGCGCGGAGGCCGCGCGTTTCAGTGTGGCAGGGTTCATAAAAAAAGAGAAAAAGAAGTCTGTAACAAAATAAAGTGATGTAAAACACTCCCTAATTAAGACTAAACACAATACTCACCCCAAACGAGCTTACATATCTATATTATTTTAATAGTAAATGACGTGAACTTTAAAAATAAATGAGTTTGATTTATGGACACGTCCTCTCGTTTCCAGAATTTTGTTGGGAGTGACGACGAATCGAAACAACGTAATAATAGTGAAAGGAAATTCGAGAACGATTCAAAATTTTAAATGTAAGTGGCCAGGAACCGGTAAAGACGGTGATAAAACGTATCTGCGAAATTGGACGACAAAAATCCGTGACAGTGACCCGTTTAGCTCTTTCAGGTATTCTCGACCTAAGATGTTTAAATTAAATATTGTAATGATAAGTGTATTCAAATGTATATTTAAAAAGAGCAACCCCTAGAGTCTCTCGCTCATTCTTCTCAGGGGAAACCGCCTTACGAATGAGCAATAGAGTTTAATCATTATGACGATTTCAAGTGTAATTTGCTTACCTATGAAATAAAGATTATTTGACTAATTGATTTCTTCTTAAAAAAGTGGGATAACGATGAAGGAAAAAAATCGCTTTTATTTAATTTCGGGGTAATGTAAATTTTGTCATAAGGGTGACTTTATACAATTTTTACATTATAAATATTGTCATACCTAAATCCATTAAATTTAAAGTGTCACCAGTGAGGCTATCAGAGATCATAATTGATGTATCTAACGGGCGTTTGTTTGTACACCACTATCAATCAATTGACGTCAAACGGGGTTATCGGAGATGCCTCCGGTGTCTAGTAACGACTGGCGTCAGCAGTAGTTCAAGCTGGGTTAAGTATTTGTGGAATTTACCCTTCAAATTGTGAAATTTACTTTAGAAATAAATGGCCTTTGCGACCTTATGTATATCGTTCATTTATGTTTAATGCGATCTTTAGAGTTGTCAACACTGGCTCATATAAAGGTTTACAGTTTCCTGTAATGTCAAATTTGGTAAGACGCCATTCGAATCAGGATTTATAAATATACAGGGTGTCTCATGGGTGTGTGATACGGAGTGCAACTTTTTTTTTTTAATAACGCACACACTCAAGATAGCCCCGCACTAGGGAAACCCTGTGTCGCGGGTGCCATAGACGCACACCGGGTGCCTTGAACCCGGGACCTCTGAGTGGCAGACCAGCATGGTAACCTGTTCGGCCACGGAGGCAGTTAACATAAACAATAGATTCCCGAAGCAAATGATCCTTTTACAACGTTTAAACTGCCAAAGCAAACTGCAAAGTGCGGGGCTATGAGTGTGTGCGTTATTATTATATTAATGTCGTTATCAGTCCGTAAACACCATAAATTAATGCTAGAAAAATGAAAGTCGGGGCTATTGAAATAACAAAATAATCAAAAAGCAGTGATCAAAATTTAGGGGGTTAATTTAGGGGAGAGGTGTGTCAATTGTTACAGGGAGGCAATTGTAACATCTGTTGTTTAACGTCATCTATTAACGAGTAGCGGTAACTATTGAAGGCAATCGAAGCTTTGTCTCGAACTGTTTTACCGACAGAACTTATGGGTAAAACAGTTCACCAATGCGTTGTCAGTATACGAAAGTTTGTGAAATAGCTGGTTTCGGAAAATTTTTACTCAGCACAGTTTTTGTTATTATAACTAAATTACACAGTTTTACTAGAGCTTAGTGGTGAATTTTGAAGAAGTTGACATCCAATCTAAACGTGGAGGTATGTGAATTGATCCAATTTACCATAGATTTTCGTTAATTAAGTATTATCTGCCAAAAAGCGGCAGTGGTGCAAAAGTAACAAAATAAGGAGGTACAAATGTAACGTGTTACAATTGACACCCCACACTAGCTAGTTACTTATTAGTACAATTATTTTTTCAGATTCCATACAAAATGGTTTCTAAACGACCTCGGAAGACAACGCGTGGCACAATGTCACAAGAAAAGTATACTGAAGCTTGTGAAATTGTCATTAAGCAAGGGAAAAGTGTCAGAAGTGTAGCTACCAGCTTTGGCATGTGTCATGTAACTCTATCTAGGTATGTCGCTAAATACAAGAAGGATAATACATTTAAAACTGGATACGCCCCACATAATAAAGTGTTCTCTTCAGAACAGGAACTTGAATTGTCGCAATATTGCATGACAGCGAGTCAGCTTTACTTTGGTTTGACTACCAAAGATTTACGTAAATTGGCCTTTTCGTACGCCAAAGCAAATAATTTAAAATATCCCCAAAAGTGGAATGACACAGAACTCGCTAGCCTTGATTGGTACAAGGCCTTTATGAAAAGGCATTCAACTTTATCTGTCAGACGTCCTGAAGCCACAAGTCTTGCTCGAACCATGAATTTCAACAAACCAAATGTTGAAAAATTTTTTGACAAGTGGGGTGAACTTTTAGATAGACTTAAATGTCAACCACATAATATATATAATATAGATGAGACGGGTGTAACAACAACTCAAAAACCTAGTAGAGTAATTGCTGTTAAAGGGACCAAACAAGTCGGTTCAATTACTTCTCAAGAACGAGGGACCCTGGTCACTGTTTGCTTGGCTGTTAATGCAATTGAAAACGCTGTGCCTGCTTTCTTTGTATTTCCCCGAAAGAATTTTCAGTCTCATTTTATTAGAGATGGTCCTCCTGGTTGTGGTGGTTCAGGTAACAAAAGCGGTTGGATGCAAGATGAAGAATTTTTATTGCTCATGAAGCATTTTACTAAATTTGCTAAGCCGACTCAAGAAAATCCTGTTGTAGTTATTTTGGACAATCATTCTTCCCATATAAATGTACCTGTTATTCAATTTTGTAAAGAAAACTTCATTTCTATTTTATCATTTCCACCACATACGTCGCACAAACTACAACCACTTGACCGGTCAGTTTTTGGACCGTTTAAAACTAAATTTAATATTGCTGCTGATCATTGGATGAAGAATCATCCAGGTCAACGAATGACCATATATGATTTACCAGGACTTGTTAAAGAAGCTATTGCTGTTGCTGTTACATCAAATAACATAACCCAAGGGTTTGCATGTACGGGTATATGGCCATATAACAAAGACATTTTTCGCGACATTGATTTTGCTCCAGCCAGCGTTACTGACCAAGCGAATGAAGAAGTCATGTCTGATCAGTGTGATCAGCAAGACATGACTGAACTGATTAACAACTCAGGACCTTCAACATCAAATCAGATTTTGCCTCAGATGTCATCTCAACCAACACCAAGTTTTTCTCATCATACACGTAAGATATCACTATTAGACGTGGTTCCTCTTCCAAAAGCACCACCACGAGTCAAATCTAAGACAGGGAGATCCAAAGGAAAAAGTGCAATATACACTGATACACCAGAAAAGAAAGCGTTAGAGGCAAAGCAAAGAAAGATTACTGAAAAAAAAAACCAAAATTAAGAAATTTAGATTCTAAACCGACAGGGAAGAAATTTACTAGAAAAAATACTGTAAGAATTGAAGATAATGAGACAAATAAAGATATAAATGAAGACTTAGATGATACAGACGAAGACGATAATTATTGTATTGTCTGTTTTGAACATTACAAAACGAGCAGAGAAGATTGGTTGCAATGCAGAGATTGCCGCAAATGGGCACATTCCAGCTGTGCTAAAAATGATATTTTTTTTGTGTGTTTAAACTGTTTGTCGGAATAACTGTTATTGATTTGTTCATTAGTGATAGAGTAATCTCCAGACTGTATGTTTTGTATGTTACAATTGACTCTCATTACTGTTACAATTGACCCTCTTGGTGCAGCAATTGTAACAATATTAGCTGATCTCAATAAGTGTCATTTCCTATAATTTTATTTAATTTTTTGTTGTTTTCTTCATTTAATTTTAGAACTAGATAACTCAAAACTATTGTGACCAAAAATGATTACGCTGTGATTTTTAATTAAAATATTATGAAGGATTGAATTTTTTTTGTTACAATTGACACACCTCTCCCCTACCTAAAGTATAAACGTTTTCTTAATATGGACATACCCATTTCGTCATCAATGCATACACTAGAATTTATTTTTTTACTGTTTATTTTCTAAACATTCTACAATATACTTTGTCAAATATTTATTTTTTAAATGGCTTAAGTGTTTCAATAAGTATGTATCTATAGGAACACAACTACAATATTATTTTGTGAGACAATAAATATACTCAAATTTCAATAAATAATACGCATATTCAAATATAATCAGCTCCGAGAAGTCACGAGATCTTCAGAAGGGAATATCAACGTTATTCTTTAGTTTAACTACATTAAGTCCCTCAATTCCGATCACTGGTAATAACAAATCCCCAACGAATTTGATTTAGTGCAAATACGCACCTTTTATCAATACTACATACGTCGATATGCACTATCCCCGACTATATACATAATTTGTTTCATGCAGTTTGTATTATTTTAATGACTGTCATGTGATGAGGCCGCTATTGACGTATGATCACAAGTTATTTGTATTACGATTTGTATGAAAAAAAAATCGTGATTTAGAGCCGAAAAAACTACTTCCATTTCCAAAACTCGATAAAAGGAGTTGTAATCATACATAACACTGTCAGTATTCATTTTTCTTGATCTACTGTGTATTTAACTATACTGTGTATCCAACAAAAGGCACAGGTCACATAGCATCCCAGAGAGCATAAAAACCTACAAAGTGGCCTTCGGTGATCATATTGGGCACTGGAGTGCGACGGTCAAAGGTGGCACAATATCTTTGGTATCGTCACACTTTTTGTTCTTATTAGGTGTTTGCATTATGAAAAGGTCAAAAGAAGAATCTGGTAAGTCTATGGCAAACCTTTGATCACAATCTCACCTGATGGTGAGTGATGATACGGCAGTGATTTGTGACTATAATTAAATAAAATTTAAAGCTTTAAAAAGCTTCACTTAGGAAACGATATAGCTTTTTTAAAAAATGTAGAGCCTATTTTCTTTTACATTTACTTACTAGGTGCAGCTTCTCGGAAAACATTTCAGAACGCACGTTCACTTCATTGCAAAAAAATGTAACAAAGTTGCACGTACAAAGTGCTGGCATAGTTGCGATTAAACGAATGCAGATGTTGTGTGCGATAATAAGGATTCTCACGTGGCAAAATGCGGATAGATGAGACGTGATTTGCTTCATAAGACGTGGATCGTTTTGGGTTATGCCACATGTATGTACAGACTTATAGCAAGTGCCATAGAGTTGAATTTTAATTCAAGGTGGTAAATCATGGATTTAAAACATTCCCCGAAGAAATTCTTACACAATGATAGACCTAAAAAGGCGGCGAAAGTATTGATTTATGACGTCAAAATTAGAAATTAGTCCGTTAAATCCCGCTATATAATGAGGATTCAAATGTCGGGATTCAAATTTTGACAGCATTCATCGATCAACAAAATCTTGTAACACTTCGCTTAATTAAAAAAAAAACTTGAATAAACTTGTATTTTATTCAAATGTTAAGCGATTTATGGGATATAAAAAATTATATATTAGCAATTGTGGTGTTTGTCATTTATATTTATGGTGTTTATTAATTTTTAATAGATATTGCGTTCAAGAATTAATATATCAAGGTCTCGATATTTATTGGTTTCCGATTCAAATTTAATTACGCCGTTTTCATTTCTCTTACAATATCTGACGGATATCTCAGTGTTAAATCCCAGAAGCTTTTCGTATTTTTTTTATCAATCAGGGAAAGCCTGTATCGCGGGTGCAATAGACAAACACAATACGGACACATAGACAAACACAAATTGCCAAACTCACGGCAGAAATATATGTAGGCCATACAAATATTTCTCTCGCCCCAGGATTCGACCCCAAGGATTCCTATGCGTGGCAGTCCGACATAGTAACCATTCGGAAACGGAGGTAGTTGAAAATGTAAATTGTACTTTTTTATTGTCACATATGAAGTCCACAATCCGCATTTGGCCAAGGTGTTAAAACAGGAGAGATGACCCACACTCCGTAAGTTGAAACAGTCAGTAATTCTGATTCAGTCCCTGTAGTGATCAAAAAAGTTTCCAAGTGAATAAAAAAAAATCATTTCAATAGACATTACCCATAATAAGTTTTTAACAAATCGATATCGTTTTACCGATACCATCTGGCCATTCTGGCTACCGGCCGAGAGTCGGTAAAATCGATCGAGATAAAAAATATCGATGTTTGGTATTCGATTTTAGATTTACTGATTTGTCGATATGGTTTGTGTAAAAAAAGAAGGTCTTAAAAGGTTTTTTACACTGACCTCTCTGATGCTAGTCTGTGTGTACTTGGTAGTGCACCGAATTTAATTTTGTTACTCAGGTACTGATCAGGGAATCCTCAAACGCAAGACAAAATACTATACTGGGAGTACGGCATTTTTAATTTTATTATTTCAATCTAAATTACACTCTAAAATTATTGTAACAAAATTAATGTTTTATCTACAGATATTTAGAGAGCCCTGAACGTATAGATATAAGTGTCCACGTTGGATGAGTAGATATTTTTGTTTCGTAACGCCATTCAGAACATTTTAATGTCGATCGTATATAATACATTGAATTGGAACCCAGTCCAATTCTGTCACAGATATTTTAATATTCACTATTCGAGACCATGTCGTGGTTGTGATATTTGGCACATTAATTTTGGTGATTTAAGTATACTGATGGTTTTGAGGAATCCATTCTGGTTACAATTTATGTTCAGCGTATTAATAAATACAGTTTCCGAAAGTCGTATTTTTTTTATACCAAGTGACGGGACGAACAAGTCATGCGCCTAGTAAGTAGTAAGCCACACGCCTGTCCATAGCCACTCAGAGCTACAAATCGCAAAGTTCTGAGGAGCACTGCCAGTGCACCCGTCACCCTGAGACATAAGTTGAAAAGTTCCCCTATTTCCCCAGCACACTCACCCTTCAAGACCGAAACGCAGTAATACTCACATTACAACAGTACTTCCCTGGACAAATTCTTTCACAAGGAGCTCTAGTAAAAACTTTTCATATATGAATTCTTTTGCACGTATTATGATCATTAATTTATTCAATACACACTGTATCTCCCGTATCTAAGCTTGTAACAATCAAACATGACACGAACAAACTTCTAAATACATTTTCACTTATAGTCATTAAAGCTGGATTCAAAAGACTTCTTCACACCAAAAGAAAAAGTTTAAAAAAAACAACAACAATCAAAGTTCGGAAGGTTTTAATTCGATCGAGTGATAAAATCTGTTTTATTAAATCGTTAAATGATCGTTCGAGATATGAATAGCGACCGGTATATTGGAGTTTTAATTATATAGGCTGATACTAAATTTAGTACAGTACAGTACCTAATTTTAAAGTAATGTATATGTATCTATTACTGTTTTCAACCAACAACGTTTATTTTTACAGTGTAAATTGTTGTATTATATACATAATTAGGAATTTCGATTGTAGCGATTTTCCATTTCTTATTGGTTTAATAAAAAAAATATTGCAATTAATATAGCGACATCTCTCGTCAGCCACTGGTAACCATAAAGGTACTTGGCTGAATAAAAAACGTTTATATATTCTCATAGATGACGCTACGACAAACAAGTCGTTTAAACCCAATATAAAGCATCATCTGCAACACGCACATAGAGAAATTCTTAATCTGCGGACTCAGTCTACAACTCAGTTGGTAAGAGTGGTGGCTCCGGTAAGGCAAAAGCCGCTGGTTCGAGTCCAGTAAGATCGAAGGAATTTGTTTTTCGTGTTTTTCTTTATACCAATAATAACAGAAGTTATTTACGTAATTAGACGTAAAATTTAATGATTTATAGGTATAGTAGTGTAAATAATGAAGTAAGCTAAAACATAAGTGTTATAAGTTGACGTCCTCCTTGGGCAGTGTGAGCGTTAGCTATGGAGGTATCGTGTTCTATTCCCGGTGGACCACCTGAGAAATGAACCTTTTTAAATTGGTTGCTCTGGTACTTCATGTACAGGAAATTTGTACTGTGTGTGTACTGGCACATTTTTATTGTAAAGTGTCGACTTAGTTGTTTATTATGTTATTTCCACTTCACCAAAGATTTTTAACATAAAGTTGTATTATTAGAACAACCTGTTTGGTGCGTAGCAGACAGTTATTATCTTCGGTGATTGTAGCTATTTTGATTTCTACATTATGTAACAGAACATTAAGTAATACGCCTCCACATATACGAACACATAATATATGATTAAATAGTTATCTTTATGTTGCTACAACACAGTAAATATTTGTTAAAACTACATGTTCTTATATAGTTTAAAGCAAAGTTAAAATGTTAGTCTTTTTGAATGAGGCAATTTTGTATGAGAAAATTTTATTTTTCAAATGCAAACACAAATGTATTCCGTATAAAAAATATTATTATTGCGATAGCTTACAGCCTCTTATAAAATTTGTCAGTAATTACTCCACCACCCTGTATATCTGCTGGTATAAAAATCAACCTGAACTATCTCTCCGGTCTAAAAATATACATTTTTGTTATCCATTACGTTTTTTATTTGTTAATAGAATAAAACGTTAGTATTGTATTGTCACCTTGTTTTGAAATTTCAGAGGGCTTTCTAATGTGGGCATCACGAACATTGACGTCTTAAGTCTACACTTGCGCCACACGGTTCAAAAATATCCTTTATAACAACCAATACTAAATAAATAATACTGTTTTAAAAGTGTAAGTGATCTATGATAACCAGAGATAAGAATATACAAAATTGAGTGGATTATAACCTCCCTCTGAAATTATTGTATTTTTTTCTAGAATTCTGATGTCTAAGTAGCAATAGTTACGTTGGTTTTCTGCCTCATATTTATAATTAATTTCAGATGGAGGTACTATACCTCTATGTACATATATGTATTACTAGAAGTTTAGGCAAAGATACATTGCCAATTCCGTTTTTTGATAATAACTATAGTAATAATTATAGTATATTTTGTTTATAACTGTGTTGTGCTTGTGTTATTAATTTTATGCGGAGGAAGGGTGGCAAAATAAACTGCATGAAAAAAAGAATTACTGCCTTGCCTAACCTAACCTTACCTATATCTGCCGCCAAGCAGTAATATGAGCATTAATGCGTTCCGGTTTTGAAGGGTATAAGGGTGCTGGTGAAATTACAGGCGCATGGGACTTTTCAACTTATGTCTTAGGGTGATGGGCGCAGAGACAGTGCACCTCAGATCTTTGCGATTTAAAGCCCTGAGTGGCACTGCAACTGTTATGGACAGGGGTGTCGTTTACCATCAGGCGCACGACTCGTTCGATCCATCAGTTAGTAACATAAAAAAAAAAGTATTCAATACAATCGCGGTTATTTTGCACGATTTAATCGTCCTAGGTTCGCAGTGTCGCAAATTAATTTACTTCCGTCTGTATTATACGGTATTTACCTCGAGAGCCTCCTGCGCGGTGTGGAGGTAGTCCCTCAGCATAGCCTCCTGGATGCTGAGCCATTCTAGTCGAGGGTCCTCCAGTTGCGTCACCTCTGTAACAAACAAACGGTGTAACATTAAAATTTTTATAGCAACATTGGAAAAAGTACCGTGTTGAAAACTCTAGAGTTGATTGTAAATGACATTATAATCAAAATTACCAGCAAGCGTCAGCCTACTGTAGAACATAGAGCTACAAAAAGAAATAAAGGTATACTTTATTAATGCAGATGCATTAATACATTTCTGTAAGGAGATGCGTCACAATATATTCAAACATGCTGGTCCGATGCGGTTTGGACATCACCATGTTTTTTATGATATCAAGTGACGGAACAAGGAAATGAGCTTGATGATAAGTAACACGTCTACCTACAACAATTGCAGTGCCCCTAAGAACGTTAAAGTGCAAAGACTTTTCAAGTTTGTCAAGGTTTTAAGCTGTCACAGAGGATGAATGTCACCCACAATGCACATTCTTTCTAGTATGGGAAGTCAGTGGTCATTTAGTTTAGAATTAATCTACAGCCTAATTTTTTGCACCTTGTTTAGTTTTAGTTAGCTATTTTGTAATTAGGCTGTGCTCAATAAATTATTATTATTATGTTCTTCTTTATTTTTATTAGTCTGTTGGCTGGTTTGAACCACACTTATGGACCGAAATCAAGTAAATGCAGTATGGCGTGAAAAGGTCGTAAACCCTAATGAGCCGTGACCAGGTTCACGGTAATAAAATAAGAAAACTTCAGGTCCACAGTAGTTTATTTTAAAAAGAGGCCCAAAAGGGTCGAGTTATACTGAATTACAAATTGGTATCGAAATTGGCACATGATTAACAGTAGCTATTACAAATCTGGTAAAGGAATGAAAATTAGACGGCAATTGAAATTTAAACAGCACTGTACGCTGCAGCGTTCCAGCAGGGAGTGACGATGGGACGAAACAAAATCAGAATGGCGAAGGAATTATTAAAGAAAGATTCAAAATTTGGCCAGGAAGCGGAGAAAAGGCGATAAAAAGGTGGGATGACGATGTAGGGAGGTCACATCGTCACAGGCGTGTCGCTATGTGAAGGGTGTGTAATAAGAGCCTACTTCATTCCCTTCCATCTGCATGACTTTTCAGACAATGGGCGCGGTGGCAGTACTGTACTCGTCATCTTGAGACACAAATTTAACAAGTCCCATGCTCCTATAGTTCCACCAGCACCTTTACCCTTCAAAACCGAAAGTAAGCTCGTACCTGGCAGTACTTTCCCTAGGAACTCTTTCACAATGAGCTCTACTGCTACTAAATCTCTACGTGCTTTCCTCCGCAGTCAAAGCAAGTGATAATTAATTAATCAATTAAACTACATATGAATGAATGAAATATACTTTATGGCACATTAAAAATGACAATGACACAACAGTAGTACAGTAAGTACAATACAATAAGCTAACGTACAATAGGTGGCCTTGATTCGAAAACAGTGGCAATCGAACCGAGGACAAATCGTCCCGTTTTTTCATGAAAGAATGTAAATCTCAATTTTACCAGGTCGATGATAATTTCCTATGTGTACTTCAGTGAAAATTTAATATTGTAAATGACGTTGTAAAAGTAATCGTATTCCTAAACCAGCAAAATCATTTGTCTGATGAGGCTCATGCCTTCCTCTGAGCAGGCCTACTCTACCGGTTTCAATGCAGCTGCCACCTTCCCCAGGTCCATCTTGCAGCAGAGCGTCTTACGCTAGCTTGGGGCCCTCAGTGGCGCACCCTGATTGCCATAGTGCAAGGTGATCTGTCGCTGCCAACTATAGACAGCAAGAGGTGATGGTCTCCTTTTGTGAGAGCGTAGTATTGCACAAGCCAATACTACGGGGGTCGAGTCGGTGGCTGTGATGGCCCATGCTGCTCCCGGTCCGCTCCCCGCCGCCGTTGGAGGGTGCGCACCACCCACCTGTGTTACTGATCAGTTATTAAGAGCTCTCATGCCAAAACAGTTTTGACGTTGGCTCCGCCCAAATTTGTGAAACAAATATATGGCTGAAGTTCGCGACACATGCGACAGGAGATGTTGAATTTTGCGCATTAAAAGTACCTAATTCGTTTTAGCGGAAAACTCTAAAACTAAAGGGATTAAAAAAAATCCGTAGTGACAGTTGTCGATCATGCATAAATATAATTAATTATTCAATTTTTATCCTAATAACCTGTAGCATTTCGAGGATAAATCGAAAAAATGTGAAAATTAGAGGCCATTTCGTGATTTCGACCTATATTGGAATACGCAATCTTAATATGGAATCCGTTTCATAAGTTGTATATTAACTCCCTTCAAAACATACAGAAGAAATTTCTGAAGATGGTTAGCTACTGATATTTCAGGTACCGTACTGATTATGAAAGCTTGCTGTCTGAGTTTGGTATGTTAAGTCTTGAACAGCGTAGGGCACTTCTTGAGACCACATTTGTCTATAAAATCATAAATAATCATATAGATTGTTCTGAGCTGGTATCCAAAATTAAATATAAAGTACCCGTTCGTACACCTAGATATAAAGTCCTTTTCTCACACCCATTTTGTCGTACCAATGTCGGCAAACGCTGCCCAATTTATAGGATGTGTTGCAATTATACTTATTGTTTCCAGGACGTGGATATATTTAGTACCTCTTTGTACAGGTATAAGCGTGAAGTTTATGTCATAATGAATAGTGGCTCCTTTTAATTTCTATGGTATCTATAATTATTATCGTAACTGATTTGATATGTATTGTTATGTATATGTATGTATGAGTATATGTATATATGAATATTATGTAAGTATGTGGCTATATATAACATATAATTTTTATATTTTATTTATTTTATTTTATTTCTCCCTATATGTGTAAACAAAATTTTTCAAATATAATTCCATAAAACTAGGCGAATGTGTCACGCGAGTCATAGTATCTTAATTGTCACACATTTGTGGAACACGTCTTTGGTTCATATTTATTTATTAGTATCTTAATTGTCACACATTTGTGGAACACGTCTTTGGTTCATATTTATTTATTAATCTTGCTTGTTCAATGTTTGTTATTTGTTTAGTATGTAACTGTTTGTGTTTTTCTGATAAATAAATTTAAAACAAAGGCCTCGGACCAGCTCAGAGAGGACGACCGTCCCGCTGTTACGCTCCGAAGACGGCGACCGAGAAGACAAAGACGGCAGTTCGCCCACCTTCTTTCCTGACTTGATGGTTTCCTAATATTATTCCGAGACACATTCTGAAGGCCTGCGCCTGCTCATCCACGTAATATCAACAAACGGATCCTGAGGTGCCTCTTTACAGCGAGCCGAATGTATGCGAATTTCTTAACGTGGTCGCGACTCCAGAACAAGTCTGCTCCAGTCTGCAGACATAACCGGCCCACTGCCGCTTCAGCTTACCCATATTGAAAGCTATGTCAGTTACTTTACTACCAATGCTTTATTTTTATCTCATTAAAAATAACTATAGTACAATTATATTTTGTACATAATCAATATCGTAGCTGTTAATTCGTATATAATTGCTGTTATTTAATGAATAGCCACAATTATTCAAGCTCCAAATTAATCGAATCACACTGTAAATATTATACTGTAGAGATTTTCGCGCTGCATTACATTGGTGTTATTTTAAGTACCCTTGACTTTATCGTTAGGATTTCCATTCTTAAGGTTTTATAGGTAATTTGTATGCTAGACCCATTCTCCTTCGGCTACGCTTTGGTTCAGAACGAACTATTCAATAACGAGCTGTAAGTCTTGTTCAGTATAGTACACTTTTCAACGCAAAAGGTACAAGCGAGCAGCGCAGCGACATCGCGTCGCGTTTTGTTTTACCTTTAGTCAGTTAGTTAGTCTTCGAAAGATATGGAGTATATCACAGTCCACTTCGCAAGTGGCAAGCCCCACTAATGCTTTATGTATGGACAAAATTTTGACCCTTGCTAGGAGCATAGTGAGTGTGAGTCGACCTGAACTGTTTCCTATTAGAGATATTCCATCCAAACCCAGAGACTTGATACGAATTCTACTGACAATCAGAACGTTTACTTTGTACAATCAAAAGGTAATATTATCATTATTTTAGAGTCCAAAAGGTACTTGTCTGTCTACAGTTTTCTTTCATTAGTGAACTAAGTTGTTTTTTATCTTCTACTTTCGTCCAACTACTTTTGAAGTGATAGAAAACTATTGTAGACCGTTAAGTATAGTAACTTCACCCATTTTATATACATTGTTTACATTTAATGAACTGTACCACGCGCCTTTAGAAAAACATATCATCAACGTCTTATAAAAAATATTTAATACTGACGCGGTACTTACTCCATAATAAGCAAACTGCCACGTAACTCGTAATTGCAAATAATAATATAGAGGTACAATCAAACGTAAATACTTTCATCAAATCACAACACGGTATAATTGACAGTTTGGACAAGTCAGCTGATTGCATAACGAAGCTAAGCGCAAGCGCATATACACACGTGCGCAGCCTGTTACGACAATGTACGCGCACATTTTTGCACATGCGTGAAGCAGGCCAGTCCATGTGGATTGTGGTCAAAATGCGACACAGTGACGTTGGCATACGCAATGATTATGCGACATGGATAATAATGAACGATACGTTTCTTATAGGTTTCTAAACTATAATACAATAAGATCGATGTTATGATATTTTAATAAATAGGAAACGAGACAAGGTTTAGAAAATAAAATCTACGCAATAAGACGGAAGTTACATAATTATTATTGACGATGATATCTATGACGTTACCAACAAGAATAAGCCGAGCGCCACACCTGCTGGTAATTCGGCAGCGCATTTTCAATGTTGTTTAGGTATTTCTCCAGTCAAAGAAGGTTATTTTGTCAAAGAACTGATCGCTATAGCAACACAGGATTATCATAGGCACAAATTGGAATTGCGCGGCGAAATTTCGGTGCGTGTATCTCTTACACTTCAGAGGTTTCTTATTGTAAATATTTGGGTTACTAGTCGAAATAATGTAAAAACTTAAAACTAGAAAGTGGAAAGAAGTCAAATTGTAATTCATAAATCAAATATGGGCAGTTTGAATGTAGATATCTTGCATAATGTCTTAAAGAAGTATAAGAAGTATTAAAAATGCTTCATACTAGTTTCTAAGAAATTATTCAACTTCATCAGACAGATCGGCGACAAAAGTAACAACGCAAATTTCCTACGCATTCAGTCTGCAAGCAACAGACTACTTTTATAAAGATAGAGGTATTAGTCATCGAAAAGCAATGCGATACAATTGCGATTAGCTACCAACGATCGTTTTACGCAAGATAAGATAGTATTCAGCTTGATTAAAATGTTTTATAGCACGATTTTAGTTATTTTTACATTCGACAAAGTACTAATATAATTGAACTAATTAATTGGCTTTTTTTGATTCTCCGACCTTTTCCAATTTGTATTTTATAAGACACAAACCTTGATTATGTGCCAAAAAGAATATAAAATATAGAGGATATATTTAATTACCTGTCGTATTTTATTCAAATCGCTTTGAAAAGTGTTCCTCATAAACAGAAGCTCCCAATTTATTGTCTGTCTCTCAATAAACACGATTGATATCATTAGTAACCTTCAATTTTGCACCACAATAGATCAATGTGTCAACGATTCTGACACATAACACGAAAATGATTTCGGTGTTGTTTTTGATAAAGTAGAAAATATTTTAGTAACATTAAATAAAACTGAAAGACTTGAAACAGAAAAATGCAATTAAAACGTCCGCTGTTCCAATGCATTATACAATATTTTTGAAGCTTTATGTACGCAATGTGGCGCCATCATGTCTCCGTACAAGCTTACAGGTTCTTAAAACTTCACACGACTGAATTTATTAACTAAAAAGCGTAAACTACGAAACTCAATTCGCTTAAAAAACCCGACCAATAAATGCTAGTCATGGGATAAAATAATTTCTGCACGTCTCTACCTAAGGTCTCTACAGTCAAAGTGATATTAAAGTAGTTTGTGTTCCGCAAGGACCACTCCTGAGGCCCTAATTGTTCTTATATACTCCATACTCAATGTATTTATGTCTTTATATGGTACATGAGGCCTTAATATTAAAATAATGTTACACATATGCGCCCTGTGTTAGGGATGGGGGATAAGAATAAGAGCAGAGGCAGACCAAGATTTAAATTTGTCATTTGTCATTTATGTCAGTCAATTGTTCACTAACAAATATATGCATAAGAAGAAGTCGGTATGTCTCCGCGAAAATGTCAATGTAATTAACTTACAATAATATATCGATATAATATAACATAATTCAATATTTTTTAATTTATTATTTATTAATTTTATTATTAGAATTTATTATAATATTTTTTTTTTCATTAAAGTATTCACTTAAATTGAACTAACATTCAATATGTAGTATAATAACATATAATGTTATTATACTACATATACAAACAGAGTACTACTTCATAAAAAGTCGCAGTGGCTATGTGGCATGCGCAGGAGCAATCAGCCGGCCTTGCGCGTCCGGAATTTAGAATAATAATTGAAAGAGCTCGCGCACTTTGGATGTCACGCGGGAATCGAGTGACGGTGACCCGGTACAGGCTATGATTGATTCTACTAGACCAATTTGTGCTCAGCAGATGACTGACTGACTCATTTGGCGAATTGTTTCTCAGTTTGCTATTAAGGCGCTAGCTAGACAATAAATTATAGTAAGAGAGAGAAAATATACAAATAACTCCCATATTCAAATAAGGGAATGTGGGTTTAAGTAGGAATAATTTACTTAAGAGTGCTATATATAATAACTTGAAACATTATTTTTATTTAAATTTTAATTAAAACTTAATTGAAGTCAAACTGGTTCAGTTGTGGTTAAATGAATGATTATTACGTACAAGTAGTTATTATACTTCTAGAATAGGATAGAATAGAATAGAAAACATTTGTGCCTTAAGTAGACAACACAGTACACATGCATTTTGCAATAATAACAATAAAAATAGTACTAACTACAAATATATAGAAGAGTACAACATGTGTGTGCTGTGCTGCCAAGGAAACCGTGACCCACTCAGCTTATTGTCGTCTCACTTATGGTGCTACGACGCTGATTTTCAGCGGATCCGGCAACATTCTATGTAAGTAGTTACTGTAGATTCGATAGCAAGCTTTAGGAAAATTATTATACTAGTTTTAGTGTGTAATATTTGTCTGTCATTGCCTCTAATAGTCCATTATTAAACACTGGCCTTTCTAATTAATATTTGCTACGACCTCTTGGGTTAACCATTAAAGTAAAGCTGCAGTCTAAATGAGTCCAAGCAAGATCTATCGCTAAACACTTCCAACAAGACTTTCGTAAAGATATTTTGTGTTATTTCTTGTTTATCAGAAACCTCTTAGCACGGTTTGTCCAGCTGATCGCCGGGTTAACAGTTATAGGTTTTAAGTAAAATAACCCTGAACATACGGGATAGTTCTTTAAGATAGTCCGCCTTGTTAATTTTAAACAGGTACTTCCAAATAAAAAAATCCACAACGAATACATCTAATTATGCTTATAGTTCTCATTGAAGTTGCTGTAATGTGTTTCCTGTCACTGAGATTTACCTGTAATTACTGAGCGAACGCAGTGGCAAATGCCTTTATTAAATTTCTTGGGTTTACCTTTGATGATCGCAAAATACATAAACCACCACGTAAAAGTAATTATAATACGAAAATTATTTACAAACATGAACGGAATGCATAGAATACGTAAGTGAAGAAACTAAAAAAAGAATAAAAAGTATTAACAAAAAATATTAGTTAAAGGTCAGCCATCGTGTTTATGGTGCCTGTAAAGAACGCGAAACGATGGTTTGTTTGAAGAAACAAATACTTATACATGATTTAGATCAGAAGTTCCAATAATTTAAGGGTATTTAGAATTAAAGTCATCGACGATAGCTAACTCTTCTCATTACACTAGCCTGCGACGCAAAATTTATCTCTACGATCATAACGAACTCTTCATATTAATATCATAATGCTTGTATATCTCTTGATACCGAAATTACCAAACACAACTTTTTATTTCATGCAAATATTCACACGAACTAAACAAATAAAATCGTGACTAGTTACCATGTAGGAGAAAAGGTATTCAAAGGATGTCGGCGGCCATCGAAAACTGTCGTAGAGAATATCGGAAACAAACGTGATACGCATACGCACGGCGTAGTAAAACTTGCACGTGACGCCGCTTTCTTTGAAAAACTAACCGGTGATCGAGAAGACCTCACACCGATAGTTATAATCATTGGTTAAATCTACACTTAAAATATTACAAACACTAATAGCCATTGACCATAGATACAAAATATAAACATCACTATAAAAGCTTGCAACTTAAACTTTGGGAACCGGAATATTGAACACAAAAGAGAATTTCAGGATACAATAAGGACTTTCGATAAGTATAGTAACTTTTCAAACTCACCAACATAAAAGACGATGTTGTTAATCTTACGGGTGAAGTAGAAGCAATATAAGAGGTTAATGATTGACGCATCCCTAATGGCTATGGCGATCTTAAAACCATCAGGCAAGTTTAGCACTTAGCACTACGTTTAAGCCCTTTAAAGACTCCTTGACTTGAAGGTAAGTGCATCAGCAAGATAATTACGTAAAAACTGAGAACAACTTGCCTTGTGATCACAAGACTCTGAGTTATATCTTGAGGAGTACTTGCAAATTTGGAATAATATTGAGCTGATGAGGGAAAGATAAATTTTGATGGGAATTTGCACTCAGATGCATCAACACGTAGAGGATTTACACAATTTGAAAATAGATGAAGCTTGGAAGCTTCTCTCTCTTAGAGCTCTCTCCCTAAATATGGTTTAGAAAACTCTCTTATGAGTATCTATATAAATGTAGTGTAGTATCAGTTATATCCCAAGTAATATATTCCTTTTGTTTTTGGGTGGCAATGATATTAAAATTAATAACGCACACACTCACACACACTCAACATAGCCCCGCTCTAGGGAAAACCTGTGTCGCGGGTGCCATGGACACACACATAGACAACCACAAATTACACCCAAACTCACGAGAGAAATAAATGTAGGCCATACAAAAATTTCTCCCGGCCCGGGAATCGAACCTGGGACCTCTGCGTGGCAGTCCGGCATGGTAACCATTTGGCCACGGAGGCAGTTAATTATTGAATAATTAATGATACTAAAGAGGTTCATATTATGCCATTTTATACAAATCCTGCCGTAGATATCCTATCCTTTCTATGATTTTACTGAGAGCAACAAAATTGACATCAATACTAACATAATTATTATATGTATACAAAACAAATTCGATAACAAACAAGTGAAACCTAGTTAGTTCCTACATGAACGGCACCTTAAGAACCATAGTCTCAGGTAATGCGAAAAGTAATCTATAAGACCGATTAAGCATTTAAAACTCATTTAAGAACCGATAGAGCATTCATTGCTAATGCGTAAGATCGTTAATGTAATAAAATAAAACATAAAATAACGAGTATATCTGAAGCCCTCGAGGCGTTTTGTTTTCGCATTAAATCCAAAGCAGCAAAGTTTATAAAAAGGTATTCGATATGTGAGATATTAACTATGGTATTAAAAGGAATTTAAAGGATAACGAGTCAGATTTAGATAGCATGTTGAGATGTTTTCAAGAAATACCTTTTTCTGCGGGCAATGCGAAAAGTGGTGATGGTGGTGGTGGTGGTGGTGGTTTGGTGAAAAGCGAATACTTTCATAACAGTTTTTTTTATTTATATAAAATGGACACACGACCACAAGCAACCTTTACAATAGGTCCTTACTCTGGAAAAACTTTAGCAAGACACAAAATCAGTTGGCAATTCAAAGTAACCAACCACATGACTTATATAAGTATCAAGGAATGTGATTGGTCAATTTGTGTGATTGGTCTTTTTGTTTTAGTAAACGAACTATTGCAAAATGTCATACACCATTTACCGGAATTCAAATTTAATTTTAAAAGCGACGATTTGAGGCGGCCTAATCATTGTACAACTTTGCGTAACCTCCACGTAATATTTTTGACACAACCGAAATTGTTTCCTCACACGAAAACCCCAACTCCAATAAAAATGTGGTTTTATATAATAATATGTGATAATCTTTACTACATGTAAATGTAAGTATTTATAATGGCTCCTTAGCATACCTGCTTAGAATCCTAGCCCACAGGTTTGGTAATCTAGGCATGCAATCTCTATACCTATTTGCTGCGCTAGCTCGTCGTATAGGGTGTTAGCCAAGGGAAAACATCGTTACAAGATTTAAGATAGTATTTTAGGAACAAATAAGAGAAGTTAAAGTATGACACGATACACTTTGAATCCTAAAATTATAATACTGACTTTGATGTCAATATTCTATCATAACACGCTCATAAAGGCGTTATCAAACAAATAGAGTAACTTATTTAAATTCGAAATCCGAGCGATTGGTCCATTTCAATTTTGTACTGTTTTTTTAATTTTCATTAGGGCCATTGTGATTGATTCTCTTGTTATTACCTACCGCATTCTTATAGCGAATGCACTGTATTGATAATGGAGGATACTAATTAATAAGGCTGGGATCTAATCTAGTTACCATATTAGTTATACTAACCCACAACAAATCACCGAGTCCAGTCTCAACTCCTGCTAATGAATGGGCACAACTATTCTTTAGACGCTCGCTAGCACGGCTACATTATCGTTAGTTATCGAGTGGCTTACTAATTAGAGCTAAATGATAGGCCTGCCTTATTAATAACTTATTTGTTACGGCTCGTTCGTCTCTCAAGGCATTATATTTTGTGGAAACAGGTTCATGTTCATGAGGTTCCCGCAGGCGTGAGAAGCCTAGTTAGAAGGATACTTGTCTTCTGAGTAAAGGTGTGTAAGTTCGAATTTTGGTCAATGAGTCTTAGAGTCATGTGTAAATTAGAAAAGTAATTACTATTATACGTTTTATTATAATAAGACTTATCACTGGTTACAGGTTTCGTACTTTCTGTGGGAAAAAAAGAGACCGTGAATGGTAACACCGCTGTAAGTAGGGTGATCGCTGACAGCGAAAGAGGGTACACAGATATGTTTGTAGAAGTTTAGGTAAATGTACTCTCCTTATTCTGATTTGTGTACTTAAGGTACTGTAAAATTAAGTCTCGATTCTCAAAGAATTAGGTAGTGTTAAATTCTATAGCAAGTACCTATCTATACACAAGTAGAATCGATAGAGAAATATTCTCAACCAAGCCCACTTGTTCAAAAACTTGTTGCGATAGGGTTTCCATGCAAATTCCCGGCCGCCGCAGATTTACGCTGCCCGCAGCTCACCAGCGCTGGTATGCGTGCGCGCAACCATGTTGCCAAGTTAAGTTATAGTGTTTTACGAATGGGTGTGTTTTGGTTTGTGGGTTTTAGCTTTGCTGTGAGGACACAATGTAATGTAAGTAATAATTTCTAAGAAACTCATCTCAAAATATAGCCACCCTTTTCACTCTCTATTTGTTTCATAGAGTTTATTTAGGACTCTGTAAATGGTCCTTCGACCTAGATGGAGTGGATGGATATATACTTTTAAAGAATCTAGTTGTAATGTACACTACACACATCGACCTGTCTAGAGAAACGCTATCGCTTGAAAAAGGTTGAATTATGAAAGCAACGTCCATCTGAACCACTAGCCATATATACCAGAACGTTTTATCGAAATTAAAGAACGATTCAAATCATTCTTTTTTCAAATTAAACGTTCTGATATGAGTGGTAAGTGGCTCATATGAACATAGTAATCATAATTCAACCTTTTTTAGCGGCCCTCTAAATATGTCCATGAGTGTACTACTATTACTAGATTTTTTTTTAATATTATCCATCCACTCTATCCGACTCGAAGGACCATTTATACTGTCAGAAAAATAAGCCTATGAAACAATGGATGGAATGAATGGGTGTTCGATTATTTAAGCTCATATATATTTTAAATCAATCGACGGTTAATGAAATTTGGATAACAACTTAATAAG
The DNA here is from genome assembly GCF_003589595.1 of Hyposmocoma kahamanoa. Classification (NCBI taxonomy): domain Eukaryota; kingdom Metazoa; phylum Arthropoda; class Insecta; order Lepidoptera; family Cosmopterigidae; genus Hyposmocoma; species Hyposmocoma kahamanoa. The sequence goes on from NW_020653761.1 coordinate 1,581,998, forward strand.
AAAATAACCGAAAACGGTAAAATGCTATCTAACGGCATCTAACCTAAACTACACACATGAATCAATGTTTACGTCTTGTCTTTTGACATTTGCCATACTAAAGAAGTATGTTTGATACCGAAAATTCGTTGCCGGTCTTGGGAGTGAACACCTTAAGGCGTTGTGCTCCCGCCCATCAATCCGGAATATCATCATCATCATATCTGGTGAGTTCAACATAGATTTTATTGAGACTCTAACACGAGCTGTGAGTTTTTAGTCACAGACAATAAAATCCAACATCTAGAAAAATAAGAGTCCCCTGCTAAATTTGAAATAAGTAAACTAACCTAACCCAATTGCATTGACCTAAACCGTTATTTATCCTAATTATACCTAATGGAGTTTGGCATTCCCTTATCACTAATCCAATTAAAAAGCTGAACAAATCCAGCGTGTGAACACAGCTCTAACGGTGCGTATACGCAGCCATTTTCGCACGCCGCCCGGCGTAGGCGCAAACGCATTCCGATGCATTATTTATGACTAACCGCTTTTCCGACATTTTCCAAACCATTTTAACGATCTGTGTGATCATAATAAGGATTAACCGATTTCTTAAAACAGTTTAAAAACAATCACTCAAATTATCTGTTCTCAACAACCCTCAGCAGAGGTCTGTGACTAGCTGTGTCACAATGGGTACAAAGAAAGAAAACAATAACGGAGTAAAGAGAAAATTTTGGAGTGGGTATAAAATACTGGTTCTAAGGATTGGTAAACCAATAGACAACAAACTGATGCCCTAAACAAATAGATTATATTTTTATTACAGAAGTAAAGGTCAACAACACCATAATTTAGGTTTTCCCGTCCGTCATAGGGTTCTACCACCATAAACATACCGAACGCCCTCTATTGCGTATAAGCTTAAAACATTTCAACTTCAAAAGTGTACATTGAATTCATAGTAGAGTCTCTCATTGTAAGTCTATACATGAATCAAGCTGTTCAATAATTCATAGAGAATAACTAAAGCAACGAGACTTCTCATAAGACCCCCGCGTTGAACATTTTTCACTCGCCTCCATGCACTATAGAACATAAATAAGAAGCCTTCTTGACACTGTTTACAGGTAAATAAATGTGAAATACTCATTGACCTTTTCAAATACTATAATATTATTTGCTAAAGTCCAGCTTCGGATTCCATCGTGTTCTACGGAAGTTGACGATTACGTTGTAAACCTATTTCATTCTAAATTTGAATTGACGTAACTGCTATTAAAAGTTTATATATAAGATTAATATAACAGGTACACAGAGACACTACATATTTAAAGATTTTAAAGATATTAAAATAAATAAAATTCGATTACTCGAATCAGAAATTGATTAAAAGTCGATTGCACGATTTCAACATCATGGGATAATTACCCTGGCGTGCATGAAATGAGGCAATTGAACCCAAATATAAAATAAATTGTATTTATACAAGACTTTTATGTATTACAATTTATAATATTTGTGTTAAACATAAAAGAATATACATGTTACATTAGAAATACTCACGATTGACATGGTTGATGTAATAAGGCCCGATCTGTGGATCGTAGGCCTCTTCCCAGCCCAATGGCAACTCATTGCCGATGCAGTCCGCGAACGACTGTGGCTTCGTGAATCTGAAACAATGACATCCATATAAGCAATGCATTTGAGACCTTGGGTTTTTTCATGAGTTCCTGGTACCGTTGGTATTTTTTGTAGGAGTGATTTAAAGGATAATGTTACAGAACCAACAGATATTAGACGTAGTCCTAGTTATTTGGGTAAAGGAATTGATACGGATTTCACATGCCTCATTTAGATTCATAATTTGTCTACGGTGGCGGAAAAAGAACCATTCCAAACGCAGCTAAAAAAAAAATATTTTTAGAAGGCCGTGGTCCGAACCTAGAAGTTCTATTTTGAAATTTTGATCCATTGAAAAAAAAAAGTTTCTGAAATTGTTTCACATTCGATAGGTTCCAACGAAGTTGGAACAATATGCCTAACTTCAAATCCACGACAAAAGTAGTTTCTTAGTTAAACAGCCATGACATACAGGACACCAAAAGTTAAAAGTTTCTTTTTTGCCTTTACTGGTTCTAAACATTTTTTTGTAATGGAATAGAAAAATTCGCGCAGCATTGTTTCTCAACCTTCCTCAAAAAAATTTGGTCAGTTTTAAAAATCATTTCCATAAAAGGTCTTCTTACATCAGCCTTGCTTCCCACGACTGCACAGGGGCGAGCCTATTAAACCCGCTCCTATTACTATCATTAAAACAAAATAAAAATAACCGGGCCCCATTATTATTTCGAATCTTTGGACCGGATAATTTTTACTAGCTATTTAGTTCGGGCCCAAAAGCAGGCCCATTTTCGACTTGATCTTGTATCTTATGTGTAAACATGTAGTTTGAGTTGATCTACAGTCATTATAAATTATAATTCATAACCTCAAGAGGCTGTTGAGGTATTATACCTATTACGAGTTATTCGTTCAACATTGTAATTCTAACGAATCTTTGTAAATTAATCATATGATTTTCTTAATCTAATAATAATCTGGCGTAAACATTTATGTATAATTCATAAACATCTGCATAATAAACTGCTTTTCGTTACACGCACTCAAAAATTAAGTCTTAAGTCTGTGCATTCCCAGGAAATTTCTATTTTGAAGACGTCAAACGTCGTCTACCTTTTTTTCGATAAAATTGTTGAGAATAGAAGACGTCTTTGTATTGCGCCTACACCAAGAAATTTTTTGCATTAAATTTCTGTAAACACAGAAAATTATTCTGCGCTCTACGTCTTTACGGGACGTGGAGCGCAGGTGCAGAGTTTCCAGTTTCAAGTTGCGCCTAACAGATCAGAGTTGTGGCAAGATTATAATTAATGATGGGTCGCAAACGGGCGCTGCGCGGGAGCTGTCGGGGCGTGGTGCGCTGGCGCCAGCGACCTGCTCCACTTGCTATAGGCCCCGATCATGATTCACTTGCAGCCTCATCAACTCTACCACAAAAACTGGCCCCACTCGCATTTCCGTCAGTGACGAAACCGCCGAAACTGCCGCATACGCATCCCACTTAACTGTTCTCGTCTCTTTTAATATGGCGTTTATACGGTAGTCAGTTATTAAATAAGACTCTCCGGCTAATTGGCTACCTTCATGTCCAGTTTGATGGCAATTCGAAACGCAAAATTAATACTTTCGACATTTGCGTGTTAACAATGTCCCATTTTGATGTATGTTTTGCGGTAATATGAAATACATACGCGTACGATAAAGGTCATAATGTTTACCGATTGCCACTAACACATTAAATAATCCTTAAGTTAGTTTATTGGTGCGAATATTCGGGATCAATGATAGGTTCATTAGGAACTCTAAAGAAAATTAGGTAACCCTTCACAGCTACCGAAAGGCATACATTCCAAAACACGATCACTCTTATCGAGGAGAGGGAATAGAGGGCGCGTGCGTGCGCGCATCCAATACACAGCGGAGGAGCGAGATGGGGAGATCCTCACCACGTGCGCGAGAGAGTCGAGTAGAGCGACAATGTTGCTGCGACGTGGTAGAACGGCAAAACCTGTACTGTCAGCGGGACATCAAGACGAGCCGAGTTCTCGGAAACGGTGACCCGTGTCACGGAATCCCTGGCTGCACACACCAAAGCTTTCACGCACACACGCCCACATACCACTGTAATATACGTATCAAACAATATTATGACCGAATTCTTGTTTTTAGTGGATTTTTTGGAATGATCGGACTCTTGGTTGAATTTGTAGTAAACGTCGGAGTAAATTACCATGACAGTACTGTCTGCTGTATACTTCGAGTTTCAAAATATCATCTATGTAAGTAGGTTCCTATTATAAGTAGATAGCTAATACTAATATAGTTAGTACCTAACCTACATTCGTTAGTCATTGCTACATAAAAACATTCACAGAATGTAGAGTTTCTAAGGAAAAAAAAAGCTCCTAAAAATAATCAAATATATATTAATAATGGCATTGCAAAAGGTCGCATAACGCATTCCATAGATAAAATTGGCAAAAAAAAATCATTATCAGTGATAAAAAAAAATATTATGCTCTACTACGTCGTACATTTCCGTAGACTTAGCTATTAAGAGATAATATTTTAGGGTAAATGTTTATGAAAGGATTAATAACACTAGACATTAAACTCTGAAGCATTTTTAACGAACAATAATGCTCTTGCTTCACAACCACAAACATAATATTTTATCCATATTCAAAATATGATTCGCAGATATGTCAACAGAATCAAGATTTCTAATTATCGGATAAGATCTTTTTAACCACCCAAGTACCTAAATTGGGTTTCCAGGACACACGGAAGATGTTGCCCCACGACACGGTCAGAGATCCGTATTGAACCACTACGTCAGGTCAGACCGGACAGCGATGTAACTGATGCGAATAAATCCACGTGTCATGTCGTGCGATATGCCAGTGCACCGGGTCTTAGAACCGTCGGCAGAAGGCCAACGTACTGTCGTCAGCCACAAATAGAAGCGAAGGTTGCTGCCCGCTTTGGGCTATTTGGTTACAACGCATTGCAGTTATGATGACGTATTTGCCCACATATCTTGGGACAATGAATTTCAGATAAATCGGTTATCGTAGATATAAAGATATACACACGGTTTTTAGAAGTAGTAGATATATCAATATAATTAGGCATGTGAAACCGCGAAACATGACTCAAACAAGCACCAGACATGTTATAAATTCAACACAATTTTCTTCAGACTCAAGTGGTTAGCAAATTCGACGCAAATATTGCGTATATTCTAATTCCAGTGACTTACTCATTTCCTGCTCAAATAGTTTTATAAATCGAATGACCAAATCCTGGATTACGACAAACTTGGTGCCCCGTCTGGTGGAAGGCGGTGCCACGCTGTCTCACACATATCGACCGACCGACAGACGGACACGAGCACCTACAAATGTTCTATAAATATCACCAGGGAAATATTTTAATCCGGATGGCCCGTTTAATGCGCATTCCGATGAGCTTCAGAACAATCTTCATTTTTTTATTCGTTCACTTTAGTGAGGACGTTGCCCTACATTTCCAAAACATAATTCGTCAAGCCAATGTGTGTCAGTAGACACAGCTAAGGATAATAATGGTAGGTGAACAACCCGATTCAGATTTTGCTGAGCATTTTGTGTCTCGTGATGTCATTTTGACCATTGTGTATTCAGAGAGGTTGCTTAAACACAACAAAGTCACAGACAGGATGATTACAAAGTTTTCAATGTCCAAAAAAGGAAGCGAGTTAGGGGTCATTGTGATTTCCTCTCGCATTCCAAATCGCTGACACATTGCCACAGCGCAGTTATAAACGAATTAAACACTGCAATGAGTTCGACGAAGCGTGCCGAGCGGCCGGATGATCAAATGCGTGAATATAAAACTTCGTATCCGAACCGAACCATGCATTAAAGCAGCCACATTCATAAACATTCTTTACGTCTTACGTCACGATAAAACCAATCATCGGATGTATCCTCCAAATTGCTGCAGCAATCGTTGGAAAGTGGTAATTATATGATGATATGCGCAAGCTGATAATGCGGCCTGACGTCACATTATTCTGTCATTGTCAAGCGACATTCCAACGGCTAGTGTGAAGTGCGTCGCATTGAGGCTCGTCTCACGTCACCACGCCAAGGTCTTAGGCTCATCTCTGGTAGCACGCAGTGTGTGAGCTTGCCCAACTTGAATAATTGTCTTTTCTATCTTAGAAACCAGAAGCATCCAAACTTATATTGTATATTCAACAGCTATATGTTTATACTGTATGTTTTTATACTTGCTCTTTCATTGTCTATGCAATTTTTCTTTCATCTACACAAGTTAGACACATATAAAACGTGAAAAATTTTACGTATCAAAGTCATTTCAACCTGTACAATCAATGTTACAGTGTAGTAGAAATGACGGACGGATAGTGGGTTGCATAAACAGTGGATATATAGGGTTTCCGCCTGAATCACTTCGCATACCAGCCGCCTTCGTCACAGCAGCGAGTGGCGCGTGCGACACAATATCTTGAGTATCACGACTCCGCTCACAAACGATAGTCGATACCCGCTCTAAATAACGTCAATACGACATGACGAATTGCCAACCATTGCCATAACACCGCCCGATTACAAATTCCAAATTGATATTGTCCTATAGTCACTCCCATTCTATTGCAACGCAGAACTAGCAGGATTGCAGATATCGTTTGAGTAATAACCAGCTACACCGATGAAGGAGATTAAAATCCTGTAATAAATATCTACAGAACTTAGCGTGGAAATACGTCATCATAAATTAAAACAAAGGTTCTCAGTACAACAAAACTTTATACCACAATTTACGGTTCTGTTACGAGTGTCCAGACTTTAGTTTTCAAGATCACATAATAACGATGAACATAAAAGTAAAACCACCTATCAATTTGTTCATTTCTATGAGTTACCGTCTAAAACAAGCATTTAAATATTGAAATTATTAAAATGAAAGAAACAAGAGACTGAAGGTTTGTGTGTGTAATCATTATGCAAATATGCAATCTTAACGTCAAGCAAAATTGTCGAGAAAATAGTTTCTGGAAACATAGAATTTATATAGCCGTGTAAAACATTTGCAGTCGCCGTAAGTGGTTGGATAGCCCTCGAAGTATGAGAGCGAGGTTGCTAATGGTCGTACGGCTGTCCGCTACTTCATGAGTGAACAAATGATACTTTCCCAGCTATAGAAAGTCAAACATTAGGAATGGTAGGTTCCATTCATGAGGCATTGTTATTAGATCGATGTCGCCGTCGGGGGCGGTGGACCGGAAAATGTGGTTAAACATCGCCAAACAGACATGAATGCACCGGCTCAAATGCAACACGAATGAATGGAAGGCGCCCAGCTTCTGCGAATGTTTATTGAGGTACAAAATTCCACAGAGCCATTGTTTCAATGACCATCCATGTGTTCCGGAATTAGCAAAAATTATCCGCTCTGCAGCTTCGTGAACCTGGATCAACATAGAGTCATTCTCTAATTTAATAATGATGTTTATTTATATTCTCGAAAACTATGTTTTACTACAAAAAGCTAATTAAATCAAAACACGTAAAGGAAGTAAGCGCTCTTACGACAACTGATTTTATTCTGAATGAACAATTGAATACAGTGGGCTAAAACACTCCAGGTTTACTGTTAGATAAACTCAGATCTTAAAACATACATTGTAAGTGACCCTTTAAAATTAAAGGTCCATGCCTTGTTTAGTGCAAATAAAACTTTTCAATGAAGAGGACTTCACTTCTAAAAAATAAGATTCACGTGCACTGGGGTTTTTTGAAGAATCTAAAATTTCCACGTAAAAAATCCAAATGATAATATATATGTAACGCACTGTCGAGAGTTGTAAAATAGAGCTTAACTCGACCGGATTCTACGTTATTGCTGTTAAGTTTACAGGTGGTTCGCATACCAGAACGCTTACGATCACTAGCAAACAATATTTTGCACGCCCATAAATGCAAATTGGTATATATTGCAAAGAAACAAGGTACATATTCGCTGTGCTGACTGCGGGTCACCCACGCCCAAACCACGAGTCGTCGACTATTTATTCAAAATCAAGGATTGTGCCCATTCGCTCCGGCGACCTCCATAAATGGACACCGAAATTTCAAACCATTCTCGGCACCAAATCCAATAGAGTAGGTACTAAACAAGGTTTCACACTATGGCGTCGACTATCTCTAGCTAATTTCAAACTAAAAACAGGTATTTCTGCTACCAATGTATCCGCCCTTGAAATTCCAGCTTAGAGTCGAGATTGTAATTTTCAACATCATTTTACAGTGCTTCATTTTCGTGTTATTATTTCGTTTATCGAGTATTCAAACTTATTACTTATGTTTAACTTATTAATAGTATCATTATTATAATTACTTTCCAATGCAAAGCATCCTTAATGAACACGCCAGTAAATAAGTTATTTAATTTTTATTGGACGTTTTTAAGTCGAATAGCGGTAACGTATCGCTTTCGTTCTATCTTAGGACAGATTGGAATCGCGAGTTTTACGGTGAACATTAAATCGTCTCAAATGTTTATAGAGGAAACATTAAATGGGCAACATTCTTTAGCGAGCGCCTGGGCGTCCTCTGTCTGGTAATCAAACAATCTTATGCAAATCATGCAAATAGTTATTCAGTTTTATGACTGCGGCTATCGGCTATTTATCAAGAGACCCTATATGGTAAGACAAACGTAGAAATTCCAGCGTTCCAAAATCCGCTATGTCGACACCGTATTTTGCAAGTTTATCATCACACTTGCTTCACATACGAAATATCGGTGAGCTTGTTAATGTTAATCCTTTTCATAACTTGATGCATGTTGCACGCCATTCAAGCGTGAAGGTCAGTAAATCTTTTTCATTATACACTTTTGGATTTTGAGCATTGTGATCTTCTGCTACGACCTAGTTCTTAAAAAGCTTCATTAACATCCAATATATTCATGGCTCTTCCATATTTGTTTTTAAATATATCATTACTAAGTTATTCAATATGTAAAGAATACAAGCTAATATAATAATAAAAGAGCATACGAAAACAAAACTGCATAACAATGACAAAGTGTTCCCAAGAGGGTAAACAACAGCATTGTGACGGCATAGTAGATAACGCAGGAATGCTAATTTTGATTAGAAACGAGAGCGGTACCATACTTATCGCGTACTTACATAGATAACTTTTAAACATGCGTGATTTTAAACACATTTTTGTGTTAGTTGCACGATAACAATGCCCTATTTTTTCCTGTCTACAAAAATTGATAACTTGTCAATCAGTATTATATATCTTTCTTCCTTGTCGTCGTTCATATTTCCAACAGTTTTCAGAGAAAGGCTTCTCTTCTCTCTTATATTCTTTAAATCATTAACATTATTCAGTTATGTATCACAATTAAAACCAAATTGCAGACCAAATTTAGACTGGTCTGCATGAAAACATTCCGTGTTGTTAGCATAGGAATCAAAATACATCGTCAGTTCGCATTAGCTAGCAGTAGCAGCGTCGAGACGCGCGTCTGCGTATAAAATCGCCAAGGACATCTTTATCTGAAAGGAATGCGTACGGTAAACAATGTTGTACGCTGTTTCGCGTTCGTTCGGCACGCGCCGCGCCCTGATCATTTGCTAACTTTTAGACAGTTGGTTCCAATTTTCTAGACTTTCATACGCACACTGAAGTCTCTGTCCATTCCTAAGTTGGAGGTTATTTCAAACTCCGAACAAAACAGTTTGTTTAATCGTCAAATATGGTTTTACCACCGTGTTGCTGCGAGGTTTATCCAAGATATCTTTCGAATGGGGACACGTTGCGGTACTGATATCAAAAGATCATCGCTAATGTGAAAGGGCAACTTTTAAATGCTACTTTGTAGTTGGCGCCCACTCGATTAAGAGTCAAGAAACGCAGTAAAATGCCCAGCCCCTCGGCGTTACGCTCCATGGAGTGCGTAGTGCGTGGGAAGTCTCGACAACACGCTTTACACATACTTGGGTTACACAATCTTGTGAATACTTCTTTACATCCATTGGAAATATGCAACATTTGTACAACATAACCGAACACAACACCCGTAGGTTAAATATCCAATCAGTACCAAAGAATCCTAAGTATGTACAGAGTAATTACGCCATTGTTTCGTGTTGACCCAAGTGTTAATTTACTAACAATTATTAAACTGGCTATTATTCCAAGCATTCGCCGGTCAGAAATGTAAATTCAAGCATTCCATTTGGGGCATCCTTGTTTTCCACTTCACCTACAGTAAGGGGCTTGACGCAGATTTCACTTATAACGTAGAATTATGCATTAACGAGCAACGGGACGCAACACTCTGGTATGCGAGTCGAACAATATACCAACCGACGCAGTGAAACTGCATTCAACCGCTACAATTAAAGTAATAAACACCGGCAAACTCAGGTATGATGTTCCCACTCGGTTGTTAATCGACACTATCATTGTCTTCCCCGCTTCCTTGCTTAGCAAGACAATGAATAGTTTTTCCTCCGTTTACAATGCGTAGCTGTTGAACGCTTTTACAGTATATTTTGTGTTTTTACTATAAATTTACTGGCGCCTCTGTTCTAGTCCCTATCTGACACTTGTCTTGTGAGATCTGCGAAAACCGCAAAATGTTTATTTGCACGTAACGACTCGTTACACTCATGAGAAACCACTTATTACCGCAAACGTAAAGCCTCTATGTCCGACGACACCATAAAGATCCTTATCTTGTTAAAGTGACCATGTATCGGAATTCAAGGGCGACTGTTTCGTTATTAACTACGATCTTGCTATCTCAAATGTGTGGCATAAAACCAGCTAAGTCGACGACATTCTTGTGGTGGGTAAATAATTGCATTCTGTTGGAAGCACGCGGACTAATAACTGACACGAGGGCACATTTTTCATAGTGGAACATTTAAGTTCCACTCGTATATAAGGTTAATAGCGTCGTATGCGCCGGAGACGTGGCCGGGTTATTTTTAGCATTAATAAATTGGCTTAGTAGCTCGGTTTATTGTGCGCGCGTTTCGCACAAGTAGAATGTCGACAGAGTGACATCCGCGGTGCTCAAAACTTCTAGGTCAATTTTGGATAGTCACTGCTCTTTTACCGCCTACTTAGCATTCGCCTTAAAACACTATGCTGAGTAGTTTTCACACGCTACTCGTTCAAAGCAAACGTTATTTCTATTGAACGCGGGATTTATCTACCTTTTGAACGTGGATTCAGAAGAATGTCTGAAATAGTCTCACGGTCCTTTTAATGTTACATGCTCAGAGATACGCTTTATGCTAAGTGAATATCTGCGTCTTACATACCATATCGTGTAGTGATATCGAGGAATGCCGTTGCCAAAAGGTTCAATAAATATTTCCATTTTATGTTTCCTGTATCAGCGGTCCATTTTATTGTGGTGTCAATGTACTGAGAAATTCTCCTGGGAGTACATTTTTACTTAAATACCTGAACTTGTATTGACTTTGCTATTGTCTTTTGATATTACTTGCATACAGGAGTTAAGTCAAAGAAAATGTATCCAGTTAATATAAACATTTATGGTAATTGCTGTTCATTACAAAACTACTATGTTTGATGTTTAGTATTATCTTCCGTTAATAAGTTAACAGTTTGGTTTTGTATAAATCGAGGTACTAACTTTCAGAGCCATGAGCAAAGTGTAGTTGACATGACACTGTCATGATGATTAATTGCTTACGCTCTGTTAAACATCATCGAGGTGAGGCATTTAGCATTGTAAACTGTAGCTGTGCATTTTCAACTGCAGGTGCGCAATTTTTAAGGTCAACTTTTTAAGACAATGATGCAGGTGTCGTTAAGTATGGTAAATAGATACGACCAGAGACATGATCGGTATTTAATAGGGATGTGTCGAGCACCTGCAGTGAGGCTAGGTGGCATGATGGTGAAGGGGGTGCGGGAAGACGGCGGGCGGGGGTGCGCCGCTTTAGAAAGGCGCGACCATCGCCGCAGGCCCGGGCCGCATTCTACGGCCTGTCATTCACACCGCGCAACTTGCCTATGCATTGCATTCCATCTCCCACCTCGCTCTCCATGCATCGCACCGTACACACACGCGCACCTTACGAAACCGCCGACCGCACCAACATCTCGACACGCCACATTGGTACTTAACACATAAACGCTTCATCGAATTATTTCTGCGCCAGTTCAGGAGCTAACATTGCTATGAACCAGTTCCGTGGCCTCATTAGTAGCATTTCAGTACCACTCACAATCAAATAATCAGTCCCCTTACCAAAACACGACACTGCTCCATACAATACGCATTCCGGAGGATAACAAATGATAACCATAATTTGTGTTTAGCTCATTTGTTGTCACTAAATTGTGGAATGTCGTGTGAAATCGAGATTGTTGCGCATGTTTTCTTCCAGATGGCAGGGCCGTCGCTGAGAGCAATCAGTTTGTTTTTGACGATTTATTCTATTTTAAAATCGTGTTTACCACTTGAAACTACAACAGGATCAAGAATATGGACTGCAATTTTGATATTTTGATTTAGACCACGTCAACTCGGATAGGAAACACTGGAAATTCCATGGCATGTAAAGTTTTGACATGGGGCTCCTACGGGTTAACACTTCTCTTCGAAAAACTTACCTGTCTCGCGGGTCAATCCACGTCGTTTTTCTACTGTTGTGGTCGATGAAATACAGTTTTCCGTCAAAGTCCCTTGCGTAATCCCATCCGTCGGGCAAGGGTATCTCACCGTTTCGTCTCCTTGGCATATTTCACTGATTAAATCCATTCAAACGAATAACGAAGCACACTCGCGAACTAGCTACACGGCCATGTTGAATACCTCATTACGAGGAGTGACGTCACGCGGGATCGGCCAATAGCGGCGAAGGGCCCCCACGATGGAATGCGGCGCGTACGCGAACGCGAACACACAGAGCGGTTCCGCACGTCACTTCGTCGTCGGAAAGTAAGATACATGCGACCGCACCACGCGACCCCGCGTCGCTGACTGAGCAGCGGCCGGCGCACACTCGCCGCCACGTTATCACCGCACATGATAATATTCACTACGGCACCTACTGTCCAAATGCATTCCTCTCGGCCAAATGTTTACATTACATATACACCGCCTGGCATATCCACACGCCACCGTTTGCTGACTGATGCTTTGTACGGTGCGAGTTGCTCACACGCTGCAGAAATGACTGGCGATGTAAGCAAAAAGTAGGTAGGCACCTACCCATTCAATCTATTTACGATTCCACCGTATAAATACCAATAGACGAGAGCGTATAACCCGCATTCCAAAGCGTATGTAGACATACATACAAATTACAGATAGCGACCTAACAACACATGTCCGACAATAATTCTATGCCTATCCGAGTCCAAGTGGAGAATTTATGCACTATGATAACGATCGTAAAGATGACCGAAGCGGTAATGTCGTATTATGTATGAAAGATAAAATAGGACAAGTGAATAAAAGGCTATAAAAGAAGCCATTTTTGGCAATACTGCTTACTACGACATGGTTAGATAAACAGTGGAAGACAGTTAGATGGGTCAGACATAATAATATCATTAGAATAAAGTAAGCACGGTAAACGGTGGCATGCCAATTCTGGCCTCGAAAAGAGAAATGTTTTTGAAAGAGTTTCTGTAAATAACGATTTTGGGCAAGAGATTCCAAGTACAATTCGTGGTTCCCAAAATACCGGGGTTCCTAAAATGTAATCCCATTTCCGAGAACACAAATTATGTCAAACACGATTAATTATGAGAAATCCTTTACCAATTATTTTTTTAGCTTCATAATCGGTCGGTTCCCGTCGTTGCCTCGCTACAATACAATCAATCGATACCAAAATATCGTCTAACCGAGAAACCCTCAACTTCAATATCTTGCTACTCAACTACAGCGTGTATTGGGTACTTAATATAACAAGTACCTCGAAGAACACGCGAGATACTATCTCCAATGGTGACAAAACGAAAGTCTCTAGTAGGCTGTTTCTAAGTAGGTATCTAAGAGTCGACTGAATTGAAAATGAACTAATTTTCGTGTTTAAGTCGAGTATATTTGCGACCATAGAACATATATAGGATCCTAAACGTTGGTTAGTTTGAAAAAATAATACTTATACGCGATTGAGACCCATCAAAAATAGTTTCATATCCAAAGTGTAACGATCACGAAAACCTAAGAACTCGATAGCTGGCTGAATGCCTAGAAACAAAAAACACTACAGCACTATACCCATCAAGCAGGCATCTAGATCGAACGTTCAATGTTTATTCAGGAGCGTCGAACGTTTTCTCGACTGTAGCTCGTTGCCGTGCAACGATGTCGTTGACGCCAATCGTTTGGTATCGGTTAGTGAGCTCTGCGCAGACCGCCCACAATAACGCCGTGTGATATGATCCACTCTGTATCTTCCAACAGAAGTTGAAAGCTACTAAAACATAAATTCATACAGCTGGTAGTCAATGCAAATACGCATTAGTTTGCAGTATTACTGGCAAAGACAAATCCTCCTTGAGGACTATAATATGTGGAACGTTACAAGTAAGGGTCGAAACATAAGAATTTGCGAATGGCTCCGTATCGCGATTTCTGCGATGTTAATCTTCTTTGTATTTTTCCTATATTTACTTATCAATAACAACAGTGCAACACTCTTTTTACGATCCATGTAGCTACCTAGTTTAAAAAATACGTTCAGTACGGTTGACGATCGTCGAAGGAATGGTCACCCGAACCGTGGCAGTAAGACGTCTTGCCGCACGAAATCGCAAAGCAGCAATCCGCGTCGCAGTTTTCTGCGTTTCGAATTCGCATCGCGCCGATTCTGTTTGTGTTTCGACCCTTAGGGAGGTGCCTCTATATATGGATAGAGGAAGTAATATCCCCAATTTCAAAAGCAACCATTCCTGCTAAGACCGAGTTCAATTAGAACCGACGACGCTTTATTACGTTGTACTACTCGTATAATCAGAGCTGGTCAGAATTTGAAATACGTATTTTGCATTTGTGTATCAATTACTACCTAAAATGTATTTTACAATTCATATTACATTTTAAATATCGGATAGTAATGAATGATGTAACTGATATT
>NW_020653761.1:1611776-1667113 GCF_003589595.1 Hyposmocoma kahamanoa
TATTTATGTGAAATTACACCACTAGTTTATTATAATTATTAATACAAAGATCGAACACTCAGAAAAAATTCCTTCGATCCGGCCGGAATCGAACCGACGTCTTCTAGCATACAGTGCCAGACCAACTAAGCCCCGGAACGAACCAGCGGACCTCACGAATTTTTCTACGTGCTTGAAAATAAATAATCAAACTAATTTCACAACCTTTCTAAAGGGTCTAGGGTTATAACTGGCGGCCTGGACACCCTGGAGACAATAGGTCGGAAGACCATGGAAGTCCTGCAGGATGGAGACCCTGGGTTGGAGAGAAAGAAACGCGCAATGATGGGCTTCTTTGACCCTGACAAACCCATTCTATCTCAGGTATGATGAAAATGAAACTTGTATTTACCTACTACATGTACGTTTTGAGAGTACCAAAGCTAAAAAAACGTTGTTGTAAAAGAAAATGTTATTTCCGCAAACATGTTCGGAAATGTTTGCATTACTATCAAAAAACGAACACAGAAAATTTGTTATTTACCATGCGATTTCATGTATTCATTACTGTCTGCTGCTCTAAACTTAGCTCCAAATCTATTTGTTGACAATATTTTTAAATCTTTCTATTATTTTATAACAATTGACTAACAATGAACTAACTTGCAAACAGGCTAAAGAAAAAACTCATACAGCCATCTGCCGCAGCCCAATGTTCGTAATTGCGAGAATTAAAAATATCTACCTGTACCGCCACAGAGTACTGCTTATTTAAATAAAGAAAAGGTGGTAAAACAACATTTTCTTTTAGCAATTGTCTTATACATGACAAATATTACTTTTAATATTAATCAATATTTTTTCTTTTTCTATTATACATCTTCCTCTCTTGAGTCTTATTATTTCCTCACATTGTTTGAGAAAAGCACTATATATGCCTCGGATTTAGCGGGGATTCCTTGACTCGTATTAATACAAAGCCACGCTGTCACTCGGTCTTGTTCCCGGCTTCTACAATAATGTACTATTACATTCCACTTACCACACCATGTCATTGGCTTTTTTTTTATAACATCAAGTGACGGGATAAACAAGTCGTGCGCGTGATGGTAAACCACACGCCTGTCCATAACAGTTACAGTGCCACTCAGAGGTTTAAATTGCAACGATCTGAGGTGCGCTACCACTGCGCCCGTCCCCATGTGCCTGTAATTTCACCAGCACCCTAACCCTTCAAAGCCGGAACACAGTAATGCTGATATTACTGATTGGCGGCAGAAATAGGTAAAATGGCAGTACTACCCTTTACTACTAATTAAAGGCTAATGTATTTTAATCTACATTGTATGTTCTATTAAAGCCTTGCCATTGGTTACTTTGAATTGCGTACCACAATTCTCGTGATATTAAAACCTTGTGATTTGTCAGTTTGAATTTAGTACCATATTTCACGTCATATTAAAACCTTGTGATTGGTCGTTTGAATTTCCTACTGCATTCTAAACGGTAATTGAGCGATAGTATTACTTTACTTATATGGTATCATTCCAGGTGCTTCGTGAAGCCAAGTCGAAAGCTGATGAAGAGGACAGAATAAAGGAAGAAAAACGAGAAGCCAAAGAAGTACACTATGAAAACCTCTTCGATGATTTTGAAGGTAAACTAGACATTACTTTTGCAAATGTTGTAATTAATTAATTATATTAAACTAAAATAATGGATTTGCAGTTAAAAAACATGGTTTACATAAACACAATGAAAATTCCGATTGGACTCGAACCAGCGTCTGTTGCCTCACCGTGACTACGTCAATAACACACATACTCATATTTATTTCCGAAGACTCCCTCACTCCCTTTTCAATTATAAAAAATATATTTTTAATAAGTTCTTAAAAATTCGCTACACTTAATTTTGACGCCAACCTTGTAGATATTTACTTCAAAATCAATAAAAATGAAACCAAATACTGTCGATCTTAACTTACTTAATTATACATTTATAAACAAGAATATATATATTGGTTTCATTCAGTATTTTTTGAAATTATCCAGTCGTGTTTTCTCAATTTGACATTTTTGAGTTACGACAGTATTCGGTTTCGTGTGCAATTATGACATGGGGTTTTATTATACCAGTGGTTCGACATATCACTCACTGTTTTTTGCAACTTAGATATTATTATTGTTACTGCAAAAGTACTTTTACATGAATTTCCAGGTCTAGTCCACCTGGAAGCACTGGAGATGCTGTCGAAGCAGGTCAGCATGAGGATAGAGGAACGAGTGCAATCAGCGTCGCCCAAACACAGGCAGGATATTAAGGAAACTCTACAGCAAGTGGCAGGTGAAAATTCAGATCCGCAGAATTTACATGGGACTTATTCTAATTGCGTTATTTATAATTTTTATTAGAATTAGGAAAAACGTAAGCTGTCTCCTTAGTTATCATAACTATGTCTTCAGACATGAGAATTGATAACAAACGACATTTATAAACGTGACGATAAATTTTTTATTGTTTTATAAAATTAAGTTTTCGTATGTTTGTAACTTCTGTTTGTTAAAGTTTTTAACCGACTTCAAAAAAGGAGGAAGTCCTCAATTCGACTGCATTCATTTTTGTATGTATATTACGCGATACCTCTATGACCTTTGTGAATTGATTTTTATGATTCTGTTTTTGTTTGAAAGAGGGTACCCCAGTAGTGATCCCATTTAAATTTGAAAAATATATTCCACCTCTAAGCGTGGTAAACTAGGGGAAATAGATGTAATTCCACCAATTTTTGAGATCGGTTTTCTTTAGTACTCTGTACTGAAATTATTTTATACTGCAATGCAATGTTCTCGCACACTCTCCGTTATATATCCTGTAGAGTACCGATAGGCAGGCAATTGTACTGCGATGTTCAAGGCTCTACAGCTTCACCTGTACTAATTCCTGGTCACCTACAAGGCTCTTGACACGCTGTCTTAAATAACACGGGTGTTCTAAATAATATGTAACGTTAAAATGTTATGTTACTTATATGTATGCTAATTTTTATATCGCGTAGATGACGACTGCACAACGGGCGAAAAATCTGCATGGGTTTATGCACATTGTTTTGTTTTGTTAATTGTAAATTTAAAAGTGAAATACAATAACCCATTGATACGTCCCGCTGCTTGGCACGGGTCTCCTCTCAGGCGAGGGTTTTTGAAATTCACCAGGAAGTTTTCGGTGAAGGAAAACATCGTGATGAAACCTGGACGTCGAAGAATGTTCACAACCTTCGGAAGACGTGTAATGACCCCTACCTGCATTGGGCCAGAGTGGCGGACTAGGGCCTAAAAGTGAAATAAATAAATTAAAAAAAACCGGCTGACGAAATATTTTCATGGATTTCTCATAGATGGCGCTACGGCAAAAAGTCGTTGAAAACCAAATACAAAGATCCGACAAACAAGCACATGGAAAAATTTGTGAGGTCCGCAGGTTCGCCCCGTGGCTTAGTTGGCATGGCGTCTGCCACGGTTTGCTAGAAGACGTCGGCTCGAATCCGGCCCGATCGAAGGAATTTGTTCTAAGTGTTCGATCTTTGTAATAATAATTATAACAAACTAGTCGAGTAATAATACAAAAATTAATTGAATGTCAATTCAATACAAATAAAAAAAAACAATTTTGACTTCTATATCATTTATTTTATTACTTCTTCAATGTCAATTGAGATAATCTTCAGAGCTGGTTTTAGAAGTGAATGACCGGTGTGCGTCGCGAGGAGGTTCCTTTCATGTACCATTTATAATTACTTACCATCTTTAGCTACATTTCCGTTTTTTTTATATAGAAGACCTGGCCCAACGGTTTATGCTATGGACGCTGGATGAGGAGGGCCCGGGTTCGATACCCGGTAGGACCAAATTGGGAAATGAACTTTTTTAAATTGGTTCTGGTCTGGGAGTTCTGCGAAGTGCCCCAGAGTAAATTCCGTTCCTCTGGTACAGGTAATATCCTAGTTTGAGGCCAGGCAATTGGTGTGATGCTTTGGCACATTATTATTTTAATTATATAATAATAGTTGTTATCTAAATCTATCTAATCGTAATGAAATATTTCCACCCGTCAGAGCTGTGCGAAATGCCTGATGAAGAAGACGAGGAAGAAACGATGGACTCGGACCAGCCTAAGCCTGAAGCGTTCCTGGAACGGCTGCAGAGAGCCACTAAAGATTTAGGTGTTAAACTACAGTTCCAGCCTTTAGTCAAGTAAGTTGTTTTTCTGTCTGTCCTGGAGTGCCTGGATGCCTCTATGCCGTCACTACGACATCATAGAGTTGAATACGCTAGTGACCGCGTGAATGAGTACTGCGATATTTCAGTTCTCCTAGTGACCGCTAGGGGCTTTGTAATTCTCCCCCAATAAGAGATGGGCAAGCACCTTGGTTTTAATCCGTCGCTTTTTTAACCGAGTTTAAAAAGCCCATTACCGCCCGAATTCGAGGGCAAAAACTATTTACATCTAAATATTAGTAAGTCGAGTTTTGTTTAAATGTAGTGATATTATTACAAAATGTTTATTGCTTGCTCACATATTTCGCCTTTATATTGAATCGCATTGAAATTAATCTATACAAAAACTCGTTATCGTATACACTTATACTATACTGCCTCCGTGGCCGAACGGTTACCATGCCGGACTGCCACGCAGTGGTCCTAGGTTCGATTCCCGATCGAGAGAAATATTTGTATGGCGTACATTTATTTCTCCCGTGAGTTTTGGGTGTAATTTGTGATTGTCTGTTTTGTATGTCCATGGCACCCGCGACACCGGGTCTCCCTAGTGCGGGCAATAAACTTGAATCGAAAAAAATTGTTATGTAATGTACATCCCTACTAGTAAATGAGAATTTGTAGTGGTGCATGTGACTGTAGTTTCTCTTCTGTTATTTATTAATTTTATGTTGCGGGAGAGTGGGAAAATTAACTGCATGAAAAGAATATTCAACACACGCAGCTATTTTGCGTGATTTAACCTCCACTGAGTTCGCGGAGTGAATTTACGTCCATTTTCATTACCATAGCCTTATTATACCATCGTTTTATGTTCTAGATTCAGCTTACTCGTATTTTTTAACGAATTGATTAATCTTTCAGACAATACACAGAAATCCTCGAATACATGGATGACGACTCAAACGATTTCACCGACAAAACGATGTACAAAAAGGCGATAGGCAGTCTAGCGCAAGCGACTGCATTATCCGTCGAGATATATCACAAAGCAGCTGAAATGTTACTGGTCAAACCGAGGCGATCCACAGCGGACGAGGCCGATGGACTTACACAGTGAGTATCGCAGGTAGTTCACTGTTGAACACGGGTCTTTTACGCCACTGGAAACTGCTCTAAGTTGACTGCTGAAAATCACATCGAACAGTTTGATACGACCAAATAATAAATTAACGACGTGTTGCCTATGCTTAGCTACAATAATATGACTCTAAAACACAATTGCACTTTGTACATTATATTTGTTAATACACTTATCACCACAGACCAATAAATACAGTAGAAGTGCTTAGTTTGTATGACACGTGTGCCAACAGGTCGCGGAGTTTTGCAAACTTGAGCTCGTTCTGCTATTTTCGCTTTATACGTCATGGTCGTGTAATTTATCACAAAATGCCTTATTTCTCTGCTTTGGAGTGCTGTAATGATTCACACTTGTAATATTGTCTATGGTGGTGTTCCATATTATCATTAAGTCTTGTTTTATTTAATTTTCTGATCATTTTTTGTTACAAGAAACGAAAGTGAACCATATACCGTTGCAATATGGTCGCTTCTTTTTTGGAGAACTAATTACCATCGCGAATTCGTCGTCGTTCCGCTATTAACAGTTAGATGGCAGCACATTGGTTCAAATTTCTTTATAAAATCAAAACGTAACTTGCAACAATAGGTATTACTAGTAGTTAAAGAGAAATGTCTCTATATAAAAATTATATCCAAAGTTGGATACTTTATACATAAATAGTTTGTTTTCGACTATGATTTTGGCATGTTCTCAGGATTTTATAATGATCAGATATAGCACATTCTTTAGACAATATCCTTAGCTGCTTTGTATATTTTTGTAAGACCGTTATTTAATAATAATTACCTAAACCATTATCTGTCAAAACAGTTTTTCACGCTTCTCCTGCACTGAGTCGCCTTAACATTATTTAATGTTATGTAAACGAGGGACACCTGTCATTAGCCTTGCCCATAGAATATATAACCAGAAATAGAGACGAAATGTCATTTAATTTGTTTGAAATCTATTCTGCCATATCATTACTGTGACAACTGCACTCCGATTGGCCAGCCCGAATTCGAAACAATTGACGGGTGTCGTCAATGGGTGTCGTCAACTATTTCACTTCAAATCGACCAGTTAACTTGAGCTTTGCTATAATGGACAAAAATTGCAAAATTACGTATTTAATTGCCGATGAAATTTGATTCCGTTTGTTTTGTAATTTAGATGTTTTGCTGTTTTTTCCCCACACCACCGAATGGAACAGCACGCCTATGTTAGAGATAGTATCTTTACTACAGTAAAAACAGAATATTTTTGGAATATACGGAGACGTACACACAAGTCAGTTGTTGGCGCTGTCTATATTTCAGTGCAAAGGAGAGTTGATATTTGTAAGTGATGTATCACTGATGAGTCTCTATTTCTGGCCTTACCCTTAATCTATATGCTATGTAAAATACCTTGTATAACGTATGTAACGTTAACGAGACCCGTGCCTACTAGTGAGAAGTATAAAATTGGATTGTATTGTAATTGCAGGTTAACTGTGGTGCTGACGAAGCATACGTCTGACGTAGCGACCGTGTTCACGCAAGAAATGGACAAGCGAGCTACGTACGAAAACGCCATAGAGTGCAAGAACTATATTACCAATATATTCTTAGAGGTATTCTACTTTATTATTATATACTTTGAGATGGAGTCACAGTCCAAAAATATAAACAAAGGTAATGCCATAACAAAAAAGATTTTAAGAATAGTGGGCTTGTGAAAAGGTGTAAAAATTAATGCAAGATGTTTTTTTATATTGTTCTTGAATTGTATGTATGTACAAACAAAATAATATCAAACCATATTTATTTTTTATTTAAAACGCTCTATTTGACAGTTGTTTGTTTACATTTTTAACCGACTTCAAAAAAGGAGTAGGTTTTCAATTCGGCTGTCAATGTTCTTTTGTTTTGTATGTGTGTTACGCGATAACTGCGGTATTTGAGAACCGATTTTCATGTTTTTTTTTTTTGTTGGAAAGGGGGTACTTCCATAGTGGTCCCATTTCATTTTGAAGAAAATCATTCATCCACCTCGAAGGGCGGCGTTCACGCATGAAGATTAATTTTCATAAATAGCGCCTAACATTAATTTAGGAGCAATTACTTTAATGGTTGATTTTGCTATTTCACCAATTCATGCGTTTTTCTCTCAATATACTTTGAGTAGTGAGAACCGATTTTTATTATCTCCAGTGTCAAGTCCTGTATAGTGGCGAACTAGGGGATATTTTAATACATTTAGCAAATAGTCGTAATTCCACGTACTTTTGAGGTCGGTTTTTTTAGTACTCTGTACTGAGTATTGAACTTCAATTTCATCTCATAGTTACTTTTTTATGACATCAAGGAACACGCATACCCATAACAGTGACAGAGCTTTCAATCGCAAAGATCTGAAAGGCACTGCCTCTGCGCCCGTTCCACGACGATCACTACATAAACTTAATAAGCCTCATATCCAAATTATTGATACAAAGATACACTTTGAGAATACTTAGAAAAAACTCCTTAAATCTGATTGGATTGCAACCAACGTCTTCCAGCAAACCGAGCCAGATGCGAACGAATTAGCGGACCTTACGAACTTTTCTATGTGCTCGTTACTGATCTTTGTTGCAGCGCCATCTGTGAGTAATCTTTTTGAATATGAAAAAATATATTATTTGTTTTTTTTCAGGCTGGCAACAGTGCTACATATATACAGAATGCGTTCCAATTGACACAGCCGATTGTACAGATAGGTGCGATTTAGATTTTTATTATGACTATAATGACGCACAGGGCAAGAGCACGTCATGCTTGACACTTAAGATTTAAATCCAACTCTATGCCGCGTACGATAAGAACGGTCCAAAGTAGAAAGTGTCAAGCTTGACGTGTTCTTGATTGTACATGTACATATTATATGAGTTGCAGTGGCGAGGCGTGAAAATTGTTAAAAAAAACACCTACCTTAAGAAAAAGTGGCGCCATGGCAACATTTAAACACAACTTACTAGCACACAAGATTTCAACACGTAAAATTTAGCACAAAATGTAGTATGTGATAATACGTTGGAAATTTTAGGCAAGCCGGTGATAATCGAGTTATATGGATGCCTCGCCACTGGTGAGTTGTATATTTAGCGTAGTACTAGATGTGGCTGACAAGTTAGTTGTCACCTTCGCTATCTTGCAGAATTGTAAAGAACTAATTTTTACTGCTTTGCCGTTTTTGGTTGAAAGGGCGCATGTGACATTTATTTAAAAAAATATTATGTATTCTGCCGCGATCAGTAAAAAATGGCGATCTGTCACTATTTTTACTTTTTCTGAGGTGGATAGGTATGAAGTTACAGCAAGAAAAAAGTAGATGTTTTTCTAATTTCAATGCTTTCAACGTTATTTTATCGGTTTTGAGTTTTGTCACAAACGCCCCTTCAACGACATGTCGACGTGAATATGTAACAAATCATTTGTCTTAAATACGACAAAACAACTGTTACGACGTTACGACAACTGGAACGTCACCACTCATTAACAACGATCATTGAAATCCAGAATCATTGATAAATCACTTTTCGAGTTAATTGGACTAAGATGTTATTAATGATTATTTTCACAACTTCAAACGGAAAAATAGTTTGTGATGAGATAAGTCGAAAATATAGAGTCGGTGAACTCTTCCAATCGAGAAAAATTTTTATGAATTATTAGTAGTTTTTGAACTCGATGCTTTGATATGTTATTTTCGGTTAAAATGTGTAATTGATGAATTTTTAGCCAATGTGTACTACTAATAATAGTAATTATATAGGTATATCCGGTTGCGTTCTATGGAAATTAAATAACGCTGTATAACTTACTTGTCAGCTAATGTGGTATTGTGCAAAAAGGTTCCTATTTGTTATATAGCCTTTATTATGCTAATGGAAAAGTTTTTTGGTATTCCTGTGCCCGGCAATGGGACTATACATATATAGACTAACTATTATATTCCAATCTCTGTATAAACTTTTTAGCAAAACACCGTGCTCATTTGTAGGATCGAGTATATAACCAGAAATAGATACGTAATGTCATTTAACTTTTTGAAAACTATTCTGCCAAATCATTACGGTGACAACTGCGCTCCGATTGGCCACCTCGAATTCGAAACAATTGACGGGTGTCGTCAATTGTTTCACTTCAAACGAACCAGTTTAACTTGAGCTTTACTATAATGGACGATAGTTGCAAAATTTCATATTTAATTGCCTATGACATGAGATTCCGTTTGTTTTGTAATTAAATGTTTTGCTGTTTTTCCCACACCACCGAATGGAACGGTCCCCATAGTTAGAGATATTATCTTTATTAGAAGAAATCAAAATATTTTTATTTCAGCTTTCTAATTTGTGATTTCAGTGCAAACGAGATTTGATATTTAAAAGTGATATAAGTCCCATTTCCCTGATGAGTTGCCAGGGATGGATGGCCCTTATTTCGTCTCTATTTCTGGTTATATACTTGATGGACGCATATGAGTCGGTACAATGCAGATGTGTTTAAACCGCTTTTTGCACAATAACCGTTCGTAGTAATATTAAGTGGAATATAATATCATAGATCTACCAAAACTGTAATATAATTGTAAGTTTTGTTGTACTCGTATAGTATATACGAAGCTTAAGAAAGAATATAGCTATAAGTATTTATAGCTATATTCTTTCTTTTGTATACAAATATTATTACTTAATGGCGGTCGCTAGTGATTGTAAGAAATTAAAACAAAGCCTAACAAGTTACACAATTTTATTTTCAAATACGAAACAAGTTGACGTTTGCAGTGATGCCATTTTTTGGAAAATTTTAAATATTCATGTTTTATCGATATCGATAGAATGGATAAAATGTAATTATGATTAGTAGATTTAGATGGCATTATCGCCTTTTTTACTTATTTTACGTCTTATTAAATTTAATTATATTTATAATGGCCAATATTCAGTTGATGTTCGATAGAAATGTCATTTGCAATCACTAGATGCTTATACGCTGGTAACTCTTGCGTATTGGGCTTTCGTTGTATTTTGACATGGAAAAAATAATATACCTATGCACCGTCGCCATCTTGCGGAAATTTTAAGAAATAACTAAGTTGATGTTAAAAGTCGACATTAGCGCCATTATTTCTATATTCAATAATAGAAGTCACTTGTATACCTAACTAATATGTCTTTTCCATGTTTTAGGTTACTTGCCGAAATATTAACGACTCTTTTGTAAATAACAAGGAAGAAAATCTTTAACTGTACTTTATGTTTTAAGTTGACAATAATTTATTATAATAAATGTTTATATCAAAAATTACTTTTTATTATACACATTTATAGAGCGAATGTGAATGGAGGCATGAGACAGGTAAATATCGGCGTACATAATAATATTTTAAATCAGTTTGGTGATATCCTTAAGCATGGGCATGTATTTAAATAATATTTTAAATTTGCAAAAGCAGCAGGCAAAAAAATCGAAACGGTCATTTCTTTTAATGACTGATCCTCTTTTCTCTGAGACAAAATAAATTAAATCAATGTATATTTTAATCTGTTCAGAGCTGTTGTTTGATTTAAATATAAATTAACTTTGATAGTTTCAGCCTCAAAACTAAGGGTCGTATTCCAAAACTCTACTCAATGCTCAAGTCTGTTCGCTTCTAACATTCGCCGGCCGCTGCCGCGGTACGCTCGCTTCACTCGCTCACGTCGAGCTGCTTTTTCATATACATCGAGTATATAACCAGAAACAGAGACGAAATGTTATTTAATTTGTTTGAAAACTATTCTGCCCTATCATTGCTGTGACAACTGCGCTCAAAACTGTGACAAAATTGCAAAATTACATATTTAATATTTAATTACCGATGAAATGTGATACCGTTTGTTTTGTAATTAGATGTTTTTCCCACACCACCGAATAGAACAGCACGGCATTGATAGAGATATTATCTTTATTACAATAAATACAGAATATTTTTTGGAGTATACGGAGACGTATACACAGGTCAGTTGTTGGCGCTTCTATATTTTGCTTATAAGTGATGTATCACTGGTGAGTTACCAAGGAATGTATGACCCTTATTTCGTCTTTATTTTTGGTTATATACTCGATGACTATGGTCTACTAGCCCTTTGTGAGCAGATTACCAAATTCTCAACTTAACTGTCACTTTGTTCTCGAGCTCACTGTGTCCGACCAGCTTCACCCGTGAAGACCTGCTAAAGGTAACAAGATAGGGGCATAAAGGTTGCTGTTTACTGGGCCAAAGAAATACTGGTTTGGTACTTTATAGGTTTTTCTTTATTGACTCGATAAGAAAAAGAAGAAGGCCAAAAAGGGGTTAAAAACCAAAACGAAGATCTGTAACAAACACTTGGACAAATTCGTGAGGTCTGCTGGTTCGTTCTTTGGCTTAGTTAGCATAGCGTCTGGCACGGTATGCTGGGAGACGTCGGTCCGAATCCAACCGGATTGAAGTTAATTTTTTCTAAGTGTTGTAAAAATAATTGAATATCATGATGGTGAAATATCCTGACATTCAATAAAACTTAAGATATACGAAATATGACCAATAATCATTCTCCTCGTAAATTAAATTTTTAATTGCTAACTGCTATTTGCCACGGAATTAAATTTCATCGGTAATTAAATATGTAATTTTGCAATTTTCGTCCATTATAGCAAAGCTCAAGTTAACTAGTCGATTTGAATTTTGAAGTGAAACAATTGACGACACCTGTCAATTGTTTCGAATTCGGGCTGGCCAATCGGAGCGCAGTTGTCACAGTAATGAAATGGCAGAATAGTTTTCAAACAAATTATGTTACATTTCGTCTATATTTTTTTCCATCCTCTAAGGGTTATACTCGATAACCATAGTCCATCACACTGCCTCAATGCGAATTGGGGTTGTTCACACATTTTCCAAGTCTTATGACCCTTATGATATTCTTCAAGATGTTTTAGTCCACCGTTCCTGAACATTCTCTAATGTATGCAATTTCATATATGCCGCCATAGAATTCGAGCCATCGACTTTCGATTGAGTAGCGACCCTTCTCCCACTGGACTGCCACCGCTGTTTTTTATTTAACATTAAGTGCACCATAATAACATTGAGTATAGTCATAAAGTAAACAAAAAAAACGTATTAATGAAACTTGTAACTAAACAAAAATTTTAAACAAGTAAAAATGGCCGGGTTGAAGGAATTTGTTCGATCTTTATATTAATAATTATAACAAACGAAAAATAGGTAAACAGGCAACCATAGACACTAATAATACAATTCCAGATCCTAAACTACAAGGTATAAATATAACATGACATACAATAGTTGCTTAAAGGTATACAAAACAAAAAGTTTTTGTGAAATCTCACTTTGATTCAAATAACTTTCAGCAACTGAAATTTATAGATGACAATTTTTCTTGAATCTATAAGTTTGGTTAGTTTAACCATTCAGGTTATTTTGACGCTTATAATTTTTAAACGTTTGAAATAAGATTTACTTTCTAACAACTTTGACAACTTTGTCATGTTTGGTCGACAGTACAACAAGGTTACAAATTCAATAACAGCCGAATGTAGGCTTTTGTCCGGACACCTGTTAGTAAAGAAAGGTTAGTATGGACATGACTACATACTATTATATTAATGTACGCGTCTTGTGTATCCTATCGTCATAATAATAAAATACATTACTATCATCAACTCATAAATGTATATCCCACTTCTGAGACCTGGTCATTAATGCTGGGATGTCATATCTTTGGTGTGTTAAATGTACCTTCTTTATCTCGTTTTGTTCTCACTGCCATAATGACCCGTGATTTAAAAATTAGAATATGAATTGTGTTTGGCGAAAAGATAGTAATAAAAAGTATATTTCTTACAGTCCCCACACGCAGACATTCAATTTCCATGCAAAAGTGTAACGTCTAATTCAAATAGAAGGCATTTTTTACTTTTTTTTATTTATTTACATTACCAATACAATTACAGATACATAGAACAGTATTTTATAAACTAAAGTAAGTTTTCCAAAACAACTGCTCGTTCACACATAGTGAAGCGTTAAAACATTTAAGTGAAGATTGATGATGCTTTTGTGTGAGTGGCGTGTTGTTACAGCGTGACTCAGTGAATGATTGCCTGTAATTGTGTTTTGTGATATCTAGTGTATGTCTCAGTCTGTGTTAGTTGCCAGCCAGGTGGAATCGAAGTACATTTCTGTTATAAATTAAAGTTCCAATGTCTAAGTATAAATCTAAGTTACGTGTTAAGTATAAACGTTAATATAAATTTTGGAGGTGCTAAGGAGGTGCAATGGCTCGGATATATCACCATAAGTTAACCAAGTGTTGTAGCCGGTATTTACGTATGTATCTCAGTTTTCTCATCCTCGACTTGTCTGACAGCCCTGTTGGTCTTCTTGTAGAGGTTGGTGTTCTTCATTTAATTCTTAACGTATTGGGAACTGTTTACGGTAACTCCATACGTGATGTTAATGTATGTGCACAAACAATTTTCCGCACATTTATGTTTCCTTGTTATAAAATGCACAAAAACAAATTTTTGACAAATTTAAATGGAATAAATTTAGGAATGCACGTCTTCGGACTTCAGGAGTTTTGTAGGAAATGATGACGGAACGAAGAATAGTAGAAGGAAAGGAATTCGAGAACGATTCAAAATTTTAATTGTAATTGGCCAGGAACCAGTAAAGAGGGTGATAAAAAGGTGGGATGACGCTGAAGGAGATCAGCATCGTCACACTGTTAACCTTATGTCTAAACTGAAGAAATTAATTTTGAATTACAGCAGCGTACTAATGTGCGAGAAATTTATGATCTCAAATAGTATACAAAGACTACACAACAGTTCAACCTAAAATAATTAAAAATTATTACTGTGACTAATCAATCGTTAGAACGCACTTGTATAGCTTGTGAGATAGTGCAAACATTTTCTTTTAAATTCTAGCAATCGGTACTATCAAAAAAAAGGTAAACAATATTTGTTTTAATGATACGAATATCGTATTAAGCAATTTTGAATTAATAATAACTAGTCCAGTATAAAAATTATTCCTCTGACTGCCAATACGACTGCGTTCTAATGACAGTCATATCCCTATAATCCTTTCGGTTACACAAAGGAGCCTTAAAATGTAGCAACATCTGCGTAAAGGGTTATTACATCTCTTCTGTTGCCAAATTTCAAAGCGAAACGGCAAAAACATCTTGCGAACGATTGACATGTGCATATGATTGATGGCTACTTTGTGGTTAAAAACAAGGTATTTGGATAAATTTTTGAGTTAACAATCTAAAAAATATAAATCGTAGGGTAGAAACTCGCAGATGTATAACAGCTTGCTGTTGGCAACGGAGTTCGCGTTTTTAATGAATCCATTATTATTAAGATTCGAACCCTATCCACCTACTAGGTGGAAACAACTATGTTTCAAAATACAAATCAGCGTAGATACTCATAAATACGAGTACATGTAGCTATAATATTTCTCGCTTGTACGCTGCGCGCTGTTGCCCGCTGTTGCAATGCCACTCAGACCTTTAAACCGCAAAGATTTGAAGGACACTGCCACTGTGCCCGTCACCAAGAGACATAAATTGATAAGTCCCATGTGCCAATAATTTCACCAGCACCCTTACTCTTAAAAACCGGAACGCAGTTATGCTCACATTACTGCTTGGCAGCAGAAATAGGTAAGGTGACAGTACTGCCCTCCTTGTCATATAAATAAATAAATATTAGACAACATCACATCAGTTGCTTTGATTCTAAAGTAAGTTAGTTGCGCTGAGCGCACCGGGAAGTGAGCGGTGCTGTACGTGCATCCGGGGCGGCTCACCTAAGGCACGAGCCTTTTGAGAACTGGATGAAGTCCCAGCAAACGGGCTGATCTGGGATTAAGTTTCTGTCTTAGAGGGTCCCTGTGTGGACTTGCAGGCACAGCTTATAGTGCCCTTCCCGCATAACCAAGAGGTGGATAGGGAGTGTCACTATAACAAAACTTATGTAGAAAGATATGGAGCTGATCCTTAAAATAAGTAACGGAAACACTTGTTATACAATATATACAAACACTCTGGTCCGAAACAATATTGATAAGTTAGTTTTTACGGGACCTTAGAGATGGAAAATCGGAGTGCAAGCCACTTGACCACGAAGGTCGTATTTTGCTAAAATGTCGATTACGTTAGTTATGATAAGGAGCAGAGTACTTCTCTGGACAACTCTTTCACAAGGAGCTTTTTAACAGCTTTAAAATACATTGTGCTGTAAATAGTACATGGTCAAGAGCACGTTAAGATTTAAGAGTGTATACATTGACTTACAATTATACGGACGTCGGGTCCGCGCTAAAAAGTGTCCGCACTTGTAAGGCGCTAAAATCGTATACAGAGCGCGACACTCCGCTTTAGTCTTCATTTGTTCTACTGGCAGCGCGATACTGCGATGACATTACAATTTAAATTTCGAATAGGTTGACTTGGGACATTTTTTTCGTGGTTTTTGTATTAGACCCGTCGTCCATTTATTTGTAAGTCAATGAGTGTATACAACCTCAAATGGCTTTGATTGATTCCGCATGACAGTGAAAATGTTGAATCAATCAGTTTGGGAAAAATATATAGTACAATTGAGGATATACACTGATTAGTATACGGTGTGAAAACACGATTCCTTAAAATTTTCACGATAGAAAGAAACTTACCTCGAAATTTTACAAGAAAACCGCTGTATTCATACTTTACATATACCAATATTTTTTTATTATATCAACTATATTATTAGTAATATAGTTGATATAGTTACAAGTATATTTTATTAGTAAGTATAAGTTTATTTAGGTATATTTATATATACATATATCTACGTAGATATAACATATCATTCTTTTTTAAATATTTTATAAATTACTGTGTCTTTATTTAATTTTATTATTTTGTATTTTTTATTTTTTTATTTATACAATTATTTTTTTTTATATTTGTAAAATTGGCACACTACGTCTCCCGCTCCGATTAGCTTTCCTATAACTCTAAGGTTGTCTGGAAGAGATCGCTCTTAGCGATAAGACCGCCTTTGCCCACATTAGTTTTAAGTTGTTTATGTACTATTCTTGTTCTTGGTGTGAGCAATAGTGTTTATCTATCTATATATATATCTGAATTAAACAGAACACGTTATAGTATACGACATAAATTTTTCAAATGGCTTTATTTTCGATTATAAAAAAATAATTTCTGAAATAAAGCCAGCGTCCCTGCCACTCGACCCGCGCATTAGAACCGGTTCAGTACGAGAAAAATTTGAATTCGACCTGAGGTAGTATCAACTCTTAATATTTAAAATTAACAAAATGTCGTCTACGATAAGAACGGTCCAAAGTACAAATTCCGAAGCTAGATGTGACTTTGCCACGTTTTCGTCAAAATTGCAAATTACGTCTCAATACCTTTTGAATTTATCCATTTCATTTGCAACTTCAAAAGCCACCGACATTTAATTAAAAACAAACGTGA
Source organism: Hyposmocoma kahamanoa (assembly GCF_003589595.1). Classification (NCBI taxonomy): domain Eukaryota; kingdom Metazoa; phylum Arthropoda; class Insecta; order Lepidoptera; family Cosmopterigidae; genus Hyposmocoma; species Hyposmocoma kahamanoa. The sequence continues at coordinate 1,628,677 of NW_020653761.1, forward strand.
CATAAATTCAACGATACCATTGGCTGGCAGATGAAAAAGTGTTTAACTGTTTACTTAATGTAACTTGTTTTTAAGCAAGAGCAAGACCATATCCTGTCTTCTATACGTTAAATTAAATATTTATTTTGTACTTTCTTGGTTATAGCATAATTTCGTAAAATCGTGAAACGGAAACACTCAGGCGAAGCGGTTTTTCCTAAATATCACTTAAGTAAGCAAATTTACACCAGGACCCCAATTCAGAACTCTTCGATATTTTAACCGAATCGTGCTATTGGATATCGTTCTCGAATCGAACGGCGGCGTTTACCGAGCTATTAAGAACATAAATAATAAATAAATAAATAACGCACACACTCAACATAGCCCCGCACTAGGGAAACCCTGTGTCGCGGGTGCCATGGACACACACATAGACAACCACAAATTACACCCAAACTCACGACAGAAATAAATGTAGGCCATACAAACATTTCTCCCGGCCCGGGAATCGAACCTGGGACCTCTGCGTGGCAGTCCGGCATGGTAACCGTTCGGCCACGGAGGCAGTTCATTCACATTCGAGGTAAACGTTCCGTTCGGATTCGGATACATCGAGACATCGTTATTCAACAGCGTTTACGGAGTTAGTCGGTGAAATAGATTATAAGAAAAATGAAAATCCTTTTATATACATTTTTAAGATTTTAAAGGTCAAAATTTAATTTTTTTGTTTTAATATATAATAGACACACGCTTGGCCACAATCTCACCTGATGTTAAGCGACGATGTGACCGACACTGGGACGCGTTTGCCTAAAAAATGCCTATCCACTCTAGCCTCAAATTGTACTTTTCGGGAAATACAGATGGCCGGTAGAGCATTCCTTTGCCGTACGCATCAGAAAGGAGGAAGCAAAGCGCTTAGTGCGAATAGGTGGAATATCAACGACATAAGAATGGAGTGCTCCGGAGATTCTAGTCGACCGAAGGAGGAACGGTGAGGGTGGAACTAAATTGAAAAGTTTCTGCGTACACCCCCCGAAATGTATCCGATAGATTTTATAGGAATGCATTAAAATAAATTCATAAAATTGAACAAAATACGGAACTTATTTAAAATAATAAGAGATTTCCATATTATATTCTTGCTTTGTGAACAATAGGACGTTCGGTAACTTTCATCCGATAACTGTGTTTTGAACATTTGTAGCCTTTGCCGGTCGAGAAGTTTGAGTAATGGTACGGGTGTTACGTCATTTCGGTTCGGTTTCGAATACGACAATTTTACGTTCGATTCGGGTATTGTGAATAGAAATTAAAAGAAATCGTACGATATCCAATCGAATCGGTCGACAACAGAGTTATCTTAAGGTTCTGAATGGACCCCCTGAACTATAAGTACAGCCGGATCGAAGGAATTTTTCTTACACCGCATTTACACTATCGTGCTCGCTATTCGTATCGCCACTCGTAGAGACAATCGGAGAAACATTCGTTTGACGGGCATTACCGTTCACACATTCATGCGATGTTCCATTTGAACTCCCGCACGCGAATATGAAAAATTTGGAGCAGCGTGCGCACTCTGTTTATGGATTTTACATAATTATTTAGAGATTCTACGCAAAAACTTGACTCCATCCATTCACACTCCATCCAACGCAGCGCTGTTCGTATTATCGATAATCCCAAACTCATAGACGGTATGGAGCCGAAAGACGAAACGTTTCGGGCCCTTTTAAGGTCCCATGGTCACGGTTGACTGAGGTGGTAAAGTGGTTGTGGTAAGGTAGTGGTTGGTTTATTTGAAAAAACAAATTTACGTGATTTAAATCCGAAAAAATAGTTTCATTTCCTGACATTAATATTATATCGCCACAAGGACTCAAACTGTGGACTCTCATTGAGAAGCAACCATTAAGTCATTTAAAAAAGAAAATAATTTGATAATGTCTTTGCTGAACATTTAAAGACACTTATTATCTCAACACTAACTGGTTTGCAACAATGTAACAAAAATTAATCATACTATGTCCAAAGTTTGGTAATCTATAATCTTTGACCGGCGAGTAACGCTTGTTTTCGTCACATTTTATTTACATTTACTTATAGTTATGTATTATTTATTTATTGAATATCTTGATGTTTTAAAAAATTATAAAAAGCTGTTTAAATTCAATACATATCTGTAACAAATGTATAGGCAAACTCGTAAGATCTGACTCGGTATGAAGCTCAGTTCGTCCAGAAGAAGTGAAGATCATGGTGAAAGAGTTCGTCCAGAGAAGTACTGCCACCTTACCTTTATCTGCCGCCAAGCAGTAATGTGAGCATTATTGCGTTTCGATTTTGAAGGGCAAGAGTGCTCGTGGAATTACAGGCAGATAAGAAATATTATAATAAAAAAAATGTACTGTAAATTGTGTAACAATTATTAGAATAAGGTTATCTTTGGAACTCTGGAACAAAAATCGAACAAAGACTCTTCGATCTGGCCGGATTCGAACCGACGTTTTCTAGCAAACCGTGCCAGATCCTATGCCAATTAAGCCATGGAACGGAACAGCGGACCTCACGAATTTTTCTATTTGCTTGTTGTCGGATCTTTGTATTTGATTTTTAACGACTTTTTAGCCGTAGCGCCATCTATGAAAAATCTATGAAAGTATATCACCCAGTTAGATATACTTTTACAGTTACCAGTCCCGGCTAGAGATGTCGCTATTCACTGTAATTAAATTTGTCTTGAATTGATATTCAATTATTTTTTGACAAATTACTTCACTAGTTTGATTAAATTATTAATATTTTTTTTGTAAGTGTTCGACTATAGTGGAGTAATTTCACAAAAAATAATTGAATATCAATTCAATACAAATTTAATTGAATAAAGACTGTTAAAGAAACGTAACTAGATCATTCTATACTAACCATAGTGTAAGTAAAACGAATACTAGTTTAAAACTTGTCTTTAACAAAAAAAATGATAATCCTGCATCGTGGTGCACGTATAAAAAATAAATAAGGACATGATTCATTTTAACTTTATTATAACAGTCCACAGCTAAGTTGCAAACGACATTGATGTGATTAATTTTGTGACGATGCGACCTCCTCCATTGTCATCGCACCTTTTTATCACCTTTTCTCTACTTCCTGGCCACTTATTTTCCAATTTTGAATCGTTCTTTAATTCCTTTGCCTCGTCATTCTCCCTTTCTTTCGTTCTGTCATCACTCTCTACCTAACATTTGAAGCGAGCACTCCGGCTCGTCTTCATCAGAAATTTTGATTTATTTTTACCAGTTTCTATTATAAATCATGCGCGTATTTGCCATGTAATATTTGTATTACCCCTTTCGGGGTAAGTTTTACTGTCTCACACCTTTGGTATTACAAAAAGAAGACATTTTACTTTTTATTTGTTAAGTGACGTGAATTTACTTTAAATTGAAATAAACTATTACGCAAAGACTACAAATATATACCATAGTTTAATCTTTTGAAGACAGAGTAAAATGACAGTTCATTGTGCAAAAGTGTTGCCCGCTTGCGAGCAGTTAGTGATCGAAATCGATAAATATTCTATCGACTATCAAGCTCATTTAAATTGTAAATTTTTGTGGTTCATACATAATACGAATAAAAACTGATCTAGATACTAGCAGGCCAACTGTCAAAATAAGAAATAAACAATAACGCAATTAGTAATTATTAGAACGTCGTAACTTTCACATTTCAGTAATTTTTTCGCAAAATGTTATCTTGTTTCACAATCGATAAAACTATCGACAACAGCTACATAACTATTTAAAATTTTATGAAAACTGGTAACCCTACAAATGTCATTTTAAATCTGACTGAATCATATCTTCAAAAAAACAGACTATAGTTCATTTTACTTCTGAACGATTGTAATAATTTTTTTATTCGTTTAAATATCTAGTTTCAAATGAAATAACAATGTAATTAATTGTAATACAAATTTACCTATCAGTAGTCCGAAATGACATTTTCCAGAAATAACATTTGGTCGAAATTTCATTACCTCGAAAGTAATTTTGAGAAGAAAATATTTTTTTCTTTTAAACCTAACTTAACCTAACCTTACCGAACCTAATCGTGTCTTTGCGATAAACATTCAACATATCCTGAAAGAGTAACTGTTTCGTTATAATTAGATTTTCGGTGTAATGAAAATTCGAACAAATGTTTTTTCGGGCAACAAAATTTTCGAGTTTGTGATAGGTTACCTTATAACACTGCTGCGTATTTAATCTGTACTAGTTTATCTAAGACCTATGTAACAACATGACAATAGCACATTTTGTATTTAATTGAAAAGGTCTGAGCCTAGTAGTCGACTAGCCAAGGTGTTGGTATGGTATATACATTAAAAAAAATAGCCTTAAAAGGTCATTGCCCTCGTAAAATCTAAAAGACGCATGCGCAACAAAGGAGGCGCGAAAAAAATCGCATTAACGTTCCCGTCACAGGCGTGAGACAATACTAGCACTTCCGAACACAGGTAGGCGTACAGTTATACACAGAAGCGGTTAGTGGCATGGAAATACAAATTTGTTAGTGGAATTCGCATGCTAAATACGAAGGGTCCCAGGCCGCAGCGGTTTTTTTCGATTCGATCGATCTGGTTCGTAAAAAGGGATGTATGCAATATCTTCGGTTTCTTTTTATTTGAGTAAACAAAAACCAAATAGACAGTATAACTGCAGCGTCCTGAATGAGTATGTGTTATTAACCATTATTGTCAAAAAAGGGTCTCGGCTACATATACAATCACTACGGCGATCAACTGCGAAGCGAGTACTTTAAGGGCGCGTTCAAATTACCCGCTGTTAGCCGCGCTGCAGCGACTAATTTGAACAGGCCCTAAGTGACGCGGGACCGCTAGACCGCTGCCCCCGCGCAGATTAAACCGCGCGTTGACGCAGATCTGCGTCTCGGCAACCCCGCGCGTGATTCCGCGTACGGCGCTCTGTCACGGGGCGCTGTGCACTGTGATAAACGCCTTGGAAGGTTCCAAGCCTCTCTTATTCCTCCACGATAACTTTGCGACATTTTGACGCTTCATCAAAACGACGACTATCTAAAAAAAGGCAGGTGTCACAACAAAATTTCTGTTCGCGGTAGTACCGGAAGCCGTCGGTATAAGTACTTATTGTGACCGTTTCCGCTATGTTACACCCCCCTCGTACCCCAAAATCAACAGCAGTATAACACACTTAAATTATTGCGAAATTGTAAACTTTTTTATTGAAGTAAATTGTTTGGTTGATGTGATTATCTACAGGTAATATATCACTTTGGGGAAGACAAGATAGGAACGGAGTTGTGGTGGTGATATGTTGTAAAACTCATTTCGTAATTTATTGATTTTGGATGACCAACAAGTGACATTGAAGCAGTAGTGGCCCAGTGGGGCGCTATGCGTCTCAATACTGGTCAGTGTGGTCAGTCAACTGAAGTAAATGGAACATGTACAGTATACGATATATGATATACATTTTTCAAATTAATTTCGTTTGTAAAAAAAATATTCTGAAATATACTGAGCTGAGGTAGTATCGATTCTCAAATAATTTAATTTAAAATTTTTAGAGGTGGAAAAGAAGTCCAAAAACAAGATGGATGGATTATGTGGAAGGTGACATGTATTTGAACAACAATATGCTGGTCTATAGGTATGAACCCTTTGGCGGCATGTACGACTTCAATTTCTATATTATTGTTTAGTAACAAAATCTTCTTTATATTGTTTATGGATTATGTAGAAGCTGAAATGCATTTGAATGGAATGAACAACAAGTTCTTTGATTATAGGAATGAACCCTTGGGGCGGCGTGTACCCACGACTTTTTTATTTCTATGTTTCTACGTATACGTTTGTGAAAGTTGAGTAGCAAATTTTTTTTAATTTTAATTATTATTTTAAGTAATAATTACAAATAATAATTACTTTTTTTACACATTACCAAGTGACGCGACGAACAAGTCGTACGCCTGGTGGTAAGCGATACGCCTGTTCGTAACAGTTGCTGTGCCACTCAGAGCTTTAAAACTGCGCCCGTCACCCTGCGACGTAAGTTAAAGAAACCCATGTGCCTGTAATTTCACCAGCACCGTTACCCTTCCAAACCGGGACGCAGTAATGCTCACATTACAGCTTGGCGGTAGAAATACGTTAGGTGGCAGTACTTCCCTGGACGAACTCTTTCTCAAGGAGCTTTACTGTTACTAAAACTTACTAACTTGCATTACATTGTTGTCCGAACAAACAATTTAAATAATATTTTCATCACACTAACTAACTAAGGCTAACTTGACTATATGCCCCAAACAAAACCTTCGGCACTTTTTTCGTATCATTGCAGCCATCATTCATGACGGTTATTCGGGGTTTTATAGTCAAGTTAGCCTGCATGCAATCATATTATTTACGTGCAAATGTGATGAAAATCATTGTATGTTTCACGGGCGTATTACGCAGGACGTGAATTACGAACCTCAGTCTTCGACCTCGGGCTTCTAATAGGGTTTCATTTGTAATTTCTTATATTAATATTTTTATTTAATACACATTGTACTATTGAAGGATGTATTAGTATAACAAAGAGCTCTGTGCCTCAAAGTGTAATTTATTTCGACGTAATGTAGGTGTAATCAAGAATAGCGTGCACGGGGGCACCTAATAAACTAGAAACCGGAAAAAATCTTTATACTACCACCCTTCATTACATTATTACCATTACCATATTGCACTTGATTACCACCAGTTGCCAGTTGGTCTACAATTTCACGCTTCGGAAATCAAAAATATTGGTCGTCATTTTTTCAATTAATAATTTTTGGCCTGATAATAATTGTTTTTACAGTTCAACCGTAACGAAACTGATAATGTGAGTAGACAAATTATGTGTGACCCTCGCTATGTTGCGGATATTTCAAAATAACTTACTTCCTCTACTGTTAACGTGAACTTTGATGTCCAAAATCAGTACTATTGCCACGGTTTCAGAGCCCTTATGTAATCTGTCTGTCTAGTAGTCATTTTCGTTCGAAACCGCCTCCAGTGCAACGGAACAAGGTACGTCAATGTGCAGCTTGATGTACTGGCGTGTTACAATATGAGTTTTAAAAATAATGTAACAAATTATGTCACGATTCGGCGATTTGAACTCGCACGTGTCGTGTGTCGTTTGTTGATGTCATTTTTTGTTTTGTTTATAGTAAGTATGATCCAGTAACCTTTATCATGGACCAATAATTCAAGATGACTGCTAACAGCGTTACAAGTCAGCGCGTTCAGGTATTTAGTAACAATTGGTGCACCAGATGTCGCGATGGGTGCCAAATAGCTATTTATATTTTTGCTTAGAATAATAACGTATTTTTGTAACTACAGTACCGACCGGCACGCTGTGGTGGTTTTTTTGACAGTTTACAATAGTGAGGTCAAATCTAAATTCCGTATCGAAAAAAATATAATCAAATGCGAGTCGCATCTATAAGTTACTAGATTTGTAACTAGTATTGCAAGGGGTAGCTGATTAAAAAGTTTTAATAAATCGAAAATAAAAATGTTTTGCATTTAAACTAGACGCGAGTTTGCCGGAGGTAGAATTTGTGATGGCCAGCGATTCCATAAGTGACGATTGTGTTAGATTTCATTTTTTTAAATTTCGAATTTCATGTACAGCAATTAGCTCCTTCAACGTAGTTATGAATTAATACGAAACTTGATGAGCGAACAAACATCAAAACAGCCATCATAGCGTGCCGGTACTATAAATTTGTAAATAATTGACGAACTACAATTTTATCAAAGCTACCCTAATTTCTAGTGATAACAAACAAATCAACTAGATGGCGCTTATTACACAGATTTTTCATGGATACTTCCAGCTGTTCTTTGTTTAGGGTTAGTGCCATCGATCCACATTAGCAAGCACTGATTTATATTTTTTCACTTCTCATGCTCTAAAAGTACGTTAATATAGCCTTACGTAGCAGTAAAATGCAGGATGCATTAATCGCTAGGGAGTATAAAATACCTAATTTTTTAATTTACTTCGAGGGTACAAACTCAAACAGCCAATATGCACGGTTTTAGTTCCGTGACTTTTCCGCATAGACGGTGGCGTCATATTATTTTCCCGCGTTAGTGCGTTTGTTGTATGTATCTGTCTGGAAAAAAAGGATAACGCGAAAACTTCAAAATTTGATTTGTAATTTGTTGTAGAGCGAAAACGATTGAAATATTTTTTTTCTCGCAATCGAAGTGAAAAGTAAAGTTTTCACCTTTCAACCCTCGGAGTAATACAATAACCACTTCGGGTAAAGAGTATATTGGCTCGTTTTAGTTCCTCGATAAAAAATATACTGTTTTTTTTGTGACACAATGCCACCTATTGACACGAATATTTGTCAAAGTTCAGCTACTATGAGCTCTTAGAGCAATCCTGTTGGATTGCCTCTCAAATTCGTACTATGACCCCACAAAAACAATAATTGTTTTTATTCACTGTCCATGTAGTTTACGTTCCCCATTCGAAATCCGTTCACCTTTTCTTTCTTATTAAAATCGTAATGACGTGCTATTTGCCATGCACATGGCCGTCTCATACTCGTATCTCAAAATAAGCAATTCAAATAAAGTTATATTATGTTAGTACTCTCTCTCTGTGACAAATTTTTTTGGATTTGTTACATTTTTAAGAAATTTCGTTTAAGTTTTATTATATTTCCAGTTTCATAATTATTTGTTGTCTTTTTAGGCTTTAGAGCCAATTGTCAATAAATAAATACTATTAATTAACTGTTGTTCGTTTTTTGAATGTTTTAGTTCGAGTTTCCAATTTTTAAAGTATTATTGACAAATTATTGGCATGAATGTTATTGCAATTTTAATCATTTTAATATTATTTTTGAATAAGCGAAAATCGTAAAATAACTTTGGAATAGTGCCAAATTTTACTATAATGCAATCAATGAAAAAGTACGAATACAAGATACGTTCCAATTATATTATCAAATTACAAACTCACCATAATCATTTCAATGATAATGACTGGACATGACATGTAATTTTGTCGTACGACAAATTGCAAAGTATGATTGAAAAGTTGTCGATATTACAAAACAACACACTAAGTATAATTAATAATAAAATTAATAAAAAAAGTATAATTATTCTCATTTTGAACACAATCGGTTAATGGTGCTTGAACGCTCTCAGGATAGTACATCTGTCTATTTCTTTCATATGATTTGGTACGTAGTTCCATCTCGCTCTTGTTAGATGTCAGCCAGTTAACGTTTAAAAAGTAAAACTCATCATCCTGCTATGCCATTCCCGTTCAACTTTGTGTAGGTCATGATATGAATTTAAGCAATTCAGTTTTATCATGTCAAGTGAATTGCATGGAACTTGGCTGGCTGCTTATAAGCTCATAGTAGGCCCCCAGAAAAAAATTAACCTCATGATCAATATTTGAATAAAATCACAAGGAAAAAACTGACTAAAGATGAATTAATTGTTATCCACGGCCATTTACATAATATAAACTACTTCAAGGCTTTCGATCAGCGCCAACTAGATGGCGCTGATCAATTAATATTCAAAATTAAAATGTTACAAACCAATTAAACTATTTATTCTCTACACAAAATATTAAACGTAACTTATTCAATGACATAAAAATTATAACACTTATAATAAATATACAATCTCAACAAATACAATTATTGTGTGTCAGGGAAGCAAGCTCAACACACACTGTTCAGTTACGTGATCCGCTTTTTTATGACACCAAGTAACAGGACGAGCAAGTCGTGTGTCTGGTGATAAGCGACACGCCTAACCACAGCAGTTGCAGTGCCACTTAGAGCTATAAATCGCAAAGTTCTGAGGGACACTGCCACTGCGCCTGTCACCCTGAGACATAAATTGGCAAGTTCACATGGAACTTGCCTGTAATTTCACCAGCACTGCTTTGGCAGAGTACTTCCCTGGACGAACTCTTTCACAAGGAGATCTACTGCTAATAAATGACACTTACCACCCAGGTACACGACTTCTTCGTCCCGTCTCTTGGTTTCTTAAAAAAAAAAAAGAATTTTGCCAATCTTTCTGTACGTGTAATATGTGGGTCGAATTTATATACAGAAGACAACGTTCAGGAGGCCAATCGCACTAAATGTCAAAGGAAAAACCAAAACCAAAACGTTGCAAATATGACATGTTGCGTACATTTGCTATCGCAGTAAATATTTTAACGTTTTAACTACATATGAATCGTTGAGGAAACGTTTTTACCTTTAACCGGTCAACGTTTCTGTTGTAGTTAATGGAGAGTAACTTTTCATTACATATGGATTTACCCATCGAAAGTGCAAGTTGGGTGGTTATTTAAACGTCTTGCATGCCAGCCAGACATGTTCGCAGGAGCGAATCTCAACTTAAGGCTTGATTTCGAGTTTGACGTCTGCAGAATTTAGTCTAGACGTTGCCTAACGAGCGCCTCTTCTAAACAATCTTCGTTGCGAGTTTTGCGAAAAATTATAAAAGGGAGAACAAGTTATGTGTTAACGAAAATGACACAGCGAAACAAATAACGTTTTCGCTTTTATTGCTTAGACATCAAACTTGTGCGTGTGCGCCGTTTTAAGGTATACGACACCAATGTAATCTGGATGCGTTAGAAATTGTAGACTACCTACTTTTAGTTTGAAAACAACCGATAGGCAAACGTACATTTACGCCATTACATCATCCAATGTTTGCGTGAAACATTAGAGGGCGTCCGAGATATTATACCTACAGCCTGGAACATTATTATTTGATGAATTATGTCATCAACTGGTAAATTTATGGTAATAGATATTTGTCATCGTCAATTTAATCAGCCATGTTAGCCTAATATCGGTGGGTACTTAAAGCGTTTTCCAAGGGTTTTGAGCGTTTTTCGACGTGCAGGTTTCATCACGCAAGAAATATTACTACTAACATTTACAAATGTATATCATTTAGAAATTAAAGTTACAGGGTTTCGAGCTGTCTACCTCTCGACTGACAAGCAATCGTTCAGTGCAGGGTTGTCGTGAATATCAGCATCTGCATCCGCGGATAAACTGATATTCGAGTCGTGTCATGACCTAAAAGGTACGCTGGAATAATTTACAAAACTTCCAGAAACAGATTGTAAGCCGAAAAAGCAACTCCGCTGTTGTTTTTATAACTTTGATAAAATTCCACGATGATTAACCTAGGCAGATTAATTGTTTTCATGAAATAATATTTTACGTATTACAATACCAAAGACAATATAAAACTTTTTCATGTATATGTAGATTGAGTAAGGATGTACATTTTTGCGGTTTTTTTAATATATAAAATCAGCATCCTCATCCATCACCTTCCGCTGATGTGTAAAAAACCTGCAGCAACAACCCTGGTTCAGTGTTGCCAGATGGTTACATTTCTTATATTTTTGATAACTTTCGGCCCTCTTACGTAATATGTAAGTAATATTTGTTTTTATGACAATTTTCGTAACGTTCTGAGAATTATGCCTCAGTGGTCGAAAGGTTACCATGCCGGACTACCACGCAGAGGTACCAGGTTCGATTCCCGGGCCGGGAGAAATATTTGTATGGCCTACATTTACTTCTCTCGTGAGTTTGGGTGTAATCTGTAGTTGTCTATGTGTGTGTCCATGGCACATTATGGTGAGTGTGTGCGATATTATTATTATAATTTTGACACTTTTTAAATTCAACTGGGTTTGTTATTGTAAATTCCAACTCGGCCTTGTAATAAGTAAGTCAAGCAATCCCCGTTCCTGTCGCGCGCCGAGTCAAGTATAGTGTTTTTCTCAAACAATGTGAGGAAATAATACAATACTAAAGAGACGAAGATCAAAAAATATATAGATTAAAATGTGAGGACAATTGCTAAAAGAAAATGTTTTTCCAAGCACGGTTAATAGTAGTTTGCTGAACTTCTGATGACGTGGTTGTATGTGTATTCATTACTACATCTTACAAGCCAGTGTCGCCTTTTGGCATTCTGTAGGATACCTACTAAAGTAAGTACCCGGGTCTTAAACATATTAAGATTTCAAATACTTTATCAGTAAAATAAATCACAATTTTTCCGAGGTAACGAGGTATCATTCTAAAAACAAAAACCGCATTTAAAAATAAATTATTGGCTATAAAATCTTTTTAGGGATAAAAAAGTGCGGGTAATGGGTTGTGTGTGATAAATCGAAATTGAATATTCGCATTAATGTTAGTTTTATTGTTGATTTAATTATTTTGACTGTGGCAGCTTATTGCGGTGTAATGATTGATGAACACTTCATTTTTATTTTGCACATTTTAGGACAAGTGTAGACAAGTTTTACAACAGTGTAGAAAGAGAGCGTTATGGTATGAACGATAATGTAGTGACTAGGACATATAGGAGGATGCTTCGATGGCTTGGTCACGTGGAAAGAATGAATGTTGATAAATAGACAATAGAAATAGGCGTGGCGAGAGGTAGACCGTATATATCTCGATCAGATTGTGAATGTCCTTAAAAATTGCTGAGTTTAATGCGGGCATGTATGAAGAGACTGATGAGAGTGAAGGAGGCGAAGGAGCTTTGTCCGAATTATAGCAGATGCAGGTCCCCAGTGGGAGACAGGCGTGACGTTATGTATGTATGTACATTTTAGGAAAAATTTACGTATTAATTATGTATCAATTTTAAAGGGTATGGTGAGGGTGGAATTACAGACACATGGGATATGTCAGGGTGAAGGGTACAGTGATAGCGCCCCTCTGGTGTTCGCGATTTAAAGTTCTGAGTCCAGTGCCACTCACTGTATCTTGAATTTGTTCGTCTTGTCACATGAAATCATAAAAAATATTTTAGTCGGGAATAAGCCACGTTACGAATTTTTGGTGTTACAAAGGCCATATTTGCAAAATAACAACTTTTCAGAAGAGAGCAGGTAAATAAAGATTCTACGAAGAAAATTAATCAATAAATGTTTTATGCTTGAGTAGATCAGTGTGAATAAACATTTAAAATGTGGGCCTTAAAATTCACTTTGGTATGACTTCCTTTTACACCATTAGCCTACGTAAAACAAATTTCAATCAAAAATCTAGAATTCCGTTACATCTTTCTGTTATATGTGTAAGAAGGCTCTCAGAACCAAGAGGTCAGCTAGGGGATCAGGTATCGCGCCATGAACTGTATGTCTATATCCGTGGTAAAAAAAATAAAAAATAATAGGCCGATATTAACATATTGTAGAACGGAGAAGCTATATGTAGCCATTTTTTCTTGTTCTTTTTTTTTAATTTCACAAATGGCTCGGTCTAATCACGAATACTAGCTTATAATAAAGATACGTACATAGTTATAATCTGAACTAACTCGATCCAATCGTAATATTGAATCTATTAAATTCCTAATGATGAGAAACTGAACAGCTGTAGGTTCTCAAATCTTTACAATCATTATGTTACAACCATACTTTGTGTTAATTGTTTATATTAAAAAAAAAACACGATTTTTGTGACTTACATTTCGTGTAGTAACCGTTTGACCATGAACTTTAACTGGTTGTTACTTGACAGTGAATCGTTTTATCAGTTATAATAATTTATAAAACTCATTATTTGTACATATTACTGAGATTGGAATAGGTGGAGTATATCACAAAGTTCAAACGATACACATAAAGGGTTGCGTACCTTCAATGACGCGTAGGTTTCATCAAATCATAGATTTATCATCATCATCATAGATTTCGAGAAACTCAAAGGAGCGAGCGCGGATTCGAACCCACGGTCTCTGCTTGGGAGGTAGGTCTAACCAGGCTACCATATCAAACTAACCTTGCACTATGAGTACTAGAGCAACGGTATTCGCCCAGGCTAGAACCTGTTAATTTTTTTTTATTATTATACAAAACGATGGGACGCGCAAGTCCCATGTGCCTGTAATTTCACCAGCATCCTACCTTTCAAAACCGGAACGCAGTAATGCTCACTTTATTGCTTTTTAGCGGCAGAAATATGTAAGGTGACAGTACTTCCCTGGACGCACTCTTTGACAACGAGCTGTACTGCTAATTCATTTCACATACATATTGATATCACCGGGAATGGAACCCGGGACCTCTTATTAGTCCAGCACCGTAATGCACACCGTTGGGCCACTGAAGTCGTCTGAATAAAAAAGAAATATCGAATGAATCGGAACTCTGGATTTTAAACCTAACGAAAAATCGATAAATAAATCGATGAATCTCGCGTATCCAGTGTTCACAACCTTTAGGAACGTGTAAAGTCCCCAAATCGCTTTCTGCTGGTATAGCAGACTATAGCCTAAATCCATAATCAATAAATCAAACCATTTATTTGGTAGAAATATGCTGGTCAAATGGTCAAGATAACAAATAGTAACGTAGGCACAGACATGTTTTGGCATAAATTGAGACAAGCATGCAAAAAATTGGCCTCTTCTAGAGCAGTCTCGTGCCCAGCAGTGGACGTACATGTAACGGGAAAAATTATAATATTAACGCACACACTCATAACCCTGGAGTGTGCCATGGAGATACTTAGACAACCACAAATTACACGGAAACTCATAAGAGAAATAAATGTACGCCATACAAATATTTCTCCCGGCCCGGGAATCGAATCCGGGACTTCTACGTGGCAGTTCAGCATGGTAACCGTTCGGCCACGGAGGCAGTTTATCGTCAGTATAAAGATAAAACAAATATATTCTGTATAAAAACTTAACCTAAATAAATGTCAATGTCATGCTGTCATCTCAGCCCGTTAAGAAAGAAAATACGTTCACTCCCACTGCTAGGTTTAGGCCTCTCTTTTGAACGCCAGCTCAGTCGGTCCTGTGCGAGTCTCATCCACATTCTTCCGGCCACTCCGACGATATCGCCCGACCCGAGCAGGTGGTCTACAATCAATGTAATATAAAAAAAATATTTGACCAATAGGATACATTAGATTAGGTGTGGAGGTTAGACTAAATCGCGATGTCCGAATAAGTTCGAAGCCTCAAAAATAATATATTTATCAAAAAATGCAATAGCAAACTAACTTTAGATAAAATTGAAAATTTAATAATAGGCATTATATACACCTAGAATTTGATACATTATGTATGCCATTCTGTCACTTGTTCCAAATGTAAATCTTAAAATCGACAACTTCACTGGCCATAACAAGCGTAACATCTTTTGAAATAGGAAGAAAGGAATGCTTCCCCTCTAAAAACACCTGTGATGTAAAAAAGCGTCCTTGCGGCCCATTGTGCGTTTCGCGCCAAGTGGATACTGCCAAAATCCACTGCGAATCGAAGCGCGGGAAACGGTGTTCACATCTTAGAAATTTCCTGCTCATTTAGCAGGAATAAAAGCAGCGTCAAAATTGGAACATCGTTTTTGACTTATTTATTAGTTCTAATTTTCGTTGTACATTTATGCGACTGTCAAAAACATGAACACGAAATTTTATACTACTTAGATACGATGATGGGATTTATAATGAAGGTTTTTGTAATGTAAATAAAAACTATAGTGGATAATAACTAAATAAGAGCAATAAATCATATATAAATATTTGTCATAATTAACGATTTTATCTTAGTCACAAATCAACAGTGTAGTATTCAAAATGTGCAGGATTAGTTTTCGAAAATTGATTTGAATTGAGCAAATCAAGTTGGTAACATTGTCCAGCACGACGAGCGTCAGTCGTGCCGGGCGAGAGAGCGCGCGCGCACGCCGCACGACCACGCGTTTTTAAGGTTAGAACTGTCGGGCGGTTGCCAGGTGTTATCATCCCACTCTTTCCTACACACCCATGTTATATCCTCTCTCTCAGCACGACAGCTGTTTTCTCTCAAGAGATTATTAGTCAGATGTTTCTTGCGAACCCATCTGCACTCACCTGACGCGAATGGCTGCTGGAGGTCATACATCAAAACAGAGAAGATCCGAAATTTCCGCATCCATGGCTATGAGAAATGTCTCCAACACCCCGAGAAGACGTCGCGGAAGTTGCAAGTGCCTTTTTGGAGCTCCCGACAGAGACGAAACAAGGAGATTGATGGCAGAACAATATAGCAGGGATAGAAAACGGTTTATAAGAAGATTTAACTTCGATATTGATACGGAATGTGCGTATAAATCTGCGAAGATGGACTCTCCGGTTAAGTTTTTAGAGGAGAACAAAGAAAACTCGGAAAGCCCTGTTCTAAGGTCGTCAACGGAAACTTTAGCCTGTGTTGGGAATACTGACTTGAAAATGCTAGGGTCTCCATCAAGAAGGAGTAATAGCAGCGCGGCAAGTTCCCCCCGCACGCCGCGTACGCCCCGCACCCCTCGTGCGGCCAGGACCCCTAGAACTCCCAGGACTCCTGCTTCAAGGAGACAGCTACAAATGACAGGTTAGTACCTAATTCCATACCACACTTTGCCCTATAAAAAAGTCTAAATCCCGTTTGGTTCAGTTGGCCGTGCACCTGCCTTCGACCGGAAGGTCTAAAGTTCGGAGTTGGCTTGAAATTTTTTTCATGTTTTTTAACAGCAAATATTCCGTATGTATAGTCTAATATTACGCTCAAATCCCAAAACTGGGGTACGGGTCTCCTCTTAAAGATTCCAAAATGTTGAAGAGTTTTAGTACGCGGGGAAAACGATAATGTTTAATAAGTTTGTTTGTATCATTTATGAAAACAGGATAGAATTAATTTTTTTATTTTTGTTTTTTATTACCAAGTGACGGGACGAACCAATCGTGCGCGTTGTGTTAAGCGACACGCCTGTTCACAGCACTTGCAGTGCCACTCCGAACTTTAAATCGTAAAGATCTGAGGGACACTGCCACTGCGCCTGTCACGTTGAGACATCATTTGACAAGCCCCATGTGCCTTAAGTTTCACCAGAACCCATAACCTTTGAAAACCGGAACGCATTTATGTAATACTCACATTACTGCTTGACGGCAGAAATAGGAAAAGTGGCAATGCTTCCCTGGACGAATTCTTTCACAGGGAGCTGCTACTAATTGTCATAAATTGTTTCTAATAGATTTTTGTTTCGGATATACACACTTCGGATATCAACACTGTCTAGGGATATTTTAGTTTTTCATGGATTGCAAAGATACTACAAAAAAGTTCTTGAAACGTTCGTATATCAAAATGCGCAGTATTTTATAATCTGACAGAAAATTTAATAAAATATCTTTTTATATTTATTTTTAATGACTTTTATGGTAAAAATAGAAAAAGTTAACTTTGTACTAAAATAAGAACTTCTGTTTTTGGTTATTAAAGAGAAAAACAAAATTAAATGAAACAACACAAAATAAATATTTAATAATCTGTAAAAGCACCTCGGATGTTTATAACGCATCTGCAACGATTGTGCATACTCAAAATGAGATTATCAATATCTCCTTGTGGGATAAGGCCCCAGGTTCGACGAAGATGCATAAAAAGTTGATTTTCTGTCACCAGATTTTCGGGAAAATTTCGTAAAGCCCTTCGTTGAAGCACGTCACACGCGTGCTCAATCGGATTTAAATCCGGGACTGAGCAGGCCAGTCCAGTGTCTTACTATTCGAGCTGCATGAAAACGAACATTATCATGCATAAGCATAAAGTCCTGACCCATTTGCAACCGATGTGGTTGGACTACAGGTTCCAGCACCTCATTACGATATTTTGCGGCAGTTAAAATGTCCTGCACGCAAATGAGGTCAGTTCTCCCTCCTAGGCGTATTCCTGCCCATACCATAATTGTTCCACCTTGATTGAATGATTCCTCACAGTTTGGTCGTTCACTAGGAGCTGGTGTTCCGATTGAAGCTTCAAAACCAATTGCCTAGCCGTAACGTTAGGTTGTCTCTTTGCTGTAACTTGTAAAAATCGGTCGTGTCTTGCGGTAGTCACCCGACTATTCCCTGTGTGCCGCTTAACTACATCGCCAGTGTCTCGGTAGCGAGACCATAATCTTGATATGACGCTTTGACCGGTGCCAATGACATCAGCAACATTGCTCTGGATCGCGCCGGCTTCTAGCATGCCTACGGCTCTCAACATCTCTTCTTTAGTTAAATGTCGGCGTTCCATAGTATAGAAACAACCACCAGTAATAACGCAGTTAATAAAATTGTAAAAAGAAAATCCGTTCAAAAACAATTTAATCTTTAAGACACACAGAGGCAAACAAACTATCGTAACAATGTTAACGTCGTTCTTTTGTTTTAAATTTGAATTTAGAATACAACTTTTAAAGTTATTGTAATAAACGTGAAATATCCCTAGACAGTGTTGATGTGTGTATTAGAATTAATGTGGTAGTTAGTAAAATTTTTCTAATTTCGGGACCGGCTAAGGCGTCTAAACCATACTGCCAGGTCTTAGATTAACAGACTTAAATAGTCTTTTTTTTCTTTATGACTATGGTCATTGAGAAATTTAGTCGAAAAAAAATTTACTAGGGGGCCAGGAAATTATAACAAACCAGGGAGTCTACTCCCGTTCTCGACCACAGTAATACTCGACCGAATAAAAAAACAATGTCAAGTATGAAGCTGCATTCGCATCACGCGTCTTTTAATTGTGGTCGAGTATTAATTATTTGACAGTAATTGTTTCAGAACAGTAGTTCGGATTAATTTAACATTATTTTGCCAGTTTGATTTTGTGAGTTTGACTTACTTAGTAGTTTAAAAACCTGATTTGGTCATTGAATGGTTCGCTGTAAGTTCGCCCGAATCGCAAAATGATTGGATCGTGCATTGTGAACGTAGTAAATTGACGGGACAGCAAATCCAAACAACCGGTTGCGCAATTTTGCAAAATTCCAGGAACTTTCGCAATAATGTTAACTGTTATAATCGCAGTACTTGGTACAAAAAGCAGAAGGAAACACTACGTGAGTTTGATCTTAATCACGATTAAAAACACCCCTATGAAAATAATAATAATAAATATTTATTTCTTTTGTCACAAAGCTGTGTGTGTGTATTACAGAACACATAAAATTATAAGCAAGGTGTGTCTGTGCGTGTGTGTGTGTGTGTGTGTGTGTGTGTGTGTGTGTGTGTGTGAGAGAGAGAGAGAGAGAGTGAAAATGTGTGTGCGTGTCACCACACTTAACTTTTTTTTCCTTAACTACCTCTTTTTTACCATGCCGGACTGCCACGCAGAGGTCCCAGATTCAATTCCCGGGCGGGAGAAATGTTTGTGTGGCTTACATTTATTTCACTCGTGAGTTTGGGTGTAATTTGTGGTTGTCTATGTGTGTGTCCATGGCACCCGCGACACAGGGTTTCCCTAGTGCGGGGCTTTGTTGAATGTGTGCGTTATTTATTTCCACATAAATAATAACTAATTAAAAATCTGAACATACACAAGTTCATCGGGCTTTCGGATGTATAACTATGTATCTGAGAAAAAAGTTGCGGGTCTGCTTCATAGGCGAAGTTTATAATTTGCGCAATCATACGCAACGCGTTTGTGATTGTAATTATATGGTAGCTGATTCAAGTAGCGTTTATTTACGTTTTTATTACATAAAATAGTAATTGTATTTTTACACTTGATAAACTTGTTTTGTTAGATTGCCTAGCCTGGTGAACGTTACCTGCTCCTTGCGTTTAGTGTAGGAGTTTTTGCCGAAAATGTTAATTAGCAATAATAAAGATCGCGTTTTGTACCGTTTTGTCATTTCTTAGTCGGTTTTATTGCTGTATGTTACAAGTTTTGTATCAACATCATTTATTCTTCTTATTCTGGGTATTATTGTTATTATTTCTTAATTATATGCCAACAACAAATCATATCTGAAAACAAAACAATAATAAAATACCTACAGAAATAAAAACACATAGAGGAACCGCATCAGGCACAAAAGAAATAACAAATTTTATACTATGAGTACATACCTATTTAATTTTTAATATACTTCGAATTTTAAAATTCAATATGCTTGCATCGCCAATGTTATTATAACAAACTTATCGTTACTGTTGACGACAAGCAAACATGCACCCTATTTAAAGACCACAAAGGTCTAAATCATCATTTAATCCTTTTTTTAATGGTAATCAATAAGTTGTCAAGAAAGCACAATAAAAACTTCTTAGTTCAAAATTACGTAATAGGATATTGACCGGAATTTAATCGTGAGATGAATTTTATAAGTTTTTTATTGTAATAAGACTTGTGATAGAATTTGAACGCTAAGAACTAGAAAGGACGTAAGTACCTTCTGAAGAAAGAAGTAAGAGTTTATGACAAAGACTGACAAGTTACATTTGACCCTGAAATGGCGGAAATTAGCTCTTTCAGCTATATATAAAGCGAAAGATAATCCAAATATGCGTTTAATTTTATTGGGAAAGATTTTTTTTTATGTTGACTTCTTAAATATTTTTAAATAGTGACGTGAACTAATCGAGCGCCTGGCGGTTTCTTTTTATTTGTTTTTCTTATTTATGCTACCTATAGTCACGGGACGAACAAGTCTTGCGCGTGATGGTAAGCTACACGCCTGTCCATAACAGTTGTAGTGCCACTCGGAGCTTTAAATTGCAAAGATCTGAGGGACACTGCCACTGTGCTCGTCACCCTGAGACATAAGTTGAAAAGTCCCATGTGCCTGTAATTTCACCAGCACCCTTACCCTTCAAAACCGGAACACAGTAAAGCTGACATTACTGCTTAGCGGCAGAAATAGGTAAGGTGGCAGTACTACCCTGGACGAACTCTTTCACAAGGAGCTCTACATCTACTAACTGATGATAAGCTACACGTCTATCCGTAAGAATAAGGCTAACATAATAGGGTGCGACTTGCGCGAGAACGACATACATACGCATAGAAGCGTGAGATTTAAGCGTTGCTATGCGAAAATAGAAGTATCTCGCGCATTATGTCGTTCTCGCGACATCGCGGTCTGTTGTGCTAGCATTACAGATGCAGTGCTACTCAACAGTTTTAAATATAAAATAAAGGGCATTGCCACTGCGCCCGTCACCTTGAGACATAAGTTGACTAGTACCATTTGCCTGTAATATTACCAACACCCATAACCTTGGAACGGTAACCTATCACAAACTTGAATTTATTTTTTCCGAAATAATGTTTGTTCGAATTTTCATTACCCCAAAAACCGAACTATAACGAAACCGTTGTTCTTTCAGGATATGTCGGATGTTTATCGCAAAGACACGATTAGGTTAGGTTATGTTAGATATAAAAGAAAAAATATTTTCCTCTCAAAATTACTTTCGAGATTATGAAAATTCGAGCAAACGTTGCTTCTGGAAAATGTCATTTCGGATTTCTGACAGATAACCCCTTGGAACGCAGCAAAGCTCACATTCGTTCTGCTTGGCGGCAGAAATAGTTAAGGTGGTAGTATTTTTCTAGACGAACTCTTTCGCAATTCTACAATACTTTAAACAAATATTGTAAATATTTCGAACTGTAAAAAGAGTAATTCTCCAGAGCTTGCTGCTCATCCTTCTCAGTCAGAAATCTGTCTTACGGGTGAATAAAAAAGTTGGAAATGTAATTTACTTACTTAATTTGGAGTAGAAACCCTTGTTCCGTGGGGTCCCATATCAACAAAATTAATAGACTGTTTGGGAAACCCAAGGCAGCTACCTTGCCTAACGTATTAGCATAGGCTATACAAAGAGGGAACGCTGCCAGCATCTTGGGCACCTTACCGCGGGGACCCAATTTTATTCATTTAATTTACCATTTAATTATCATTAATATAATTTAGTATTTAAGCTTATTGTAATGTACACCTTGCCTCGTTTAAATTTACTTACGTATGAAATAAAATATATTTGAAATTGAATATGGTGACTGATGACGAATGTGAAATAAGCTTAAAAACACACATTTGACTTTTAGAAGGGCATTGGAAAATTGAAAAGTAAACGTAACCCAGAGGCCCGTCAAGAAGATGGCACCTTTATTTATTCAATTCTGTTCATATTTACAAAGGCCCCGATAAGTTGGCCCACTTTCAATCTCCATTGTGATGCATTTGTTCAAATAAACTTGAGTTCAACTGAGTTAAACTTGTGTGTTTGGATATATGTTTATAGATACAGAAGTACTTAGAATATGTGGTGCTTTTTTACTTTAAATAGACAACGGTACATAAAGATCTCTTTTTACACTAAAGATTTAAGCACGTATTTAATGCTACCTTCGACAACCTTAATTCTAAAGCGTAAAGTCCAGCGTCCTGTGACAGTAGTCATTTGGGCTTTTGTTTTACATTTGTCATCGAGTATATAACCAGAAATAGAGACGAAATGTCATTTAATTTGTTTCAACACTATTCTGCCAAGTCATTACGGTGACAACTGCGCTCCGATTGGCCAGCCCGAATTCGAAACAATTGACGGGTGTCATCAATTATTTCACTTCAAATCGACCAGTTTAACTCGAACTTTGCTGTAATGGACGGAAATCGAAAAATTACATATATGTACTTAATATTTAATTACCGATGAAATGTGATTCCGTTTGTTTTGTAATAAGATGTTTTGCTGTTTTTCCCACAGCACCTAATGGAACAGCCCCTCATTGTTAGAGATATTATCTTTATTACAATAAATACAGAATATTTTTCGAATATACGGAGACGTACACACAGATCAGTTGTTGGGGCTGTACTATTTCAGCTTTCCAAAATGTGATTTCAGTGCAAACGACAGTTGATATTTAAAAGCGATTTAAGGCGCATTTTCCTGATGAGTTGCCAGAGATAGATGGCCTTTATTTCGTCTCTATTTCTGGTTATATACTCGATTACATTTGTATATCAACCTATGGGATTTTGTTGGGTGCACAATTAGTCTCCAAAAAAAGAATCTTTGTCATTACCGTTACGCTTACAGTAAAGCTGAATCTAATGCGCAGGGAAAGAAATTTATTTTTTAGATTCAAGACTCGGTCTCAGAGCAATGCAATTTAAACCTTATTTCTACAGAAATAGCAAAAAATATACATTTATAAATTTAATGACCTCGGATTCCCGTCTGCCGGTTTTTTTATAATATGAAGCGATGGGACGAACAGGTCGTGCGCGTGGTGGTAAGCTACACACCTGTTCATAACAGTTGCAGTGCCACTCAGAGCTTTAAATCGCAAAGATCTGAAGGGCACTGCCACTGTACCTGAATACAAGTTGACAAGTCCCATGTGCCTGTAATTTTACCAGCACCCTTACCCTTCAAAGCCGGAACGCAATAATGCTAACATTACTGTTTGGCGGCAGAAATAGGTAAGGTGGCAGTACTTCCTTGGACGAACCCTTTCACAAGGAGATCTACTACTAGTTTACCCTGGCTCTAAGGAGGCAAGTACGCCCCGATAGATAAATTATTAACTACATATCTTAACTCGCGTATTTAACAACGCAGTTCTAAGCAAGGTGCAGAATTATGCTAATGAGTGTATGATGAAAAAACTTGCCCAGGGAACAAGTTCTGGACACAAATCGCGTTGATGGACAAAATGGCTGTTTAATCCCATTTTTACAAGATGAGAAGATTATGTTATCCCGAAGTTAGTATCACAACCTGAAGTCGATTTCGGGAACCTTCAGAAATTGATTTGAATTATCCAACGTTTTCTTAATATTGTTTTGGTGTATGGTTGGTTATTTGCGTCTAGAATTTGAAGGGACGTTCATTGTGCGATCGATGCGAAAGGGTGAACTATGAAAATTAATTGCTATAAATTGTTTTAAACGATTATTTCAGATAAATAAGACCTAAATAAACACTTTTCGTTCTTATTAATTTTGCTTTGTGCCCTAAATGCGGGTCTGGGCAACGTAACCTAACCTGGGAATCTATTCCCATTTTCCTTCCGACGTCCGTCCGAAACAAATTACTGTCAAATAAATAATAGTCGACCAAATTAAGGTCTATCCACACATATCCGGGCCCGGGACTTGGACGGACCGGACCGTGCTTCGTCAGGGGCTTAAAAAAATATCTTGGCGTATATTTTGTATGAGCTCGTTTACACATACATGTCCGTGTCCGGGCCGACGCCGGGACGGGCCAACAGTTCATACAAACTTGCACGCCCCGTCCACGTCCCGGGCACGGTCCTATGTGTGTGGATAGTCCTTTGACTTAATTGTATTTTGATTTGGTCGAGTGTTACTACTTCGACTCATCCGAAGAACAGAGACCGATGTGATTTTACAGAGAAACGAGAATAAGCACGTTACGATAATAAATTCGTTATTCAAACTAAAGTCTATGTAAAGGTGTTTTGAGAGTTTATATATCTTATTTCGTTTCGGAAATATAAAATCAAACTGCGGTCGATCTAACACAGCGAAGAACAACCGAAATGTACTATGTCCTGAGAACAAGTAGTCTTGCACATAGATCTTTGTTCTACGGATGAGTCGACTTATTTGAGAGTATTCTTTCGGGTGTATGTCGAATGGCGAATGGGAGTAGACCTCCTGGTCTAAATGTTCGGGGTAGTGCCCCGAAGTGTTCCTCAGTGAAGAGTCCCGAGGTCCCGAGGAGTCTCGAGTCTCAAACTGAGCACCACAATTTGAGACCAGGTAATTGGTGAGATTGTCTAGCGTATTATTGTAAAACAAAAAAAGAAAAATATCGAATTGCTATTAAAAAATGCTGTTAAATATTTCTTCATTTAATATCCATCACCCTTATAGAAGAAAACAACATAGAAGTGCTTGCTGCTCAAATCGGGGACAGATTTTCAAAATGGTTGCGTGAACTATTTAGACGTTTACAAACCAAGCTAATGTAATAATTCTGTAGTAACACAACACGGTATCTCAGTCAATATTTAACTATCGATAACCTATATAGGTTACTCGCATTCCTGTTTTACAACCAGACACGCGAGGAGTGGCCGGTCCGGTAAAATATCATTGCTAAAATTAAGAAAGACGTGTTTTTAGTAAAAAGTATGACACGTGCTCAAAATACAACACGCGCACACAGAAAATTTAAAGAATTTCACGATTTATACAAAATTATAAATAACTAAAAAAACCTTGATATCCTTATGCAGTTAGTAACTGTAAGTTCCCATGCGATAATAATAAAAATCCGTTTAAAAATTCTGTTGCTACTTCGCCTGGAACGGTACCCGGGACCGTGACGAGGCACCCTGCGGAACACTGCCTGTGCCCTATGGGAGAGTGCTACTAGTGAACTATAAAGTTTTCAAAGCTGACTGTTAATATTCTATTACCACTCTTGAGTACAAGTAGAAGTATTTGAAGAATAAGAAATTCCTTTTGACTTTTAAAACCCTGATGATAGCGCTAGTGGATCTTTTTCATATCAATGTTGCTGTATAAAAAATAATAATAATAATAATAATAATAATAATAATAATAACGCACACACTCAACATAGCCCCGCACTAGAGAAACCCTGTGTTGCGGGTGCCATGGACACGCACATAGACAACCACAAATTACACCCAAACTCACGAGAGAAATAACTGTAGGCCATACAAATATTTCTCCCGGCTCGGGAATCGAACCTGAGACCCCTGCGTGGCAGTCCGGCATGGTAACCGTTCGGCCACGGAGGCAGTTACCAAGTTAGTTAGTTAAAAAACACGAGGACTATCCTAAAAAAACTGTAATTTAATTGGGAGAGTCCTTCATCCATCTAGCATCATCCTAGTAGCAGTAGAGGTCCATGTGAAAGAGTTCGTCCGGGGAAGTACTGCCACCTTAACTATTTCTGCCGCCAAACAGTACTGTCAGCATTACTGTGTTCCGGTTTTGAACAGTAAAGGTGCTCGTGAAATTACAGGCACATGGGACTTGTCAACTTATGTATCAGAGTGACGGGCACAGTGGCTGTGCTCCTCAGATCTTTGCGATTTAAAGCTCTGAGTGGCACTGCAACTGTTATGGACAGGCGTGTAGCTTACCATCAGGCGCACGACTTGTTCGTCCCATCACTTACTATTCTAAAAAAAACAATCTCCTGAATATTTTAGGTTGGGTTACCGACTCGTGTAGGCTGGCTTATTACGCGTGCAAACTCATTAGTTTGCACGCGTGCACCACATGTCGTTACATTCCTCGGATTTCTGTTCTGTGCCAAAAATATGCTAATTGACTCTGCTTTAGTCGTTTTCTACTCATCCACCGGCTCTCCTTTCTAGATTATACGAAGTCTAACAGTACAACACACTAGCCCAGTGCAAGCGATGACCTTTTTGCGGTTTGGGCAATCTTCTCCTGATATTTTCGAATCTTTATTTAGAATCAGCTCTCCTAATCGTTCGTCGCCAGTGTTATCTGATATCTTTTCTGTGACGTCTTTAGGTCTGACATTCCTATAAATCGAGGTTTATGACTGATATCCATATTAAGTTGTATCTATCGGCTCTTGATCCAATCCTAAATAATATTGTATCTATACTATAATCTGTGTGGACAGAATCTAATATAGGTGTAGAGCGATGACCAACTCATCACATGTTTTACCATTTTTTGCGGTCACATGAGAAATATTCGTTAATCACCAGATGTATGAGTCATGATCCTGTTAAGGCAATGTTCCGACCTGCAGGTGTGGCTATTACCTAACTTACGTCATTGGGAGACACCATTTTATTCCAGTGTCATAGGACCAAAGAAACAATGGAAATTTCTAGGTTTTTTTTCAAGAGCTTTTTTAATCGCACACTCAGCAGGAGCTCTTCTCCTTCGGCTTCCTTCGATCGATCGAAATTAACTTTCTACCGTTAATTTAACTGTTGGCGTGCATTCAATTTGTATTCAGTTTGCAGTCTTTTCGGATTCCTTTCCATCTGCATAACTAAAGATAAATACGTAATTCCGTGATAAATATCATGTTGTCCCTTTCCTACCCTTTGATTAACATCTAATTCGAAAGAGATCGTCATAGTCCATCGTTTATTTAAAATAAAAATAAAAAGCTACTTATCCAGAAATTCGGCGGCGGGAGTTGCTGCCAATTTTAAAAAACTAAATTCTAAGTTTAAAATTTCGTTGATCATTGCCCCGAGCATTTACCTTGGACTGGACAAAGTTATATTAGCAGTTACTGATTGCGCTTTCTGTCTATTTTACTCCTTGTGGTTTACATTTTTGTTAAATTTAGAATTTTTATGAAATAAAATTTCAATTTTGTTGAAGTATTTGTACTAACAAAATTTTATTTTCATTTAAATTTAATGATGTCGGTACAATTACGGTAATATTATAATTTTTCCACAAGCAAGAGTAAGTTTGCGCGACCCATTTCAAATACAGTAAAACTCAGGAATTTTGCAATTTTATCAACATTCTCACGCGATTTTAGTCACGCACACTTTTGTAGTTTTTAAAGTTAATCAGTTCAGACTACCAGATACGTTATTTTATATTGCTATACTATGGCAGGTATATGGGAGGCCTATGCGTCGTGTTAAGTGTAGAGGGCTGGTTGCTACTTATTTTTCTAATTTGGAATAAAAACAATAAAACTTGAAAATTAACGCGGTTTATTGTTGAAGGCAAGACACGTCAAGGTACTGATAATTTTTGACAGCAGAGAGATCTTATAAAATTACTTAGATTTACGTACATTCAGCCTAGTTTAAAGTTATAACAAATTGAAGAAAGATCTATTTATCCTAATATATTAAAATTAAAAAACTACAAAAATACGAAGTATTCAACACGTCGCAACCTCACTTTCTTGAGGCCTTTGGCTGTCTACCAAAAGATTACGAAGCTGGGACTCTTCTCTCGAATTTATAGTCCAGTTCGAAGCACGAAATCCGTAGTTACGGCCGCTTTCTTACTATGGATGGCCTACGGAACTACTCTCGAAGTCCGTCAACGAAAAGACGGGCCCGATCTGTTCATCGAGTTGTAAGTTTAGCACCGATTGAAATTCAAGTCTGTAGGTCATCCATAGTAGGAAAACGGCCTTAACTACGGATTTCCTGCTTACGGTGATATTGCTATTCTTGCATAGAGGTCTCGTGCTTTATGCTATCGCGCAAGTCTGTCGTGCTAGCCCTACTGGTGTGGGGACGACAGATTTGACTTGCGACTTTCTATTCGATAACCAGCACCGCAGTAAATCAAAGAATATCATCTCACTTTATTCCAATAAAAATAAAATCTCTTTACGATGTACATTATTTTATTTATCAATGTTGGTTGTAGCGTGTCTCTTTGCCGGATGGTGTGTCGCCATTATTTTTACGATTCTGCCCAAAAGCCATAAAACCTGACAATAAGTGACCATTACGACTCGAAAGGCACTCACGCGAGGACCCTTAAAATTCTGACTTCTCGCATAACATTTGACCAAAAACAATTTTATTTTTGTAACTCTTTTAACTTTGAAATGCAACTTTAACATTTTGTTGTGGATTGTATTTAAGATTGTTATTTATGTTTATCTAAATAAAGAGTGTTTACATCGTATTAAAATATCTTAAATAGACGAAAAGAATATACTTAAATATATATAATAAATCACAACTGTCTACATAATTCGTGAAAATTGGAAACTGCGGCTGTCAATGTTTTAATGGCCCCCATATATGAGACGATGTGTCTTCACGTCTTCACCGTAACGACGAGTCGATAGTGTATGTTTGTTTTATTTATTATTTTTATTAAAAAAAAATACAAAAGGAATACTAATTAATCTAAACTTGGCGGCACAACAAAAACCAGAGTAGGTTTATCTGTGCACCGCAAATCGAATAACGAATAACTTGAACGCGACGGATCGATTCGATTATCGTGACGACCGATCGAAAGGAGGAATCGTCTGTATATGGGAGCCTTTAGGCACACTGAAAAAAGTTTTGGAAATAAACGAGATGTCGTTAAAGGTGATAATGTACTTAAACTGTTTCCTTCTGAACCTATCAAGCAAAATGATCGCAACCGCAACTTTAAGTAAGATTTCAATTACGTTGTGTCCAATTTAATTGTGAATTCGCCAAACAAAACTTGATTTGAATCTGTTTTTTCACCGACTTCCCAAATCGACTGTATTTTTTAAACCGACTTCAAAAAAGGTTCTTAATTCGACTTTTTTTTGTGTGTTACGCGATTACTTTTTTTAACGCACACACTCATAGGTAGGGATCATACACAGACAACCACAATTTACACCTAAACTCACGAGAGAAATTAATTGTAGGGGATACACATAGTTCTCCCGGCCTCGGAATCAAACTTAGGACCTCTGCGTGGCAGACAAGCATGGTAACCGTTCGGCAACAGAGGCAGTTAACTACTCAGTAATGTACTCCAGTATTTGTGAAAGGAGTTCTATGAGTATGTTTTTGTTGGAAAGGAGGTACTTCAATGATAGTCAAACTTGAAGAAAATAAGGTAGCAAATTAGGGGATGTATCCGGTTTATTGAATTTCACCCACTTTACGTTAATCGAATTCAGTAAAACTTGGAATATACTTTGATGTGATTCCTCAAACTTACGAAATCAATCCTTTTTTATAAAAAAAATATTTTAGTTCATACTTTAAAATCGTTGTTTAGGTCCAATGATAATTGTAATGAAACTATTAACAATGTGCACTTGAAAATAATATTGCTATAGCAACAAGATGTAACTAAAAAAGTAGATTAGTGCACTGCTGCACTAGATCTACGTGCTCAACTGTGACGCTGATTGTTGATACGCCTTTGACCCTGCGCCTGCGCTCTGCTTGCGCCGCGAGTTAAATAAAATTGTACTATGAAAACATTTTACCTACTTGAAAATCGAGATTATTTACTTACATACTAGAATAAGATGTTTAACGGCAACAAATATCTATCGGCATTAGGTCAATGTCTGTCGTGTAGAAATTATTTCCTTTATTGATATAAAAATAATAAAGTACATGAAATTGCCTAGTTTGCGACCTGCTAATTGGTGTGGCTGTTTGGCATAGTATTATTATTAAATTTAAAGGACACAGTTTATTTTCCAAAACAAATTATTTAGTTTTGTAAATTATATAAAAAATATATAATTCAAAATAATTAATTAAATTAAACAAAAACAAAACCAATGACAGATACAATAGAAAGAGGAACGCGTGTCAAAATAATAAATAGGTAGAAGCCACGCCGGCTTCAAAATTCAAATCTTAAAAACTCATGTACTACAGTATGTAAACAATTTTCACAAGCAATTCAAATAGTGCTTTCTTAAATCTAGATGTAGGTAACATTTCATATAATACAATAATTTTATGCACATGTATATAGCAGTAAGGACAAAGCAAAGTCCTTCTCGTGAACATGTGGTAAGTCAATGACATAAGACTGGATTATTCCAAATTTTCTAGCGGTCAGAAAGAAGAACGATGAGGGTGGAACTAAAATTTAAAGAACCTGTGCACATTGCCCGAAATGTAACCTATAGAAACTAAAAGTAAAGTTGAAGGCAGCTTTTTTATTTCTATTTATATTTAGTACTACACTAAATCCTTTATTAACTGCTTTATCAAATATATAACTGAAAACAAAAAGATTTTGCGAGAGTTATGTTTCAAAATAATGCTTTCTCCGACCTTCCAAGCTTCCTTCAGGCGGCGGCGAAATGTCCCGGGTTCGACGCCCGGCCGTGCCCTGATAACTGTTGAAACCCTATGCGATAACAACAGGCACACGCCGATCTGTGTTTACTATTACAGTTTTATACACGTCTCATAAAAACCTTTGAAGGTTTATTTGGTTTTTAAAGCCTTTAGTATTTTACGACATTTATGTAATGGTAACATTGAGTACTTATTATTTTTATTCAATTTAAATGCAAATTTATTTATTTTTGACGAATTACTACTATACATATTTATTAGTAACAGCAATCTTAAGAGCTAACTTAGTAAAAACAAAAATGCCAATTATAGTAAATAAATTATAAAAAAAAAGTATATAAAAAATAAATTGAATTAACCTAATCCAAATTAAATTATATTAAAATTAAATTAAATCGAATTAAATTAAACTAAGTCAAATTGAAATAAACCATGTCAAATTAAATTAAATCATGTTACATACAATATCAGTTACAAATTATATTAAATGCAATTACATATTGTCAACGTGTAGCACGGTGAACCTACGGAACATAGCCAAGTCCATTCTTCCTGCTATTATTCTGAGGATACCATTGATGCTTCTTCGCAGTCCCAACATCAGAGACGCATTTTATTGCGCAGGATTGCGTAGAAATAATCCACACAAGCATTCACTAACATGCTAGAGGCGCTGTAAATAAATAATAATAATAAATAACGCACACACTCAACATAGCCCCGCACTAGGGAAAACCCTGTGTCGCGGGTGCCATGGACACACACATAGACAACCACAAATTACACCCAAACTCACGAGATAAATAATTGTAGGCCATACAACTATTTCTCCCGGCCCGGGAATCGAACCTGGGACCTCTGCGTGGCAGTCCGTCATGGTAACCGTTCGACCACGGAGGCAGTTATATAGTGTAAAAGAGGTGAAGTGTCAATAGAATACCAAAAATGTTGTAAATTAATTTTTTCCCAAATTTAAAATAAAATGCGAAATCAAGATCAATCCTATCGTCAAACCTGTATTTAGTGGGAAATTGACGACAATTTATTAAAAAAAAGACAGTCGACAAATCTTTTATTTTCCAATTTGACCTAAAATGGAAAAAAGCGACTTTTAAATATAGAATTTTAAAAACACACATATTCGTCATAACTTGTTCTTTTTTTTAATTTGCTAAACATGCTATCTCTATTCCTACCTTTCATCTCGTGTTAAACAGAACTCTGTTTTTCCTGAACAGGTTCTGTCTGTTTACCAACACGGTAGCTGCTCGTATATACGTATAGTATGTAATATGCATCCCGTTAGGTGCAAAGCCGGTTGAACGAACTCTCATTCGTGCAAACATTTTCGCTCGTAAAGGCTTTAAAGATTTTAAGGACTTTTATAGCCAGTGCGCTAAGCTGTAAAAATAAAAAAAATCTATGTTTTTTTATTTTGATGGTTTTGCCGATTTCTCAATCTCAGATTTTGTTTTAACCAGAACTTGAGTATAAATTCGACATTTTTCATAATTAAGTGATTCTAATGGTAACACTAATGGTAATGCTTTTTATGAGAGGATTCGCTCTGGACCTTTTGGAGGGGAAAGTGTCGTTTTTATTTTGACTTTCAATTATTTTGTGAAATCTAGTTCAAAGTGGAATAGGATAGTGCTATTGTGCCTTAATCGAAGATTAAAACGCGAAATTATACGAATCTCGAACTAAAATACCCGTATCGGCCCGTTCTAAGGAATCCCGAGTCAATCCAAGCACGCCTCCTCAAATTGCCTATCCTCTTTGTGGCGGCCATATTTACAGAAAAACTTATTTTTATGTTTTCGGCTGAAGGACTTTGTTTCCATGGCCAGAAATAAATTAATAAAAAAAAATGCTTTTTATGACACTAAATGACGGGACGAACAAGTCGTGCAACTTGTGGTAAGTGACACGCCTGTCCATAACAGTTGCAATGACACTCAGAGCTTTAAATTTGAATGATCTCGGGGCATTTCCACTGCGCCAGCTGGTTCGACACGAAAACGTCCCCATGAAAAAAACCCCTGTTGCTAGTTCCTACAGTTATGAGTGGGACGAATTTAGATTTTTGCCTTTCTACCTGTCAAGTGGAATTAATTTTGATCCTCTGTTTTTTGTCCTTCTGGGTATTATGAATACGAAAATACATATGGATAAGTTCACAAAAAAGCAACAATTTACGAGTTTGTATAAAACTACAGGACATTTTAAGTAATAGGCCATCAACATGTCGCACATAAAACTAAATATTGTCGTAACTCAAAATTGATGGAATTGAAAAAACACAATTTGAATGGAACAAATAAATTTCTATTCTTGTTCATAACTGGATGCCTAATTAATATATATAAATAAAGTTTTTGCAATGATTTTTTTTATAATATAAAGTGACGGGAAGAACAAGTCGTGCGTTTGATGGTAAGCTACACGCCTATCCATAACAATTGCAGTGACACTCCGAACTTTAAATCGCAAAGGTCTGAGGAGCAATGCTTCCCATGTGCTTATAAATTCACCATCACCCTTACCCTTCAAAACCGGAACACAGTAATGCTGACATTGCTACTTGGCGGTAGAAATAGTAAGGTGGCAGTACTTCCCTGGACGAACTCTTTCACAAGGAGCTCTACTGCTACTAAATACGCAATAAGATTTTTTTTAAGCCGTGTTTCTCAATTCTATAATTTTTTAGTTACGACAGTATTTAGTTTCTTGTGCGATGTAGCCCCGTCACTGTACATTTGCTACTTTTTTAATAAATTAAATAGACCACATTTTGAACTTTCTAACACAAAACATCATATTGCAAAATATGTCAGCCTATTAACCAAACCATTTAGTTATATGATTTTTATGACCGGTTGTTTTCATTTTATGAAACAAAAGTCATCTTGTAAAGCAATTTTTAAATAAAAAGAAATCATTATTTATAATCAGTATTTAGAAATGTACCCACAAATCGTAAATAAATGTACCTTTCTGAGAATGCAAATCCTAAAACGCATTACAAATTATTACCTTTTGCATTTGATTCGAGGAACCCTCTCCTCAAAATCTGGCCATAAATTAACAAAGTTTATCTTTGAACGCGAATCGCGAACAATTAATATTGACATTTATATCCTGCTTACGATACCCGAATTATATGGGAAATTAATTTCATTAACTATATCTATACATACAGGGTGAAATACAATGGTAATAAATATCTTTGGAAGTAATTTTTCACGAAAAAACGTGCAATCATCGGGGATAGCGCAATTACGCGTTTGCATTTGATTATGAGTCTCCATTTCGGTAATTTAGTGGCCATATCAAATCCGCGTAATGTCCGTGTGATTTACGGGAAACTATTGTTATCAGTCCGTAGACAACATAAATTAATGCTTACTGTGCAAAAATGAAACTCATAGCCGACAATAACAAAGTAATAACGTTAAATCCCTCTCCTGTAGAGTTTGGTTTAGTGCAGATACGCGTTTTTTTGGTAAAAAGCGCACAAAAACCGCCGCACTATCGCCGACGTAATGTAAAATTTTATTAGAAAATGTCTTGTTTATAATTAGCGTTTATATTACAGTGCTTTTTTTGTACTTCTTTAAATATAATTAAACAAGTGCAAAATATTTTTGACAATCTCGGTGGCCCAACGGTTTATACTGCGAGCGCTGGTTATGGAGGTTACGGGTTCGATTCCCGGTAGAACCAAATTTGGAATCGTATCAGTACATGACATCAGATCAGAGACAACTGTGACCATGGGATCTGTAAAGGACCCGAAACGTGGGTTTGTTTGAAAAAACAAATATACGCGATTTAAATCCGGGAAAATAGTTTCATTTCCTATGTGTAACAATCGCGAAAACCTAAGAACTCGATAACTAATTCTATATCATTCATCATTAAATTAAATAATAGAGGACCCAATATTGAACCATGGCTTCATTCACTCATTCGTTTTTTTTATTAAACATTTTACAAACAAACTACAGAGTTACATACTTGCTGTAAAACAATACGTACAAATATCAAGCTCATAATAAAACCTATATTTTATTTCTTCAAATTATTTAGTAGGTATAAACAAAAGGCTTTGAAAACCACAAATTGCCATTGTGCTTGGGCAATATTTAAAAAAAGAATGTTGTATACAATGTAAAGCGTGTGTAACTCAGGTAGCTGATCATTGGGATCATATAAAATGCTCTTCGTAATACTCCACTGACTTTTTTCTTTTTTTTTCGACGTGAGAGTTCAGTACAATGTAGGTACAGAAGATGCAAACCAGTTTTTTGTGCTATCTCTTTCTTAAGTTTACAACGTGTTCTTTTTTTTATTTTCGCAAAAGGCGATGATCCCACTTATTCAATTACGTATCATGTGTCCGATGATTATAATCTCGGCGTTTACATGCGTGTAAAATTGCCGAAGATATTTTTGATATTTTATTGACTTTCCGTACAGATATCTATATAATATCGTTTTCTCCATTTTCAAAAAATATATCGACCTCACCTAACTTTTTTAAATGTAGCTTATTTTATTTTCGCCAAATTTAAAAAAAATAATCAGTTGCTTAGTAAGGAGTTTTAAATTAAGAAAAAAGTTTTTATTATTTCAGTACTCATTGTCAATAAACATTAGGATGTAAATGACAAATATAAAAAAAACACTAATGTTACGATGTCTCCTAAAATTTTAAAGTACCATAAAAGTTCTTAAGAACTTTATGTTTGGTACGTAATGCGTCATAAAGATATATATCTGGTAGGTTATTGTGCCGAAAGAAAGTGAAAAAATATCAGGCGTTTACGTAAAGAATCCTTAATTCTCAACCGAATAATACAAAATTATATCCATCATAGAAACTTGTTATAATATTAGGAAGTCATAAATAAATTTTGCGAAAAAGTTCAATTAAAGTAATTGATAGAATTGATCACCATGATATTCAATTATTTTTTGTGAAATTGCTCCACTTGTTTGTTATCTTCCTAGACCAGTTATCTTACACTTAGAAAAAAATCCTTCGATCGGGCAGGGTTCGAACCGACGTCTTCTAGCAAACCATGCCAGACGCTATGCCAACTAAGCCACGGAACGAACCAGCGGATCTCACGAATTTTTCCATTTGCTTTTTGTCGATCTTTTGTATCTGGTTTTTAACGACTTTTTAGATTGATATATTTAGAGAAACGCTAAAAAAGACTGAATTGTAATAACAGTGTTCATATGAACCAATGGCCATCAAAAGAAAAATGGAAATCAAAACACATCTTTTCTAAAATAATACTTACTGGCCAGAGGTTCTTATGAATTTTGTTATCATAATTCGACCTATTTTAGCGTTACTCTGAATAAATCCATGAGAATAGATCATAGGTTCCCAAAGAATTGCCTCACCGCCCGCGTATAAAAATTAAACGCCCAGCACCCCAAGAAACAATTGAAAACACGTATTTTTTATATTAACTTAACACAAAAAATCAAAAGGAAAAATAAAGTACATTTGTAGTGTAGTTTACATAGGCAATTCAGGTTTTTTTTTTAAATGCGGTAGCACTCTTTGGACAGCATCAATGCCCCCCAAATTGCTTCCGAACCCTACCTAGTCCTAGGACTCTTCAGTGCTTGGGGGCGGCAGAGACTTTGGGAAACTATAGTGTAGATCATTGGCGTCTGTTTCCGGAAAACTAAAATTTTAGACTATTTAAGGCTAAAGTGAATAGGCATTTTTTAGACAAACTCGACCAATTGCAACAAACCTTTTATGACTTGTTACGCCCGCAAGTTTCCGAAGTTATAGATCCTATTGCTCTACTAAGAACGAGAACTTCACGAATTTGTACAGTAAGTTCTATATACAAAATACTATCTTACTCATTTTCAACCTAAGTGTCTCTTAGGGTCGTATTCCAGAACTCTACTCAATGTTCAAGTCAGGATCTGAGTATGATTTCAAGCACTGGAAATACGACCCTAATGGCAGGGACTTGAGTATAATTTCGAGAGCTTTAAACCATACTCAAATCCTGACTTGAGCATTGAGTAGAGTTCTAGAATACGACCCTAAGTCGCTTTTACCAGTCGACCTCACATATCTGCATATCGACGCACACATTATGATCCGTACCGAAACGAAGGGCAACCTTTTTTAAAAAAAAAGAACATGACATTGGCTGACGTAATTTAATTAGAGTCTGTATGCAACATTCGACTTTACATTTTTTAAATTGTTTTTTTTTTGCAACATCATGCTCTTTACTGCCATGATATTCATATTCGCACCTGAAACCAAATATGTGATTATTTTTATTTATACAAATACGTAATTATCCAATTATAAACGACAATGTATATATATATATATATATGTATATTCGTTTCATTGCTGCATACGCACTGAGGAAACTGCGTCCTCTTGTCTCCAATGTGGTATTGAGGCAGACGTATTATGCGTATTTTCATTCGTTGATGTCTTACGGCATCACACTGTGGGGTAATTCAACTGAGTCGATTAGGGTATTTATTCTTCAAAAACGTGCACTAAGAACAATAGTAGGCATAAAAAAGGGTCAGACCTGCAGAAACCTTTTTAAGAAATACAATATAATGACCGTGTACTCACAATATATTTATGATATAATAGTTTATGCGCGTCAAAACTTGGCTACTTATGAGCGACGTACGGGCGGAGGCCGAGCGTTACGAAACGCGGGAACACTAAAATCCGTTGCCCACCGTACCGAACTTGCAACTAGAAATCCGCGGGTAATAGGTCCCCGATTCTACGAACATCTACCCACAGACCTGAAAAGTGTTAGAAACGATGCAACGTTTTGTACCCGACTAAAAAACCTTTTATTGGATATTGAATTGTACAGTGTCGATGAGTTTCTTTTGAAACAATTTTAATTTTATTTTATTCGACAAGCAGTAGTTATACTACTTTATTTTATATTCATTATTATTATAATAATTTTATTACTGACGATCATAGTTATCCCTTGACATTGTATTTCCAATTGTAATATTGTGACATTGATAACATGAAATAAACGATTCTATTCTATTCTATTCTATTCTATTCTATTCATTTAGATTTTTTTACAAGTCATGTTTTCTCCGTGCCACAATTTTGATTTACGACAGTATTTTCTTTCTAGGTTTCCTGGGCGATATTATGACGTATTACTACCACGATATTCATATATGTGTGTTATTGTGATGTGCGTTAATTCTTCTTCTTTTTATGAACATGGCAGGTTGTAGCAGAATATCACCGGCGTTGTGAAACACTCCGCCATTGTGCTGAGCTACAAACCTTTTTATCTCACACCACAATTGTTGCTAAACACTGTGTAGAGCTTATATTTATTTTTACTCATTAATGTGTTGAGATAAATAAACAATTTTATATTTGTTATTATTGATACAAAACTCGAACAACATTAAGACAAATTCCTACGATCTGACTGCACTAGATTTAATGTCTAATGCCTCACCGTGGATACAGCTCTTACTACCTGAGTTACAGATCGAGTCAACAGATCGTACGAAAAGTCAGCAGATCTTGCAAAAAAAGAAGGTGTTTAAAACCTATCGAGTTTTTGGGTTTTCGAGATATACACACAGGAAATGAAACTATTTTTAACCGACTTTAAAAGAGGTTCTCAATTCGACTGTAGGTAGGTTTTTTTGTATGTATGTTACGCGATAACTCCGGTATTTGTG